>NC_137911.1:3047500-3450000 GCF_963457725.1 Sprattus sprattus
TATTTATTTGGATCCCCATTAGCTTCCATAGAATGGTTGCTAGTCTCCCTGGGGTCCGTCGTGAGTATACATGGATATAAAACACAGTGATACATAGAAAAATACATCAAATTGTAGCATTCACGTATCACAAAATATACATCAATCAATACATCATAAATATAATATAAACACGTTCTACACAAAATCACACAGATAAAAAGGATCTAACAAACACAATTACGCTTTTAATAGCTAATAAATTACTCAAGAATCTGTTCTAAGAATGACAAAAAGTGACGTCTTACTGACCTCTTAAAAGTTGTGCTATTCTCTATATTTCTTTTAACCAAGGGCAGCTTGTTCCAACTCAAAGAAGCTCTGAAGAGAACAGTTTTAAACATATAATTTGTACGTGGAGCCGGTGTCACTAAAAGACCATTGGAAACCTGACGCGTTGTATATGAATGGCTGAAGCCTGTGCGTAGCAACCTTTCACAAAAGAAATTAGGGGTCTTTTTCCATATCGCATTATGCATGAATCTTATAGTGTGGTAAGCACACTTAGCTTCTACAGTTAGCCATGAGCTTTCTGTGCATTTCCATGACATTTGATCGTGAGGAGCATTTAAGCACTAATCTGGCTGCTCTGTTTTGTGCAACTTGGAGCCTCAGTAGATGTTTTTTGGCAGCACTAGACCAGACAACTGGACAGTATTCCAAATGTGAAAGCGCAATAGACCTAACAACATCAGCCATGATGTTGGAAGAGACATAAGCAACACATTTTCTTGCACAGGCAACACCTTTACCCATTTTTATGACTATGTCATCGATATGATCTGACCAAGAAAGCAGATTATCTAATTTGACTCCTAACAACTTTGTTTTCGTGACCTGCTCTATAGGTATCTGATCAATTGTCAGAGTTAGTGGTGCAAGTGCATACCTATTTCCAAAGACAATGCTTTTGGTCTTAGAAATGTTCAACACTAATCTATTCATTCTTACCCAGTTTGTTATATTTTGCAGCTCAAGCATAAGGTTTTCTCTTAGCTCCACTAACGTGTTTGAAGAGGTGAAAAGAGTAGAGTCGTCCGCATACACAACTACATCAGCCTTACTAATAATGGATGGCAAGTCATTAATAAAAATTGAAAACAAAGGGGACCCAGGCAGCTACCTTGTGGAACACCACAGGAAACAGTTTTACTCTCCGAGAGACTACCGTTAAAAAATACTCTCTGTCTTCTACCAGAGAGGTAGCTTTTCATCCAGGAGAGAGCAAGGGGAGAAAAGCCATATTTTTCAAGTTTCAAAATTAAAATACGATGATCAATGACATCAAAAGCTGCTGTGAAATCCAAAAGCACTGCACCAATTAGTTTCCCAGCGTCCATTTGTGTTAGCCATTGGTCAGTCATATGCACTAGTGCTGTATTAGTGGAGTGTCCTGGTCTGTATGCATGCTGAGCATTTGTTAGTAAGGCATTTTCACTAAAGTAAGTCAAAATTTGGAGAAAGATAATCTTCTCAAATATTTTTGACAGTGCAGGGAGTAGACTAATGGGCCTGCTGTTAGAGCCAGTGAAAGCCGCCTTTGCATCCTTAGGTAAGGGTATAACTTTGGACTCTTTCCATAATTCTGGAAAAGTACCAGTAAGTATACACTTATTAAAAATAAGACATATCGGTCCACAAAGAGATCCAGCAGCCATTTTTAAAAATATTCCCTCAAGATTATCTATTCCTGAAGATGAATGTTCAGAAAGTGACATGAGCATTTTTTCCACTGTATCTTGATCCACTGTGTCCAATGAGAAATTACAAGATTTGCCACTCATAATGCTATGTGTGATATGCTGTGTTGGATCGCGGTCACATGATAGCATATTTGATCTTAACCTATCGACCTTTTCTGTGAAAAAGCCATTTAAGTGATTGGCTATCTCATAAGGCTTGGTGATGAAATGGCCCTGGCATTCAACATATTTTGGAGAATACTTTGACTTTCGACACATGATTTCATTCAATGTCCTCCATAGTTTTTTACTGTCATTTGTAGAGGTGCGAATTCTTTCTGTAAAATAATTCTTTTTCTTGATGTTGTTTAGTTTTGTAGCCTGGTTTCTCAACTTACAATAGCAACTTTTATCGGTCATATTCCCAGATTTTTGGGCAACCGCCTTGGCTTTGTCTCTTTGCAGCATCAGTGCTCGCAATTCGTTATCTATCCATAAGGCACTGCTGTTCTTGACTGACCTCTTCCTAAGTGGAGCATGCTTGTCTACCAGCTTCATTAGTTTATCCATAAATATTGTCAAAGCAGTGTTTGGATTATTCTCTTGACGCACATCAGACCATTGAAGAGCACTAACATCATTCACAAAAGATTCCACATTCATTCTCCTGATTGACCTTCGGTGTATAATTGCAACACCGGATTTAGGGATTTTACTCTTCCTTGTTAAGGCGATTAAATTGTGGTCACTACATCCCACAGACACTGATACAGCCTTTGAGCACAGTTTATGAATGTTAGTGAAAATGTGATCAATACAGGTTGAGTAATTGTGGAGATGCTAAACATAGTTATAAAGAGTGCTACAATGACTTATAGCTACTTTAAAAACGTCATCATTAATGTCCTTATAGGACCTTATAAAGGCAGGCTTCATAGCAAGTGTTACCCGACAGTCACATATTTATAATGCATTATTCCGTCTTTAATTATAACCATTCATAATGAACTGATATAATGAATCATAAAGGTGATTATGAGTCATCATGAAGACATTATACGTAGTTATAAAGTAGCTATAAGTCATCGTAGCAATCGCTATAAGTCATTATTAAGGCCCTTATAATGTCCTTATAGGGCCTTATAACGCTGGGCTTCATAGAAAGTGTTACCAAAGTCCCATTTTCAAGCTCTCGCACGCCCCCTTCATTGAGGCAATGATACTGTACTGCCTCTCCTCTGCTTTTTCACTGCGGTTTTATGTCAGATCAGCAAGTCTAAATAGCGACGGAAGAGGCACAGACGGAAGAGGCACAGCTCGTCGCTGCCTCTGTCAAGCTCTTCCGACGCTAAGACACAACGCTAAGACAGACAGACAGTGCATACAATCGGTTCTCTGTTTTTTCCTCTTTGTTTTCTCGCTTAGTCTAGTGAACAAACGTTTTGTTAGCACTTCGCCGTTACACGCGCACATAGCTTCGGCCTTGTCTTCAGAAGATTACATACCTGTGGAGTCGTCGTTTACCTCCCCGAATGCTGAGGTCTCCAGACTGAGATCGGAACTCCACTCCATCCAGATCCTCCTTGGCGATATCCTTCAGCGACAGTCCCTACTGCTCTGTGCCCAGCATCGTGGATCCGGCTCTACATGTCCCGTTCAGTGATGTATCGCTAGGCGGTCCACTCTCTACCTGGAAGGCTGTGGTGGGAAAGAGCGGCCGGGGGCGCTCACTTCCCCTGTTCGCTCCCGAAGGGGATGATTCCCCCATCCCTCTCGACAACTTCTTTGCGCCGCTCGAGATGCTCTCTGACACTGAGCCGGCGACAGAGGAACAAATCGCCCCGGAGATACAGCAAAAGCCCAGGGTCCCACCTGATGCGGGGATACATCGAGGACGGGGTTCGCCACCAACCTCGGAAGGCCTGTCTGGCTGCAATCCGGAGAAACCGCCTAGGGGAGGTCAGTCCCTTCCCGAAGTGCAGTCGTCGGCTGCCAGACCACCTAAGCCCGCTGTGCAACAAGTCGCTGCTCCCCTCCAAAGGACCAGAAAACGCTGCACATCCCCTTCACCACCTGGGCTGTATGGAAAGCGCCGTCGATGTCTTTCCCCGATCGGTACACCAAACTTTGGCCATGTTTCACCTGGTGGTCCATTGACTCCGCGTGAACCGGTCAACGCTGAAGCTAACCATCCAGCATCACCTGCGACTACTGATGACGTCATGCACCTGGGGTCCTCTTCTCAACTCTCTGACCCCGTGGTCACAGCTCCAGATAAGTCTGTTCCGCCCCCTAGCGACCCGGAGTCAGCACCTCACGTCTCACACCAACTCCCCAAAAACTTGTCTGTTCACTCATACAATGACATCTCAGCTCCTCAAATTCTCCTTCTTGGAGATTCTATAATTAGAGGAGTCAAACTCCCAGCTGGTGTAACATATTGCCTTAATGATGGTAAAGCTGCTGATTTTATCTCTCTCCTCCCCAAACTTATTGGTCTTCACCCCACTGTCACTATTGTGATTTTACATTTTGGGACAAATGATGTCATGGACAGATCCTCTGCAAAACTACACCAAGTAACCGAAGAACTGTGTCTTAAGGTTGAGTCACTAGGGAAACGGTGCCTTCTAGCCGGTCCCATTCCATCTCTCTTAAGGGGGTCTGAGTACTTTAGCTGTCTTTACGGTTTTCACCAATGGCTGCGCAATTTCTGCATAGCTGCTGGCTTTAATTTTATTAGTCATTTTGACTCCTCCTGGTCTAGAAAGGATTTATTTGATAATGACCTTTTTCATCCAAATAGGAATGGAGTCAGAAAATTAACTTTTAATTTCTTGAATTGTATTGCTTTTGGCTGTCTCTGACTTCATGCACAGCTTGACCCTCCACCAGCTCTTACTCTGTCTGTCCATGAACCATATGAAACTCCTGCTGGCATATCTGGTCCTCCCTTGGAATCAAAAATTCCCACACTGATCAGGCCTAGAAAAAATTGTGTGCCTTACACACCATAAGGCAAATAAAAGAAACCTCCGACCTGTATCACTTCTTCACCCCCCTGCCACCCACGCTATGCCACTCATGTCAACTGCCAAGATGGCCCTCCTAAATGTTAGGTCCCTCTCTAACAAGTCATTTTTAATTAATGATCTTATATCCAGTTTCTGTCTTGACTTCATGCTGCTAACTGAAACATGGCTAAACCCAGCCAACAGCAACTGTACTCTTATTGAAGCAACCCCCCCTAACTTTGACTTCATGCATGCCTCTAGAACTAACAAGAGAGGGGGTGGCATTGCCACCCTATTTAGAACATCCTTTCAGTGTAAGCCGTCGTCATTTGGCGATAAGGGCCCCCCTCAGATTTTGCTAGTGACCATATATAGACCTCCTAAACAGTCACTCACACTCTTTCTTGAGGAACTCAGTGATTTATTTTCCATTATCTGTATTGAGTTTGACTGCCTAATTATATGTGGTGATCTAAATATACATGCCGATATCTCAGAGAATAGCCATACTAAGGACTTTGCAACCTTACTTGACACTTTCACTCTAACTCAACATGTAACAGAACCCACACACTCCCTCGGTCATACTCTTGACCTAGTTATTACCAAGGGTCTCGCTGTCTCAATGGAGGTAAAGGATCTGGCCCTTTCAGATAATTTCTGCATATTCTTTGAAGTGACTATAGCTACTCAACCACAAAATAGTAGTATTACTTCAAAGAAACGTATCATCAACGACCACACTAGTACTCTCTTTAAACAGGCACTAGTATCTTCATCCTCTCAGTCACCTTTCTGCTCTCCTGAACAATCAACTGGGTCTGCTGATGCTCTGTTTGATTCTTTCAACTCAAGGATGACAAACATTATGGACAACATTGCTCCTATAAAACCTAAAACACTTAGAAATAAAAGCAGAACACCTTGGTTATCTAGTCCCTCCGTCAAATCCCTTAAAAGGGATTGTAGAAAGTCTGAAAGGAAATGGCGGAAATCAAAACTCCAGATAGACTGACATTTTTAGAGGAAGGCTGCGTGTATATAATGATGCAATCTGCAGGGCAAGACAGTCCTACTTCTCCAATATAATCAACCAGAATCTTAACAACTCTCGGGTGCTATTCTCCACTGTTGAAAAGCTGACATCTCCTCCATGTCAACTCCCCCTCGATCTGCATTCAGCAAAAGCATGTAATGACTTCGCCTCTTTCTTTACTGAAAAAATGTCTAGAATTAGGGCCAACATTTCTTCTCAAACATGTAGCAGTCATAACCTGGAACTCCCTCAAATATTCCAACCCACCTCAATGTCTGACTTCTCCTCTATTGACTCTGAAACTCTTCTTAAGACCATACATAACCTAAATTCCTCCACCTGTTTACTTGATACTCTCCCTACCAAATTCTTAAAAACTGTTTCTCATCTTTTATCATCTGATCTACTCCTGATCATAAACACTTCTCTGCAGTCAGGATCTTTTCCTAAGTTCTAAAAGATGGCCATTGTGAAACCCCTCCTTAAGAAGAGAAATATAGACACCTCAGTTCTTAATAACTACAGAACCATTTCCAACCTTCCTTTTATTGGAAAAATAATTGAGTGAGTTCCTGTCAAATAACCACTGCCTTGATCCTTTTCAATCTGGCTTTAGGTCATATCATAGCACAGAGACGGCTCTTATTAAAGTTTGAAATGATATTCGCCTTAACTCAGACTCACAAAGAGCATCAGTGCTAGTCTTACTTGACCTTAGCGCAGCGTTCGACACAGTGGACCATGCTATTCTTCTCCATAGACTGGAACACTGGGTTGGGCTATCAGGCACAGTTTTAAACTGGCTTAAGTCATATCTTGAAGATATAAGTTTCACTGTGACTATTGGTAACTGGTCCTCATCTTCCACTCCACTAACATGTGGTGTCCCCCAAGGGTCCATCCTGGGTCCTCTACTCTTTAATCTGTACATGCTGCCACTTGGACAGATTATTCGAAAGTACCAGATTTCATATCATAGTTATGCAGATGATACACAAATGTATCTATCTCTGTCACGCAATGACCCAACCCCACTTCAAGTCCTATATCAGTGTCTTGCAGATGTCGACATATGGATGTGTCAGAATTTTCTCCAGCTTAACAACGAGAAAACTGAAGTGATTTTATTTGGCAACAAAAAGGACAGGCTTCAACTAACGTCACTACTTTCAATCAAAGGACTACAGGTTAAGACCACTGTAAAAAACCTTGGAGTCCAAATTGACAGTGACCTCACTTTTAACAGCCATATCAAGTCAGTTTCTAAATCAGCTTTCTATCATTTAAAAAACATTTCAAAATTAAGAAATCTCATGAAAAAATCAGATCTGGAGAAGCTCATTCATGCCTTTATTTCTAGCAAGCTTGACTACTGTAACGGCCTACCCAAAAAAAATATCAGGCAGCTCCAGCTGATCCAAAATGCAGCTGCTAGGGTCCTTATGAAAGCTAAGAGGTCAGACCACATTACACCCCTACTAAAAACTTTACACTGGCTCCCTGTCAGTCAAAAAATTGATTTTAAAGTATTGTTGCTTGTTTTTAAATCACTAACTGGAATGGGGCCCACTTATCTTGTAGACCTCCTCCAATACCACACCCCCACTAGACCTCTTTGATCTCAAGACCAACTGTTTTTAACAAAACCAACTGTGAGAGCCAAAAGCGGTGAAGCTGCCTTTAGTTTTTATGCTACTCAGCTGTGGAACCAGCTGCCAATGTCAATTAGAACTGCACCCTCTATTGACAGTTTTAAAACCAGTATCAAGACCCATTTATTTTCTAGACTCATTTTCTGTTTTTCTGTTTTATATGCTCTCCCTTATGCATAACCCTTTATTCACTTTATTTATGTTTTTTATCTGATTTTATATATTTAAATTTTTTATATTTTGTCTTGTCTTCCTTTTATTATGTAAAACACTTCATTTTATTTGTGTAAAGCACTTTTGGTTGCCATTGGCATGAAATGTGCCATATAAATAAAAGTGCCTTGCCTTGTACACAAACGTGAAATACATGACATGGATAGAAAGGGCATATAATAAAAGTGTCTACAAATATAACAGTGGTAACAGACAATGAGAAAGCAAAAGGCATGCACTCAACCCAGTTTGTGAGGGATTGCGCAATCTGAAATGAGACGCAGCTCGTCGCTGCCTCACCTCGCGTGTCTCCTCTGTTTCACCAGGGCATGCGCAAATTCAGCGATTTTGATTATAAAAATGCTTAAAAATAATTTGAATAATACAGAAATTACATATATAGCACAGATCACTAGATAATATTAATATTTATTTTATGTTGACTAATGTTCAGTGCCTAGTGACCACTATCTGACAGTGTCAGTAATGTATTTGGTAATTCAGTAAGCTATTATTTCATGTGTTTGGGTAATAAAACACTTTTTTGTGTATGTCTGTGTATAATTGTGTACAACAGTACAGGGAAAAGAGGAAATTATAAACTCAAAATACTGCAGTTATTTTGCAGAAAAACATATCCCAATATGTCCTAGATTGCATCTCAGAGCACATGAAGTCTCTGGCTTTTGGACCCCCCGCCTAAAAAAAAATCGCCTCGCTCCACCCGGCTTGCTACTACTTTATAAAACACAATGTTGGCAGCTCTGCTATACAAGTAATACCACTTGTGATCTCAAGATCTGATTTCCTGCCATTGTATGACCAAGAATGCATTGGATAATGCATGCTTCTTTTCAAATTCCATACACCTACTTTTTGTGTATTGCTATGCAAATTTTCTTGAATGGTCACGTATCCATGTTTTTTGGGAGGGGAATCATTTTTCCATCTAATTTTCTCTGATTTCTCTAAAGTCTTAGTCCTTTTCTTCTTTTCACTCTTCTACTGTGTTGTCCTTCCCAGGGAGTGGCACCATGCTCTGTCCTGTTGCGTTTTGCCAATTAAAGCCGTTTCCCACTGTTCTGTGTTGCGGGCGGGCTGCTACCGGCCCCCCAACTCCTGCCAGGGCACGCCATGACTTTCGACCCCACACAGATGGGCCCACAGGCAGGCGCATGCTCTTGGAGCTTAGCCCACAGATGCTCAAAGTGGCAGAGTGGACATGCAGGTCAGCGCTCCAGCCACCAGAGGGATGGAGAAGAGAGCAGACGCTGACAGGGCCCGAATGCTGTAGTAGCAGGGGGTAGAGATGGTGGGGAGGCACGAGAGAGAAATAGGTGGGTGGAGGTTATATTTGTTTATTGTTTCAGGAAGGAAGAGAAGACCTAGTGATAGGACTATGGTGGGCCTGTGTGTTTGTGTGTGTGTGTGTGTGTGTGTGTGTGAGCGAGTGTTGGGTTGGGTGTCAATTTCTATGTATGGTTTGGCCAGAGCCCCACCAACACACATACACACACTCTCTCTCTCACACAGCAGGAAGAGCTGCCGCCTCTGCTGCTGAATATTCATGCCCGCCTGGCCACTATGACAGGAGGCAGCTCTGAGGAGCATGTCGGAGAGACAGAGGGAGGTGGAGGGGGCGGCATACGTGCAGAGGGAGTGAGGGATGATGGGAACTGAATGCAAATTTCCATGTTGCATAAAGCAAACATTACAAGCGTACACAATTGGACAAGCTCTGGAAGGTATAGACAGTGTTGTCCCGTCTGCACTGCTCCATCAGTGCTGGCTTCTGTGGATGACTTCCTGTCCTGTGTTACTTGGCTGTCTAGTCTGTTTCCTGAGGCTCATTGATGTAATTCTGCTGTGTTTCAGACATCCCTGTGATTCCAGATTTGGAGGAGGTTCAGGAGGAGGACCTCAGCATGCAGGTGGCTGCTCCCCCAAGGTGATCTGTTTACCCGCAGGCACTCGCGGGCGCATGCGCTCACACCCACCCACACACAAAGCATAATTGTCTTAGCTTAGTCCCAAATGTGTATAGTAAGGTGTGAGCCTTATAGGCAGCAAAGTAGGCAGCAAAGCCTGTTGCTGCTCAATTAATCATCGGTGCTTGTAAGTTGGGCGTGGTGTCCTGCCATGATTTACCCTGTTGTAATTAATAAGTCAGAAGACACAATCGTTTTTTTATGATTCTCACAAAATATGCTGATGTACGTATGTGCTCAGTTAATACATCAGAGTTGATATTTACTTTGTAAAGGGAAATGTACTTTCCCATACTAATTGGACATTCATTTGATTCACTGATGTTGATTAAATTCAGCCTTATATAGATATTCTTACTATTTAAACCTCAAGCCAGTTTATGAAATTCACCAGCTTCTCATTTGACTTCCCAGTATCCAAGTGAACAGAGTAATGACATACAGAGACCTCGACAATGACCTAATGAAGTACTCGACCTTCCAGACACTGGTAAGCCAACCTTTAATGCATCTTACGGGCACCTTGCCACTAGTGGCATAGGTAGAACATTTATTTTGGGCAGTGTTGGGAGTAACGCATTACTGTAATTCCACTACTTTTAGCGGTAAAGAGCATGTAACGAAGTATTATTTTAAATCAAGTAGCGCAGTTACAATTACTGAAATTGAAATTAGTTCGTTACCTGCGTTACTCTCTTTTGTGAAAAAAAATGAACACTTGCAGACAAGAACACAAGATAGGCCTACTTAAACTGCTTCTGATCTGATCTGCTTGCGCAACGAATGAGTATTTAACCCAGAGGTTCCGCTAGAAAAAATGTGACCGGCAGAGTTTTCATTTTCATTTCAAAGTGACCGGCAGAGTTTTCATTTTCTGGACATTTTAATTATTAGCCGGTCAAATATCTATTACTTTATCTGAATTAGCATATTGAAGAAAACTGACGACAGGCAAGTTTACAATGGAAAAAAATTCAATGAAGCTGCTTGCAGCTAGCTATCTAACTAGCGAATTAAGCTATTGCTAGGTATGACAACTAACTATGTAGTTGAGAGAACATCCCCAAACAGTTGTGGTTCATGACAACAAGTATTATTACAAATGTGCTAATGTTAAAATGTGAATGTTAATGTTACAGTCAAAATGTTAATGTTACGTCTGTAAAATTGCACGCTAGCTAGCGATAGCAAACGCCAACTAGTTACCAGGAGCTTAACATATTGTATCAATGTTGAGCGAAACCTGGCGATCTGATACAAGCCTTAACATTATGTCAGGATCACCATTTTACAAGCTATCGCTAAGTTATCGCTACAGTGACTGTGAAGTACTTTCAGCAACATGCACACACATCCCTTGAACATTAACGTTACTGGGATAGTAGCTATCTTGCTCCGTTACTGTAATGTTGCTCTAGATTGTCCATCCCAGCTAGCTACCTCTCCACAATCTCTCGCCAGAGAAGGAATACAAAATAAGAATAAAGAATCTTTGTAGGTAATTAGCTAGCCTCAACTAGTATATACAAATCTTACCCAGTGGTGAAAGAACATGACTAGTCTACAATGTTGTGCTGGTTGCATTTAATGAGGAGGTCGTGGGGTTTCTCATTTCTTGATTGAGACCTGTATGCTGTATGTCCCCTTCGTTGGTGATCTTAATATTTTGGATACATCCTTCCACTGCATTTTGCAGTCCCTTTTGCCTTGATCTATTCTAGAGGATATCACGGAGATATTACTCCAAAAAGAATCACTGACAGAAATAGCGCATGGTTGTTAAACCATTTAGTTAACCTTTTGTTAAATCACATATTCAATTATATGCTGCACCTCAAGGCACCTTTGTTTTCTCTTTAATTAGTGTTAATACTGTAGGCCACTTCACTTTTACGTCATTGGGCCTAATGTAGTAAAAAAACTGTTTAATGATTGAGACAGTTATTTAGTATTAAGTTAAGTGTTAAAAGGTACTTTTGTACTACTGCTTGATTTGAAGGCCTGTTGCCCTGTTGTTTAAAATAAATAGGTAAAAAAAAAAATATGTTTATTCTGTTTGACTGTTCAGTACTGTTCATATTCATTACATTACGCAGATATAAAAGTAACTTAAAAGTTACTTTCCCTAGTAACTAATTACTTTTGATATACAGTAACTGGTGAAGTAATTCAATTACCTTTAAAAGAAGTAGCTAGTAACTGTAACTAAGTACTCATTTTCAGTAACTTGCCCAACACTGATTTTGGGTAGTCCAATTGTAGGGGGTTAAGAAAATGGAACAGAGTAGTTAGAAGTAGAAAAAAGGACAATACTGCATTACAAGCTCAACTCAGAAAGCAGCAGAGCCGACTTTTTCCTCAGCAGGTGACAGCAGTCGACAAGTCGCCTCCATTCTATCCCAATGAGAGCGACACAAAGTCGTGTCCCGTGGGCATCCACCGTAAGAGGTTGCATACTACAGACATAACACAAGTCTTTTAATAGCTATGCATAAATGGCAAAAACAGGCACGATTTTTTTCCCTGGCAGATATCACATCACTTAACAGCGAGAATACATCTCAGTCAAAATCACTCCATTGTGCTTCCCCATATGCAAAAAATGGCTGATAAAGATTTTCCCTTTTTCGGTCTCCCGGCGATTTCACTTACCTGTGGTGAAAGGAGATTAGCCAAAAATTAGCAAAAACATAACCGATATCAATTAAGATCTATGTCAGAAGCCCTAAAACTTGTGATCCTCTGTCGTCAGCAGTTCTGGGCGGCAAAACCTCAAGTAAGAAAAAGGGATTGTTCACTGTTAAAAATTATGAACGACAAAACCCTCATTGGGGGGGGGAAATGAGTTCAGAAAAATTGGCTGAGAAAGTGTCATCTAGTGGTGAAGTTGCTGAATTGAAACCAGCTGAATACCCTTACTTTTACAAGCCTGTGTGAGTACCTGTAGTGGCTGTGAAATGCAACAAAGCGAAAAGCCTTATTTCAAGCAGTGTTTTGGTTTGTCTGTTCTGGGCTACTTTAGAAACATGGCCAGGCAAAATGGTGGACTCCCATCATTGACATGCCTGCTTATCCCCATGTAATGTGCCTTGTGCATTTTGAACTGCTTCTCGTGGATTCCACTTCTTACCTGTTTTCACTGTTGGAGTAGAGTTCTTGACTGCTGGGTCTGTGACAGTCATCCTGAGCCTTAGCACATAAACTCCTCCACCTAGCTGATCAAAATTCCTTTCCCATACAGTATTTACAAAATCTGGCCGAAGTCATTTCCTAACTGCCTTTTTCAAAAATGTCTCCACCTCTGAAATAGTAACATCCTACACAGGCAAAGGCCCAAACTACAAGCACAACAGTTTCAATTTACCCTATCAATCCATCCATTTAGCATACATGAGCCAATCAAGTTTAAAATGTTTAGGTACAGCAGTTAACTTGTGTCTCACCAGCGCGTTGTCTAATTTTCATGAGACCTCACACGTGCAATCCTTGCGACATTCTGTGGACATCCCCAAGTTTCTTACCAACTGATCACTAAGGGGCGCTTCGTGGGGGACAATGTATAGTCCACCGTTCAGTTTCACTGCGTGTTGGGATTCTGTTCATCCTGTTGGGATTTTTTTTTCTGATACTGACAGCGGACTATACATTGTGCTGCTTATTATTACTTGCCAAAGAAATACCTGTTTAATGATTTGTTGCCGTTTCTTGACTTTCCACCGTGAACATTCAATCGACATATAAATTGTTTTGTACACTGCAAAAAATGCTTTTCTAACCTAGTGTTATTACTCTTATATTGAGATGAAAAATCTAGTTGGTCTTGTTTCTAGCTAAATTGTACTTACCTAGTGCTTTCTTGGTAAGGTTATTTTTACCTATTTCAAGCAAATATTACTTATTTTAAGAAATCTTAACAAGCCAAATTTGCTTAACGCACTGGCAGCCAAATGTGCTTGTTTTAAGCAAAATCCTGCTTAAATATGTAATTATTTGTCTTAAATCTAGAGGGGCATTTTTTGCAGTGTACAGTCCTTGTTCATGATGTCATAAACCTACGTACCAACGGCAAAAATGGCCAAACGGTGGCACTACAACAAAGTTTACATTTTAGCCTATATCTCAAAACCCTAAATTAAAATGTAATTTTTCTTACGTTTTCAACAAGGAACTTTGATCAATCTGCATTTTCAAACTTTCTGAAAAAAATAAATGTATGAACTTGTCTTACACTGCAACTCAAATGAAATTTAGTACAAAGCATCTGCAGTGTTTCCCCTAGGTTCACCGCTTTGGGTGGGGGGGGGGGGGGGGGGGGGAATGGTTGCAGCCTAAAATTCCTGATTTCGCGGGAGCTTCCCACTTTTGGGGGGATAAGTCCCTACATAAAACCTATTATTTTTCCTGTGACCCAGCAAAACTAGGAGGGTCTGGGGGCATGCTCCCCCATAAGATTTTTTTGAAAATAACCTTTTAAATAGTGTCCTCTACTGGGTTTTAGGAAGAGAAATTAACACATTTAGATTTAAAATATGGCACAAATAAAAACATATTGAAGGCATCTGCTGAGATTTTGTTTTGGATGTGTGTGAAGCAGGAGCACCCTGACCTGGGAGAGAAAGCTTAAGCTCCTACCCTTTGCCTCCTCATATTTATGTGAGGCCTCCTTCTCTGCAATGACTGTGATCAAAACAAAGGAGAGAAACAGACTGTGCCTGGAGAAGAGCTTAATCAAAGCAGTTGCCTCCCTTTAAAAAAAAAAAAAGAAAAAAAACTTTTAAATAGTGTCCTCTAGTGGGTTTTAGGAAGAGAAATTAACATAGATTTAAAATATGGCACAAAAATAAATATCTTGAGGACATCTGCTGAGATAGGTGCTCATTATAGTTAATGTCCGATATCCTCTGTTCAATTTTCAAACTCTCCCTCATATATGACTTTTTTGATCGAGCAATATTCCATGACACCTGATACGATGCCAACGTGACCGTTTCAGAGTACTTTGTAAATTTCCCAAAAAAGCCGAGTCTGTTTCTCTGATTGACATATCAAAGTATGTACCTTGTGCTTGCCCAGCTCTGTGCCTTTAGGAACTCCTGGGCTATGTTAGCATTGTGTGTGGAGAGACTGCGCTCCAAGTTCAAGGCTTTAAAATGCGACAGTGATGTCTGCATATAAAGCAGAGGGGTTTTCCATTTCGCTCCGCAAATAATTCCTCGCATCAGGCAAAAACGTCCGATGTTCATCTTCATATTTCTGTTTAGCTTTACGCTTTGCTGGATCCATGGCATTCTTTCAGTAGCTATGGCTAGTCTGGCTAGTAACTCTCCCGTTCCGACCCCTATGCCCTAACCCCTGTAATACAGGGTCCTGTAGTACAGGGTCCTGACATCTACAGTGCACGCCCCATCGCTCAGGGGGTGCTTTATCAAATAGAACACCTGGTGGAAGTGACGGACGCAAATCCGCTCGCGATTCCCGGGAAAACTAAATAGCCAGCTATCTAGCATAACTGCCATGCAATTCTAATGGTAATGCTACCTAGCTTGGTATGCTAACTGTCGGTAGCCTATACATCGTGAAATCAACCAAAACACTGATGTCACTGGCTTTAATGTTAGTAGTACATTTAATATCAGTACCATTGTTAAACACTGTCCAATGACTGACATAGCCATCTGTCGTTTACTTAGATGGACCTTTTTCGGACTAGCCACAGGCACTGGGTGGGGGAATAGCCCGATAGCTTAGCATATCTGCCATGCAATTCTAATGGTAATGCTATCTAGCTTGGTATGCTAACTGTCGGTAGCCTATACATCGTGAAATCAACCAAAATACTGATGTCACTGGCTTTAATTTGATAATGGCATGTTAGTAATACATTTAATATCAGTACATTTGTTTAATTACTGCTGATATATACATTTACGGTCTGTAGCCTGGTGATCTACAGCCTCTGCCACGTTAGCCACTGTTAACCATCATGTCCGCCATTGTTTTCGTTATAAAATGAAAAGCTAGCTTTGGCTCCTCCTCTTCCGTACGTAGCCAAGATGATGGCCCCTTGGGGCGAGTAGTGACCATCAGATCACACTACATATTTCGACCGTTTTCAGGGGATGATACGGGCATTTTCAGTGCTCTGCATTCTGCTGATTTTGTCAGTGTGGCCCCCTAACCCCTGAAAGTCGGGGCTCGAAGGGCTCAAGGGGTCGATTCGGAACACAGTCTGAGACTGGGTGCGCACATTAGAATGTTTCATGTTTGGAACATTAACATTACTTGAAGACATCTCTCAAGATCGAGTGATGACAAAATATACATGAATAAATACCCCATTCAAATCGAACAGTATTTCCAAATATATTGCGTGCAAAATATGCATTTCAGATGTTTATTTTACAATACGAAAATTCTGTACAACAAGAGAAAAGTCAGTGAGCACTCGAGCTACCTTCAAACAGAAAGTAACGTGTGCGCATCGGGGTAGAACTCCGCCTTGCGCGATACAGAGAGCAGAGGACAATTGTAAAAGCGCGATCATCTAGCTATAGACCTGTTCTTTAGGAAAGGAATCCTTTAATGACTTCCGTTGTGATCTGGCGCTTTTATAGAAAATAAAATTGAGCAAAGTTAACTTGACCTTCCAGGGGGGGCGGGGGGTGCCGTTGGGGGGGCAGGGCGCCCCCCTTATACAATAGTAGGGGAAACACTGATATGCAGACCAATTTAACAAATGCATTTGAAGAAAAATTGATTCATAAAACCATTGTGTTTATTAAAGATAACATTTTGTCATGAACAACATGACATTAATTGGAACTGGCTTTGGAGCCGAAAGGGCTAAATAAGCCGCTCCGTATCATGCATTATCTTTCTTATTTATATTTTCATACTTCTATATTTTGCAGTTTTAGGCCAAAAATTACAGATAAAAGTATACTCAAACTTAAAACAAGCTAATTTGGCTGCCTGTGCAGCAAGTGAATTTTACGTTGATACGATGTCTTAAATAACACAGGCCACCCAAATGTCATTAAAACACATAAAATCTTCAAATAAGATCAAATTGAACAATTTAAATCAATACAATTACACCTATATAATTCAAATGAGCCTATCATCACTCAAAACTAGAGTACTTTCTTAGCATCAAACGACTTCAAATAAGGTTTTTTAGATTCTTGTTTTTAAGAGGCCAAACTTAGAAATGACTTCTCTAAGAAAAAAAAACACTTCTTTATTTACAAGGACCCAGGAAAGGCTTTAAACTAGTTTTTAACATCCCCTTTAAAATGTTCTGCTTCTGTGGTTAACAAAGGTGGTTAACTAAGAATTTGCTGTGAACGGGCAGAACAAAGGATCCAAAACAACATGAAGGCCATTGGTGAACCTATGGCAAGATAACAAACCTTATGATTGTAATAGTAATTAACAACAAACACCCTGCCTATTTATTATGGGATTGGTCCTAAGATGGGCTGAAAACATGTCCCTGTTGTGGATGGTGCCAGAGAGGACTCATGTCTGCAGCACAGAGGGGAGTGTCATAATGCACTCTGGATATGTGAGGTGAAAGGTGTAAAAACACGCCATGAGATAGATGTCACGCTTTCATAGATGTCCTCTTTTGGGACTGTCATCCCAGCCATGGCTCAAATGGCCGGCATGCAGTTGGTTTCACAGACATCCTGATCGGGCTGAAGAGTGGTGTCGCCTGAAGAAATGTGTTGGGGTCTTCTGCAGACGCAAACCTAAAAGAGAAAAACATAAGCCAGAATGTGAGGTCTATGGATGTGGGTTATAAGACACAAGCATACTGTCTGCCCTTTCCAGTTAGCACAGGAATAATTTGCCAAACAAAATTAGACTACTAGTAAATCCTTCACATTCACATTGATTTGGGTTGCCATGGTGACGGCGTGGCTGTGTCCAGACGCCGTCAGGGTCTCTATGTTTAGACTGTGCATTTTACCTATTTTTTTTTATATTTAATCTTTTTTACTGATGTGACTTTTAGTATGATCACATATGATCACCAAATGCTTTTAGAAATTAGGGATCAGTGCGGCATATTTTATGTTAGCACGTCTTTTGACAGCAAGTCAGCATTTCCAGCTGAGATTCTCCGACAAACTGACGGTCATAACAGTAATAGCGGTCAAAACACAGAGGGAGAAGAGGGGGTATCCGGGACAGACTGAGGAGGAAGGCAAACCATCCACCTTTGCCCAGTATTCTGCTAGCAAATGTCCAGTCTCTAGAGAATAAGATGGATGATATTAGAGCAAGGATTGCCTTCCAGCGTGACGTCAGAGATTGTAGCATTTTATGTTTTACCGAATCCTGGCTGTCCCCATCTATCCCGGATCACTCTGTTACACCCGCCCAGCATTTCTCCATCGCTCGCATGGATAGAACGGAAGAGTCCGGAAAGTCCAAGGGTGGAGGAGTTTGTTTCATGACTAACAACAAGTGGTGTGATCTGAGGAACATTACCGTTCTCTCCCAGGGCTGTACTCCCCATCAGGAACATCTGTCCATTATGTGCCGCCCCCACTATCTACCCCGTGAGTTCACCGCAATCATCACCACCGCGGTTTACATCCCCCCACAAGCCAACACAGATACTGCCATATCCGAGCTGCAGGAGGTGATAAACAAACAACAACATCGTCATCCGGCAGCTGCTATCATCGTTCTCTGTGATTTTCCCGGGGCCTGCCTGAATTTAAACAGCATATCCACTTCCTGACGCGAGGAGACAACACCTTGGATCACTGCTACACTCCGTTCAAGGACAGCTACAAGGCTATCCCCCTGCCTGCATTCGGAAAGTCCGATCACGTTGCCATCTTCCTTCTCCCTAAATACAAGCAAAAGATCCTTAACGAAGCTGTGGTGACTAAAGAAGTAAAACGTTGGACTGACCAATCAGAAGGCTTGCTGCAAGACACGCTTGACAACGCTGACTGGGAAATGTTCCGGGAGTCCTCCGACAACGTCAGTGAGTTTGCGGAAGTGGTCGGGAACTACATACACCTACTGGTAAATGACATTATACCATCAGTCAAAATAAAAGTTTTCCCAAACCAGAAGCCATGGGTAGATGGAACTGTCAGGGCAGCACTTTCAGCGCGTGCTGCTGCCTATAATGTTGGGATTACTACGGGGGACATGTTGGACTACAAAGTGGCTGCTTATGGCCTAAGGAAGGTCGTAAAAGCTGCAAAGTGCCGATATAAGGACAGAGTGGAAGCCGACTTCACCGCTGGTGACCCCACTAGTGTGTGGAAGGGCCTGCGAATAATGACAGACTTTAAGAACAAGGCCGGCTCGCTGTGTAGCTCTGACCCCTCCCTTGCTGATGAACTCAACACTTTCTTTGCACGGTTTGAGATGGAGAGTGAAGATCATAACTCAATGGCAGTCATGGCCGACATGTTTGGGAATAACACCAAACCCCCCTTCATAGTAAGTGAGAGTGATGTGAGGAGGGTGTTCAAAGGGGTAAATGGGAAAAAGGCTGCCGGGCCTGACCAGATCCCTGAAAGGGTCCTTAAATCCTGTGCTGACCAACTAGCTCCAGTGTACACCATGATCTTTAATACATCCCTGGCCCAAGCTGTCGTCCCATCTTGCTTTAAAAAGTCTATCATTGTACCGCTGCCCAAAAATAGTTAGCCATCATGTTTGAACGATTACCGTCCAGTGGCCCTGACCTCTGCAGTGATGAAATGTTTCGAAAGGCTGGTGAAAAATTACATCTGCACCTCCCTGCCAAACTCGTTCGACCCCCTCCAGTTTGCATACAAAGCAAACAGAAGCAGAGACGATGCCATCTCCAACCTGCTAAACGCCACTCTTACTCATCTGGATGGTGGGGGGGTAACTATGTGAGGATGCTGTTCATTGATTACAGTTCAGCTTTCAATACCATAGTCCCCCTCCGCCTGATCGACAAGATGAGGTCGCTGGGGATCAACACCCAACTGGGTGCTCAGCTTCCTTACTGACCGCCCCCAGGTGGTGAAAGTGGAGGGTGGTGTAACCTCTGGGCCGCTGACCCTCAACATCGGTTCCCACCAGGGCTGTGTTCTGAGCCCGCTGCTGTACAACATCTACACTTATGACTGCACAGCCTCCGGAAGTTCAACCTCCATCATTAAATTTGCAGACGACACTGTGGTGCTGGGTCTTATCTCTGATAACAACGAGCAGCCCTACCAGAACCAAGTGGCAGACCTGGCACGGTGGTGTCAGTCCAACAATTTGGCCCTAAATATAAAAAAGACAAAGGAAATGGTGGTGGACTTCCGGCGGAAGCAGGACAAGGGGTTCACCCCCCTCATCATCAACGGGGAGCCTGTGGAGAGGGTTCCTAGTTTTAAGTACCTGGGTGTGCACATCACTGAAGACCTAACCTGGACCCTCCACACACAACATGTGACAATGTCATCTAGGCAGCGACTGTACTTCCTCCGGAGGCTGAGGAAATTCAAGGTCTCCCCTTCCATCCTGAAGACCTTCTACTCCTCAGCGGTGGAGAGCGTCCTCACAGGATGCATCTCCGTCTGGTACGGAAGCTGTACCGCTCAAGACCAGGCCAACCTACAGAGGGTGGTGCGCTCAGCTGAGCGGACTATCAGAGCGTCCCTACCCAACGTGAAGGACATCTACCACAAGAGGGTGGAGTCGAGGGCAAAAAACATCAGGAGGGATGACACACACCCCAATGTCAGCCTCTTCACCCTGCTGCTGTCGGGTAGACGCCTACGAAGCCTTAACTCAAGGACTGAGAGACTTAAGAGAAGTTTTTATCCACAGGCAGTGAGACACTTGAATTCAAATTTTTAATTCAACACCTTATTTTTAAATTTGATTTTATTTACATTTTTTATTTTATCTAAATAAATTATCTAATTTATTTTATTTTATATTTTGATTTATTTTTGCACAGTGTGGAGCATTGACCCTTTAACATTTCACTTCAATTTATTGTATGTGACAAATAAAAACACTTGAACTTGAACTTGACTTAAATTACTTTAAATCAAAAGAATAACAGTAAAGGACGCCAAAGAAGGGAAAGCTCAATGACCGTGTCAGAAGATGAGGATAAAACCAAAATGTCATAATAAAGTCAAAGCTCAGAAGATGAAGACAAGAGGTCAGAATAAAGTCAAAGCTCAGAAGATCTAATCAAAAACAGAAAGCATCTTGGGGGGAAAAGACAAGGCAGAACATTTCAGGAATTCTGAACATAAAACAGGGCAGGAAAAAAACAAACAGGAGACAGAGAATATCCAAAGACTTGCAGAAAAACCAACACGGTATTTCCAGCATGCTGAATGACTGAAACTCAAGACCAAAGAAGGTGAAAGGTCGGAGCAAAAGCACATGGTCAACAAAACACAATGCACAACAACAGGCAGAGAGTCCTTGGCATCCTCTTGAGGCCAAACCGTGTTCCGACTCGTGACAGATGAATGCTCAGACGAAAAGTGTATAGTAAATATCCCAGGTTAGGTCTATTACCAAATGCTTTATTGGTGACAGTTATTCTAAATGGGTTTAAAGATGTGTGTTGATCCAACTTTGGTTTCATGCCTGCTCACCATTAGTTTCAGTCACACAGTTTATGGCATCCATTTAATGGAAATCCTTTGATTCAATGACATAAAACCTTGTGTTTGTAACAGGATGGGGATATTGACCTGAAGCTTCTCACTGAGGTTTTGGCTCCTGAGCAAGAGGTGCATGAGGTGAGTGGGATTTGAAGTTGCCCTGAGCTAGTAGTTTCTGGGACAGTAGGGCTGTGTGGTGGAAGTGTTTGTGTGTCTGTGGAGGGGCGGAGGAGTAATGATGAGTATTTCAGGTGTGAACTTATTCTCTTCAGTGCTTAATCGATCCTGGAACACTGAGAGGTCGATGTTCCGTTCGATCAGGGAGAGAAAAAAAGTCCCGAAATTTATAAAAAAAAATTACAGTGCTGGAGCACATTGGACAATGCCTAGGTGCTAGCTATTAAAACCTAACTAAACTGTTATCACAAACAAAATGTTATTTATTTACACTTACACTGCATGAAATGTGGGATTTACGACAGTTTTCTACCCTGTGTATTGCCGTAGAAGCCCACATTGGTGTGAAAGCCCCCCCACCCCTTCCCCTTGACCAGGCCTAGGCTTTGTCATGTTAATTGAATTGACCTGGATTGAAAACAACCCCCCCCCCAGTGACGGGGAGGCACCCCGTCACTGCTTCACTGATTTAAAAAACCTGAAAGTCACAGGTTCGATCCCCAAGTTGCTTAACGACTGTTAACAACTCTTAATGACTGTTATCAGAGTAAGCCTGACTCTGTATAATTACATGCCAGAAACGAATCTCAAGAACATTAAGGTGAAATAATAATATACAGCCGCGGAAAAAATTAAGAGACCACTTCAAAATTATCAGTTTCTCTGGTTGTACTATTTATTGGTATGTGTTAAAGTAAAATGTACATTTTAGTTTTATTCTATAACCTACTGGCAACATTCCTACCAAATTTCAAATAAAAATATTGTCATTTAGATAATTTATTTGCAGAAAATGACAATTGGTCAAAATAGCAAAAAAGAGTGTCTTCAGATCTCGAATAATGCAAAGAAAACAAGCTCATATTCATTTTTAAACTACACAATACTAATGCTTTAACTTAGGAAGAGTTCAGAAATCAATATTTGGTGGAAGAACCTTGATAAAGTCACCCTTAGGGTCTGACGGACTGACTGGTATGAAGAAATTCAACACATTTCATTGTCTTTTTTTCATTTCACCATTTTCCTCCTTGTTGCTAAGGTTCAAATAATAGTAATATTAGCTAACGTGACGTGCACAAAACTCCACATGCTTCAGGCACCACTGCATGAACTGAGTGGTAATGTTACGTCTCTTTTTTTACCAGATTTAAAATGCATCCAAAATAGGCAAACAAGTGTTTTACTTCATTGGGAGATAAAAGCATGAAGGATCAGATAATATTACCAGGGGCGTCGGCTAGACTGAGCCCAGAATCGTCTCCATCTAAACTCTTGGAAAAACATACTTCTAAATAGATTGTGTACTCACATTCTCTCTAGGGCTACACATTGCACCCACACACACACAAAACATTCACGTTTATGAAGATTGGAGAAGAAAGGAATGAGTTGGATTTGGTTTACAACAAAGGCTTCTTCCAAATACTGTTTACACGCATCTATTCTTATTGAGAATTACCAGTTGTCAAATGCGCTTCAATACGTTTAAATGCCCAAATCTTTAATTGATTTGGAAGGGCAGTCGAATGAAACAACTAATAAACATTGATATGATCATGGCACGCAAACCACTATTGCCTCACCCTGACCAAGAGTAATGTGTGCATCTGATTCATTTAGATTTAATGTTAATTTCCTAATCTGACATTTCGTTAGGGAGACAGACAACAGAACATATGATATCAGCTCTGTAACTGTTTTATGAGAACGTGGTAGCTATCGATTTATGACATGATCACAACATTTTAATTGGTCATAATTCTTGCGCCGAGTGTTATGACTGTTAGAAGGACTACCAGACTGATAAAATGTTTTAAAAAAAAACTTTTTGGATAGCCAACACACAACTAGGCAAGTTTATTATTCCTAGCCAAGGGGAGGCAGAATGCTAATGTTGGCTAACGATTTAGCAGTAGAGTGCACTGCTAATTCAGAACAGCTGCATATTGTGCTCTGCTCATGTCATGCTCACATAACATGGAACTCCTATAGACGTTTACACACCATGTTTTCCTGCCTCAGTATTAGAGAATGCTTGTGCTTCAGCTTCAATTTACTGGTAACAAATCTGTGTGCATCCATTTTCCCTTATACTGACTGTGTAAGCTAGTGTTTGACATAGCCCCATCAATTGAAGCAAGACCTGTCAGCCAATAGCATATGATTATTTGGATGTATTTTCCTGTAAACCCTCTCCTATTGGTCTTGCCCCTGTTCATTGAAGATGAAATACCACACTCAATGAATTGAGGATACTAAATGACAATGTCAGTAAAAGAAGACAGCTGTGTTAAGTTACAGTATGTAGTGACAAACAGCTCAAAGTGGAGAATTATTTAGGGCTAAAGAAATAATCTTTTGGGTTATAGCCCTGAATGCACAGGCCAGGTGACGCCCCTGAATAATTTACTGATTTTTATAGCACGCTTCAGTACAAATTATGCTATGGTTCTCTTCTACCATCTTTCCTCACTCTTGTTTTTTTTGTATGCTTCACCTTTCTATCTAGTCATTCTGTCAGTTTTTCTTACTCATGTCTCCATCTTGCTCAATCTGCCTCATCTCCCTTTCTTACTCCTTCTCATGCTGACTGTCCTTATCTAACTGCTCTCTTTCTTTACTTGACCAGGAGGATATCGGCTGGGAGTGGGATCATCTATTAACCGAGGTGTCCTCAGAGCTGCAGACAGAATGGGATCAAGGAGAGAGACAGGATTTGTATCCCATGCCTGTTGCATGAGAAGCCATGACTTTCAGACCAACAGAAACTGGGCCACTCATATCATTACAACTGCCTCTGATGGGATCTAGGCTTGAGCCCCAAAGGGCTCTGTTGCAGAACTAATCACATTATTTGAAATACTGAATAAATCCTTCTTGTAAGATAATAGTTTGGTTAGTTGTTTACCTTGGAGTTGTACTCTGAAATATATCTTTTTATACAAATAATATATTAGCTTTTCTAATGCTGAATTGAATTGCTGCTTGGGTTGTTACTAGTGCTGTCAAACGATTAAAATATTTAATCGCGATTAATCGCATTTTTGTCATAGTTAACCCAAAATGAATCGCGATCCGCTGCGCGTCGGGGTGTTGTTCGCCCCGTCGGGAATTATTTATGGAGAATGACCGAAGGACAATACATTATCCCGCTTATTATACGGTTACTAGCCAAAAACGACAGAAGACATTCCTCCAACATACCTCTTTTTAATGATTTAGTTGCCGTTTCATGAGTCCCGTTTAGAAATAAATAGTTCTTCAAGCAAATAGAACTTTGAAGTTTCAGGTGTTGCATAGCAACCCATTACTTGCTGACTTCAAATTACTGTCTACTGTTGCGTTAAAATGACTGGACTTCTGGCGGAATGATATGAAAGATTAGAAGTACAAAACCCGTTGCCAATGACAGCGGTCTTTATCTTTTCGCAGCGGTATGTTATCAGGAATTAATGTGACCTATGACGTAGGGATGGCCCATTCAAATCAACGGTACTTTTTGGAACATTCTGAAGAGCCGTATAATAATCAAAATGAATCGCCATCGCAAATTTGTATCTATTCTAAATGTCCCTTCAATTATTTTTTTTATCTTATCAACATGGAAAAGTGGATTGGCTTGCTTTATGCAATGTTTTATTTTATTGAAAAACAACATTGCCAAACAGGGCAGTACAAAATAAAATTATAAAGTGCACGTTTAAGATAAACAAGGACTCAGCCTATAGTTCAGTTAAACCATGGCTTAATATTTTTTTTTCAAGTTTGAAGTCAGGCCTCTTATTTCAAAAACAATGAACCGTAACAGTTAGGTTACCAATAAAAGGTAAGCCAACTACTTCTGTGCTTTCAACCAGCTGCCTGTTGACATTTTCAGACAACAGTGAAGCTCGCTTCTTTGCACAACACAACTTTTAGAGGTAAACTTTCTATTCAGAAGCTTTTTATCATCCATTTCGCCGTATCGCACTCATCATTCACTCATCATTTTTTTTTTTTTTTACAACGCGTTAATCGCGCGATAAAAAAATGAACGCCGTTACAATGGGTTTGCGTTAACGCCGTTAATAACGCTAAATAAACTGACAGCACTAGTTGTTACCTCTCCTATCACAAAATGAAGAAGTTTAAAGACCATGGATGCCATGGCGGTACATTCAGATGCCTCGCACAATCAACACTTTGGTATGAAAGTAGCCCCCACGAACAGGCAGGTTCATTATTCATTATTTTTTTTCATGTAATTCTATGTGGCTTTTCCATTACAAAGTTTCCTGAAATGCCCTAATAAACGATGATTATATTTTCCAAAATTTGTATGAGAGAATGAACTAGGACAGCAACTCATTAGAGAATTCCAGGGTTTTGTAGCAGGTAACTTATTGATTGAGTATTTCCTCCTTGGAACAATCAAAAACAAATAGTTAGGAAGACTACATTGATGAAACAGGTCTCAAAGTAGAAACTCAATGCAGCAAAAATGAAATACACAAAAGAAGTTATAAAAAAAGGATCACTGACACACAAGTTAGAAAACCTGTGATCATTGAAACTAAATTGAGCACACCTGTGGTTCTTGAGTCCAATCACTATACAGCTCTGGAAAAAATGTAGTTTTTTTATTATCAGTTTCTCTGTTTTTAATATTTATTGGTACGCGAATGTTAGGATCAATATCATATTGGGACATTGAGAGAAAGATCGTGTATTAGTCTAAACATCATTCCTTGTTTTGACAAATAACCTCATTGGGATTTTCCACGAACCAAAATCCTCCCATACTACAATGTGAATCATTCGCCCCGATAGATAGATCTTGCTTTACTATCAACGTCAACCCTTGCTGGAGGTCAGAAATCTCGGATTGCTCCAGATCCGGATCATCCTGAAATCTGAATGGGGATGTCCCAGGAGCAAGATCCACCTCTTCTGAAAATTTCAGAAAGATCCGCCCAGTAGTTTCTGAGAAATCTTGTCCACAGACAGACAAACGGACAAATAAATAAACTAGAATGCGTTTTGTGAACGAACTGCGAGAGTGTGCTTGCTCTGTTGCGGCCATCAAGCACAAGCAACTGCAGTGGCCTAGTGCGCATATGTTGTTGAGGGGCCTCACAGACTGATATCTGAGAACAAAATCTGTATAGTACTGTGTTTTCTGTGTTCAGTACAACGTTGAATGCAGGTTGTAGGATGAATCTGCCAGCCTTCCGCAGTGACACTGAATACACCTTTTTGTTTTCAACCAATATATTTTAGCAAGCAACCAAGCTCAACCATTATATTTTGGCTCCACTGACGTTTAGACATATGAGGGTATCTTTGTTGTTGTGTTTTTGTTTGTTTGTTTGCTTGTTTATTGTGAAAGGGTCTAGCTAGTCCTACGTTCCCGTACCAGCAGGTTCAAGAACAGCTTCATCCCTGCGGCTGTCACCCTGCTGAACTCTCTCTACAATGACAATAAAGTTGAATCTAATCTAATCTATCGATAGCTTGTATAATTTAGCTAACGTTAGCTACCTCATAGTTAGCTAACGTTAGCTAGCTAAACGTTTACCGAGGCTAGCGAATTGCCCAAATAGACAAGGCTATTCCAACCAGTCACATATTCATTTATTTTTTGCTTGATTAATGTTGTGCATAGCCTGTCCTATAGTCCATACTGCAATGAGTTTACTAGCTAGCTAGTATAACTTAGCTAGGATATGCTACCTCATAGTTAGCTAACGTTAGCTAGCTAAACGTTTACCGAGGCTAACGCTTCAATCGAAAATGATTAGCTAGCTATCCAAGCTAGCTGACACAACCTAAACACTCGACTGCCCCTTTGAAGTCAACTTAACGTTGGCTAATATATTCTAATAACTAGTTATCATTAACAGTTACTAGCTAATTTACCAAACTCCTTTCTTGTCTTAAATTGAGCAGTTGCTGGTGTGAGCTACAGTATCATGGGAGTTAGCAAAGCCATTTCTAGCTCTACTTCACAGTATTGCTGCCTAGTGTAATAAGTTAACGTAAAACATAAATGTTTATAAAGTATCAGACATAAACAGGATACAACACACCAGTTACCAATTGATATTATGTGTTTATATACCAAAATGTCAGTAAATCAAGATGCTGCTGCTGTTGGTCCCGTCAAAAACCATTCAAACAGGTTAAGAGCAGTGGGGTTTTTGAGAGCTACTTATACCAAGAGATCCTAGTTATATTCCTAGTTATACAGTTGAATGGAGAGGGAGAGAGACAAGAGGAGACTTCAAACCTTGGCGCAGGTGTCAGTGAAGCACAGGTGCAAGCTAGTTTTAATGACCCCATTATGATGTCATAATCCACAAAGTTCTGCCATGCAAGTCTATGGGGAAAAAAGGTGATAGAAAAAGAGGAATAAAAAAGGAGTGGCAAGGAGTACCGCCAAGAAAAGTCATAGCAGGTTGCACCGGATCGGGCCGGACGTTTCTGTGTTTGAATGGCGTCTACCTCGAACGGGCGAGGAGTAGTTAGCGTTACAAAAAACGGGGAGAATAAAGAAAACTTGACAACAACAATACTGTGCTTCCTTTCGGGCAATCACACTAATTAACGGAGCCGATCGCATAACCTCCTTGCTGGAGGTAACTATTGTCATTTAGAGCAGGGGTTTTCAACCGGGGGTCCGCGGCGGCATTGCGGGGGGTCCGCAACGTGCGCCTATGTTGATCAGTTTACCATTTTTTATTTTTTATAAATTTGCTTTGATATTTCAACACATTTTCAGATTACTCTTGAATATCAAGAAAAATATCTAAAATAAGAAAAAGGAGATTCACGCTGACAGAATGTAGCCTTGCACCTATCCAGCCAATGGTAGGCTGTGCTTTGTTGTTAATAGAGTGCGTTCCTAACGTCATGTCATTCACATATTATTCAGTCTCACGCAACAATCATCTGCAGTTAAGCATAGCCTACAAGTACTTTTGAAGTTTAGTCGAAAAAGTTATACTTTTGGTGAGCGATGGGATTCAGGTTCAGTTCAATTTGTTTATTTGTTAAAGAGGGACAGTGTACATTAATAAACATTAAAATGTAAATGCACCCAATTATAGCCAAAAGGCTAGTTTCCATTGGCAGTCCCCCTGCCAGAGTGAAAATGACATTTGAGTGAGTGAGGCATTGACGTATTAAACATAACTGACAAAAAAAATCAAAATAAAATAAAAAGCCAATATATACGTTCTGTCAGGGTTTGCTCGGGGATTGAACCCGAGCTGCTGGGTTTGGGGAACCAGCGCTTAACCCAGTGTGCTAAATTCAAACAAAGGTAATCTACAGCACAGAAATCGTTATTCCAAAAACTCAGAAGACAAGTCGCAGGGCAAAAAGGCCATAAACTAAAACGGTTACAAAACTGTAGCTCAGGCTGACCTGACAATAGCTACCTGTTGAAGGCTTCGAGAAGACAAAATCGGCCTGAGAACCGCAGCGTGCAAAAAGGCTTAAAACCTGGGCAAAGTGCGGGAGAGGGCTGCATGCCTTGTAGCATCAAACACAGTGGCACAAAGACACACTAACGACCCAACAAAGGGCAGGGAAACTAGCCAGGTATATAGCTCCTTGCTAATCAAGGGAAGTGGCATTGCATCACAGGTGAGGACACACAGAGGGAAACCAGCGAGGGCACACAATTTGGAACAGGTGGGGGCACACAATAGGAAACAGGTGAGTACACACAATGGGTAACAGGTGAGGGCACACAATCACAACAATGGCACATGGACACAAAACAAACATAGAAAGCACAAAAAGTCATTTTGCCACCAGATGCCGCCAAATTGTGGCAATGGCTGCCATGATCGAAGTTCTACTGCTTACCCAATAAAGATCATATTTTGGTTAGGTCTGGAGATTGGGCTGGCCATGACAGGGTCCTGATCTGGTGGTCCTTCATCCACACCTTCACTGACATGGCTGTGTTGTCCTGCTGGAAAAAACACTCATCAGAGTTGGGAAACATTGTCAGAGCAGAAGGAAGCAAGTTTTGTACCCTCTTTAAGAGTGAAATACAGATTGAATGGTTTAAGAGTTTTTTTTCTTTTAGGTGATCTTTGAGAGCCCACTATCCTCTCAGGGACTTTTTATAGTAATGTCGATAATTATTCATCAGGTCATTAGGATCCAGGACAGGCTTTTTTAGTGTTGCTCTGACAATAACAGTTTTTAATGAAATTGCAACTAGGCCAGTGGTAAGAGAAGTATTATATACTGAAGAATGTTATCAGAACAGATCTTTCTCATCTCATCCTCCGCGCTACTACACACATGACAATAATGTAGAAATGACAGCTAACTGGGGCTTGATCTTAACTTTTAAACACAGCAATAACAATTTGTGTATAGGTTTTGTTTACATGTAAGAAAAGGATTTATTATTAAGTGGAATATACTACTTTAAAAACTCAACAGAAATATTTACATTTGCCAATGCAACCAAGAGTCCCATAAAAATGACTCTGATCAGCTTGTGTTCAGCCAAAGCTGGGGCATCGCAGGCTGTGTTCTTAAAGCATCCTGTTAGCACTATGTTTTCAACCACATCTGTCCTCACCACTCACTCTGCACTTAAAACGAGGGAGTAGATAGGCGCTCTCATATCAGGTACATATCTATCACTACAGCTCCACATTTTGAAGTCTAATTAGCCTCTGCTATATTGCCTCAGGGCCATATGGAAGGCTGATATTGAGACGAGATAAGACGTATAACTGTCTGTCAGTGCTGAAATATATTAGAAAAATTATTATCTGTTTTCCATCTGGCAGTCAAGCTACTGCCTATATGGGAGTATAAAGCAGCCTGCTAAAACCCAGAGAGCACTACTTGACCCCCCTCCTCAAAGGCTGATGAGCATTTTTTAATAAAAATGATTTGCTTACAGCAGGGGTGTATTTTGCGTGCTACTTGCTGAAAAGTTAGTTCCACAGAGAACCACAAAGAAAACATGGATGATGGAACCGTTAAATCCATCTATCAACAAGCCCACAAATTATGGCATGCTTGCCAAGGCCAGTCAGGATCCCATTCTGGCTCAAACTCACATATCTACCTAGTAGTTTGCTTGTATTTCACAAGACACTAGCTCGGCTATCTCCATATACTCAAATACATTTGATAGCTCAGTCATTAAGAACAATTTGTTCTGTGTAGGTTTGCATCCTAATCTATGAAAAGCTGTAGGCATGAATATGATATATTATTATATGGCAACGACAGTACGAGCATTCTGATTGGCTAATGGGTAGTCATGCCAGCCGCGTATTGACGTTCTAGCCGGTCTGCGGTCTGATAAGTATTGTTATTGCACACCCCATCAATCTTAAAAATGAGTGATACCATGTACCAAGTACTAAACATTACATCCTTATATATCAACAGCCATGAGCATGTATTGATAGAATCAGGACTCCTATTATGAAATTATCTGAGAACAGGAAACCAGTTGAATGCCGTGACAGTTGAAGAATAAAGACTCAAGAATTCGCGAACATTTTGATATGGGGTAATACTTTATAGGACTTAGTACAGGTCAGTACAATTCAGAAGCAGCGAAAATGTGTTATTGAAAGTGATGATGAAGACTTGACTACTATAGTTTGAAAACCTTGTGTTTAACTGTAAATTAAAGCCATTTAAGCTGAGCCCTGTTGTCCGTTTTCTATTGATCATTGTAACTTGAAGTTAGCAAGTCATTGTTTACTAGGCAACACCTGAAACACTGTGTCGTGAGAAGACTTGAGAGCTGAACAAAACGACATGTTTTCTATTTACAATTACCATTTATTTTCAAAATGAAAAGAGCTTAAATGCCATATAATAAACAACTTACTAACCTCGACCGTTCGGTCATGCAGGTATATCAGACTTCGGCCCCGCCACATCAACCTTGCTATCGCTTGGTCAATACATTACGGCCTCTGTCTGATATTTACCTGCATGACCTCACTCTCGGCCAGTAAGTAGTTAATATTGCTATTTTGCACTTCTGGTTAGATGCTAAACTGCATTTCGTTGTCTCAGTACCTGTACTCTGTACAATGACAATAAAGTTGAATCTAATCTAATCTAATATAATGATCAGATGAACAATATGATCATATATTTTTAATACATAACTAAATATATCATAAAAAACTAAAGTAGCGTTCAAAAGTTTTACTGGGAAAATCACACTTTTTTCCCAATTCTAATAACCTAGAATTGATCAGAAATATAATATAGACATTGTTAATGTTGTAGTTTTTTCTCTATACACAGTTATTAATAATAATAATAACACATCACATTTATATAGCGCTTTTCACAGTTTTCAAAGACACTTAAAGAAATTCCTTGTGCGTTTTGTTGGGGACTTCCCGCAGTGGCCAAACCTCTCACTGTCACATGCAAGTACTAATACCCAACAACCTAGCCTAGGGCATTATAACAAAACAGGGTGCACGACAACCATCATACTGATACTTAACAATACTTAACATAAACAGCAATCATGCCTTTGTAAGCTTTTACTGGGGTTTTCAAGTGGGCACCTTTGCCAGTATTTTGTTGAATTAAGCCCACAACACCGTCACTGTAAAAAAAAAAATGTTTTTTTAAATCAGTTGAAAAATGATCAACTGATGAGTCAATGCCAAATTGGTGTTGGAAGAATTGGGGAAATGAGTGATTGTCAGGCTGAGATTGTGGAATCACAATTAAGAAAACTAAAGTTCCCATAAAACGGCCTTTAAAGGCTGCTTAGCAAGGCTAAGTTACCAATACGTAGATTACATAGTTATTGCTAGGTAGCTTGCTAGTTTTAACTTAGCCTTGTGAATTGTCGAGTAAAAAGGCAAATACTGGAACCTTGAAGAAACAAAACCAGGACAACAGAAATGTAATTTTCAGTAATGTTATAATTGTAATTGTAACTGACGTTAGTTATGATTTATTTTACCATAATGTTGCCTGCTATCTATGCAAACTTAATAGGCAGAAAACATGAAATAATACACGTCTGCGGGTAAATACAATAGCAAGTACGTTTTTTATAATTACAATGGGTAAAAAAATGCAGTTAAGAACTCCACTTACAAAGTTTTCTGGACAAATCTGGCATTTATGAAAGTTTTCTCATCTGGGATTCGTTCTTAATTTAGACCAGCATTTTAGAACGTTATATAGCAGTCATAAATCAGCCAGATTTTTCGTGAGGGCTGAATTTGTGAGAAATCGTTGTTGATTGTGTTCACATCAATTCTACAGACATCCTCGGATTTAAATAATTATAATAATAATAAATACGAGAATATTTGTATCATAAACAATTACGTTTCATATTTATAGTCATGTTTCTACGAGGCATCGTGATGTCCTTAAACAAATAAAAGGTTGGTCTTTCGAAGTCCGTTAGAAGATGTTTAAGAAGACAAGAAAAGGTTCGAGGATGAGGATGAAAAAAATGGTTACATGGTGTGACGTTATATAAAAATGTCCTCTGTAAATGTAAGTTACTTACCAAGCACAATGTGAATTATCCTTCCCTGTCACAGGTCCACCAACAGAAATGTTTCAACTGCCATGTCTTTTTGATGTTTAGCTTCAGTTGGTTACCCGTGTCGAAGAAATGTGAGAAAGCTTTTTTCAACTCCAAAAATCCAAATTAAACTTTGACAGGTTTTAATGACTCATGTGTGTGATGCCTGCCTGCCTCTTGCATCTTTTGCAATTAGAGGGGGTTCTCCCGAAATGTAATGTGTAATTTAAAAATTAAAAATAATAACTCAAAAATCGATACAGAAAATTCCTTTTAAAGCACAATACATTTGCCCCTATTTTTATGGACTTTTCTTACAGTGCATCAGAAGGCCCAACAGTGGTGCCTGGTGTCTCAGACCTGCCCCCTCCATACTCATGTTGGTTTAGGACACGTCAATTCATTGGACAGAACAGATACACCTCAAGATACACCTTGAAAAAGATTTCACATGCATATCTCTAATGTCAAAACGATGCACAGCCTAATATCTACACACCAATCTCATTATACTATGGCATGCCACAGCCTATCCAGAGTAAGAGGTGGGAGTGTTGGGGGGGGCGGTAACCCCCTCAGGAATATGAAACCGGGTCAGGGTAAGGGAAGGAATTGGAAACTAACTCAGGTTAGGATAAAGGAAGGGGACAGCCCCCGCAATTACAAATCCTGATTAGGGGAAGGGAAGAAACTGGGATCCTGGGGTCCGTTCGGCATAGAACTGAAGCTTAGTTAATCAATTGTCATTTTAGTATGTTAGGTTAATCTGGCTTAATGAGAACAGGATATACCGGTCTGCCGACGGCTGATCCACAACCTAATCATGTGGCTTAATGTCAACCAGGCTTAACTTGCGCGTGCCAGCCTACTTCAAAAGGCAGGAAAGGTTGATCACTAAAACCATGATTTTTTTGAACGGTACAATAGTCTAAACTCAAAGAAAAAGCTGCGAGAGCAATACAAGACTTGAGACTTTGATGCAGTGGGTAGAGCTCACGGTTTGTAGACTAAATGTAGATTGCTGACTAAATGTAAATGTATTTATAAGAAATACAATAAATCGAAGCAATGAAATTGTGTGTATGTCTCTCTTCTTATGATAAAATAATACATTTTATTTTTATATCACACTTTCACATACAAAGAGGTCTCAGGGTGCTTAACAAGGTCACAACAACAATAATGCAAGGTAATATGAGTGCAAAAATAGCAATTAAAACAGTGCATTCTAAAAACAATACAGAAAAGAAATAAAAACAGAAACCAGGACTTTAGGTGAAGGCAGATATAAATAGATGGGTTTTGAGGTGTGATTTAAAAGAAGTGAGGGAATCCAAAGCCCTAATGTTCTCCGGGAGCTTGTTCCAAAGTTGTGGCCCAGCGAGGAGAAGGCACGATCTCCCATTCTGGTCATATTTGTCCGGGGAACTGCAATTAGGTTTGCGTGTCCGGACCTAAGAGTCCTTGATGTGAGATGAGGGGTGAGGAGATCCTGGAGATAGGCTGGTGGTGTTTATGGCATTAGGAACTAGGAGTAGGACTTTTAAGACTATTCTCTGGTTGATTGGAAGCCAGTGGAAGGAGTGGAGGACTGGGGTGATGTGTTCAGATTTCCGTGTCTTGGTGAGAACCCGGGCAGCACTGTTTTGAACATACTGCAGCCTCTGAATGGTTTTTGCTGGTAAACCTGCCAGCAGAGAGTTGCAGTAGTCCAGACGGGAGCTGATAAATGTGTGCGCCAGCTTTTCTGCAGCATGTTTGGGAAGAGAGGGTCTCAGCTTTGAGATGTTTTTCAGGTGGTAAAATGAAGTTTGGCAGATGGATTTAATGTGTGTATCAAAGGACAATGAAGAGTCCAGACACCAAGTTCCTTATCGCAGGAATCTGCAATATAACAACGGGACTTGACCTAGTGTCATGGACTGGTTCGAAGAACTTATTCATTCACGCCGCTCGGCCGGGAGAAGTGCGCCACGCTCTGGCCCTGCCCTCACCGGAGCCTATAAATACCACGATGCGCTCTCCATCTTCCTTTTCAAAATCTTCGGATAAGATTTGGACAAGAATTTTCTCTACGCTTATAACTGGTCGTATACTACTTGTTTCTAATTTCCAACAGATTTAATACTCATTATGAGCTGGTGAGTTTCGGGTTATGTAACCTTCACTACCTCAAGAGTGCTACAAGTACGACTTGCTTTTAGAAAGTCAAGTTCACTGTCAGCAACGTGTTAGACTAGCTAGTCTCTGACTAGCCTGCTAGCGGGGTTTGCTAACCTCGTGTTGGTGATAGTGTGCTTAATATTTCTCTGTGTGCTTAATATTTCTCTTTTTTTAGCGCGATGACACAGCGACTGCAGTGCCAGCCGGGGAGCGGTCCCCGGTCGGGCTGGTCGCCTCCTCGTCCCCAGGCAGTTCAGTGCCTGGTGACCGCCCTGGTGCTGGAACCGGGCGGGGCTGCCTGTCCCCTTTCGCCTCGCCTGCCCACTTGGTCAGCCCAGACCCTGAGGTTGTGGAGTTACCCTCCGGATTTGCGGTTATCTCCGGTGGAAAATATGATTTTGGGCTGGAGACAGAGAGTCTGGTTGACTACTTTGATGCCTCTGGCGAGGAGGAGGAGGAGGAGGGGAGATGGATGTGGATGTGGCGCTACCACGGGCTAGCACGCCCCCGGTCACATCAAAAATGCTGGGTCAGCAGCTCCACGAGGTGGCGATGAGAGCGGCGCACGCTCTCAGTCTCCCTCTCCCTCCTCCGCCCAAGGGACGATCATCCCTGCTGGACGGGATGTTCTATGGTGGCCCTCCAGTGGTGGCACAGTGCACCCTCCCCGTCTTCGAGGAGGTGCACGAGGAGGTTAAGGCTACGTGCCCATCCCAGGCTTCGGGTGCTACATGAATGTAGACAAGGTGGAGGAGTTCGGCTACCTCTCTTTCCCTCCGGTTGAGGAGGCGGTTGCGGGCTACCTAGCCCCTTCCACCCCCACAATGCGCCTCTGTCATGGACCCCAGTTGCCCACTGGGGTGGCCAGGCATCAGGCGGCGCTGCCAGAGAAAGCCTATTTAGCGGCTGGGCAGGCGGCGTGTTCAACGAACTATCAGGCTAAGCTCCTGGCAGCGCTCGCAGCAGCGCTGGGGGAGGGCAACGAGACCGTAGTAGAGCTCCAGCGCTGTGCAGAAGAGGAGCGGGTTTAAGTCCCCCGCTCCTCCGGCAAAGATACAAGCCGGAGCTCGAGGGTGGAACAGACACCAGTTCCGCCCTGCGGCACAGCCGCAAGCGCAATCACAGCCACAGCCAGCGCACTCTGCACAGGGCGCTACCCACCAGGGACGGCGTGGCCGTGGCAGGGGCTACAACAAAAATCCTTCGTCCTGAGAGAGGGTCCTTGTCCACGGAGGGGAGAGTGGTGGATCCCTGGCCACCGAGGAAAACTTTGAGTCGCTCTCATGCACAGATCATGACAAGCACGGTAAAAGTATCCCAACAAGCAAACATTCAAAGGTTCATGTCATTCACCCTGCCCCTTCGGGGCCAGTCATAAGGCATGCTTGTGTAACTCCCCCCGCAACACAGCCCCAGCGTTTGCAAAACAATTTGTTTATTCAAACCATGTGGGGGCAGCCCCCAACCTCACCCCCCTCCTTATGCGGAACGGGGACAGGTTTAGGTTTAGAAAGATTAGCAATGAGATGGTTAGAACCCGACAGATTCAACCTGAAGCCCAGCCTAGCGGACTGTGCGGACGGTTGGCCGCATGTGCAGCACCACCATGGGTGCTGAGAACGATAACAGAGGGCTACGCACTACAATTCGCCCGACCCCCTCCGAGGTTCAGCGGTGTGATCCAATCAGTCGTGCCTCTGGAGCAGACGAGTTTCCTATTGGAAGAGATAAGCTCACTGCTCAAGAAAGGAGCTATAACAGTGGTCCCTCCCGAGGAGGCGAACGCTTGGGTATACAGCCGATATTTTCTCATCCCAAAGAAGGATGGGAATTATCGACCCATACTAGATCTACGCACATTGAACAAAGCATTAAAAAGGTCGAAGTTCAGAATGCTGACACGAAAGCTCATTCAATGCATACAGCCAAACGATTGGTTCGTCTCGATAGATCTCAATGATGCATATTTCCATATACCGATTTGCCGCAGACATCAGAGGTTTCTGAGGTTCGCGTTCAAAGGAACAGCATACCAATTTCGTGCCCTCCCGTTCGGCCTGTCTTTAGCCCCGATAGGCCGTAAGGTGAACACGGTTTTCGTTTCAGCCCGTTCCACTCACTGGCATCTACACAATCTTTAGCTTATAAAAAAGAACGAGTCGTGGTTAGTTACCAAAAAAAAGTTTGTCGCTGATTTTCCAGTCGATTGTCTATATGGCTTTGTTTTATGCAGAACTAGAGACTTCAGAGCGTAATAAGATTTTTGTCGGGAGCCGTGCCACGGTTCGACACGTGATCATGCTACACCAATGAGAAGGCTGCATTTGTCAACAGAATGGAAAAATGGCGGCTCCCGTGTGGTTAGAAACATCGTTAAAGATAGAGGAAAACATCCGAACATCCTCAAAAGTGGGCTAAATTAATTCTAATTAGTGCTGTATACATAGCCGCGTCCAAGAATAAAAATGAGGCAAATATACGATAATGTTATTTTTATGTTAAGTCATTTACATCAAGTTTGACATACATGGGAATACACATTACTGACGATCTTACATGGACTGTGAACACCCACCGAAGAAATCAAGGCAAAGACTGTACTTCCTACATCAGCTGAGGAAGTTCAGCACCATCAGCTGTGTGTCCTGACAGCATCACTTGGTATGGGAACTGTACAGCCTGTGACTGCAGCACCGAATCATCAGAGCATCTCTCCATATTCTGCAGGAGACCTACAAGAAAAGACCTACCTACCAGCGCCCAAGGTATTGTAAAGGATTCTTAACATCCTGACCATGGACTTTTCAAAACACTGAGGTCAGGCAAACGTCTCTGTTGCTACAAGACCAGAACAGAGAGACTGAGGAGGAGCTTCTTTCCTCAAGCATTCCTTATCCTGAACACACACAATGACTATAAAACATCACACACTGCTCTTTAAACTCCATCTTGTTATTTATGAAAAATATTTCTTGATCTTTCTTTCTTCACACTCGCACAGAAAAAACTGTAGTATTTTTATGTATGTGACAAATAAACCTCCATGTATCAATAAAAGGCAGTAATTGTAAATACCAATGACCATCTGTTTGTTCATTCATTCATTCATTCTTCCACAAATGAAAACAACACTAATGAACCATAAAAACACTCTTTATGAAACATGAAATATGATATATAAAACTGTACAAAACTGAATAAGAAATAACAGATTAGGGACACTCAGTTCTCACTGTTAGTGTCAGTGTCAGGACAGTTATCTTCCAGTTCCTCAGATTCTTTTGTGTTGGCACAACTACAGCAACGACATAGGTCAACTACATGCAACACAATCCTGCAGAAAAACACACAGGCACCTTTGCAGCCACAGTGTATCACATGCAAAACACTGTCAGGGGCCGGATTTCTAGTCATCCAGGTGACGTGCAAGTTCCCATCCTCTATTTGCCAACCATATCCAGCAGGTGATAGAGCACTTATATTATGTTTGAGACAGGACCTCATTATTGCAGCCTGGTAGTTTGCCCTTTTGCAGTGCTGATGGAGGGCATCAGTGGTAGGGGGAATGGATAATTCTGGCAAGGCTGATGATGTCATACAGAAAGCCTTGAACCTAGCTTTATTTACATTATCAGCAGCCGACTGATCATATAAGTGGCATACATACTGGCAAAGAAATGCAAATGTTAACTGCTCCAAGTTAAAGTTAGTACCTAAACTTTTAAAAGCCTTTAGGTACTCATCTTTCTCACATGCAACAGAAAATGTCTTTCTTTTTCCTTTGCCATAAAAGTCACTGGTGGAGTCACACCCAGAGAATGTTTGAATTCCGATCAAGGCTGAACACACACTGGTTCCAAGAGCTGATGACACCTTGGTAATGTCAATGATACATGTCCTGTTGCCAGTCCCTGTGAAAACATATAAAGTGCATGGCAAATCTGTCTGCACACTTACAGCAATGACTGCCACATCTGTAGATGCCAGACAGTGTAGCGGGTTGAAACGAAAACAGGGTTCACCTTACAGTAGGGATGAGAACCTTTACGATTTTAACGATTCCGGTTCCTTATCGATTCCTGTTTATCGATTCGATTCCTTATCGATTCTCTTATCGATTCTTATTGGGTAAGGGGTGAAAAAAGAGCACAAACGGGTTTTTTACATTAATGTTCTTTATATAAATTTCTAGAATGCTGCACACATCATAAACAGAATGTTTACATAAATAACCAAAAACTTTTATTAAAAAACAGACATTCTTGCCACTAAATATAAAACAACAATATTTAAATGCATATGTGGTGAGAGTGTCAACTCTAAAGCTATACATTGACATTGCAGAGCACTGTTGATTGCTATTTCACTCATCTATACTGTATAGATGAGTGTATGAGTGAATGAGTGAAATAGCAAACAACCCCTATACAACCCTTCCTCTGCTACCTACTGATCTTTCTTTTCCAGAGAGCAGATATACCTCAGGAAATGTCTCTTAATTGTTGGAACATTACAATGCATCCAGGTTTAGTTTAAGTTAGTCCAATCTAAACCCCTCCCTCATTGCACTCTTGAGATAAACTAAATCTGGCAATAAAATGGCACTAACAAAATCGTTGAATTGTCTGATCTGACATGAAGCCCTTGTTATTGAGTAAACTGAAGGACTGTATTTTCTTGTAGGTTGCTTGGTTGTATGGCTAATCGCGAACTATTATGCTTAACGCTTCTAATAGCAATGTAGAACCCACTACAAACACAATAACGTACTGAAACATACTTACTTGTATCATGCACACAATGCCTCACATACGTATTTGAACAAAGATGATTCGCAAACTAGGCACTCAGTATATTTAAAATGTAACTATTGCTGCCACTGAATTGAAAGAGAAACGTATCCATATCTAGGGAGCTGCACGCGTTGCTAGGCAACGCCATTATTAACGGAGTCTTTTGCGTTTCATTCCTGACTTACCAAGCCAAGGTAAAGTCCTCAAAATGTTTTATCATAACGGTGTTACTCGTGTGTTATCAGCAAACTTTCTAGAACCAACAGAGGGGAGGCAAGCACTGCCTCTGCCTCAAGCCAACGGCTGAACATAGAAGATTCTACAGCTAAGCTAGCCTACGTTATATGACAATGTCCAACATCGCCCATTCTGTTAAGCAATTAAATGCTAAGTTTAGTTATGGTTAACACGACAACGCAAACGTTTGCTGATAACACACGAGTAACACCGTTATGATAAAACATTTTGAGGAGTTTACCTTGGTAAGTTAGGGATGAAGCGCCGTCGTTAGTTAGTCAAAAACATGACAATCTTGTAATTTAATACCATGTTGTGTGCTCAAGTGCTTATTCATAGTAGATGTACCTCCTCCCTTTGACGAAATACATGTTTTACAGACGTTACAAGTGACCATGTTTGCATTTGTTCGAGTGAAATAAAGCCACACTTTAGATCGCTTCTGTCTAGTTGCCATTTCTGCTGCGGTCTGATTTTTTAAAGGGTTCGCGCATGCGCAAACGGCACAGAGGTCCGTTTACAGACCCGGTTTTGAATTTGGCTAACGATTCCAAAGATTCGGCTCATTAGGAACCGGTTCTAAACAAGAACCGGGTTTCGGTTCCCATCCCTACCTTACAGCCTATATGAGGATGTGCATGTGTGTGAGTGTGAGTGTGCACACACTGGGCACCTTCACGAGGCTTCTCTCCAGTCTTCTCTTCCACACAAACACACACACACACACACACACACACACACACACACACACAGAGTTGAAGACCTTGTAAATGTTTTCCCACATAGTATGTTGTTGCATATGAAAATTCCAGTGAAAATGCCTTTACATATTGTAAACATATAAAAGGTCAGGCACATTTATGTGGACCTTCCCTGCCATGTACTATCAGGTGACGTTTTAAAGACCCAGCTTGTTTAGAAGTTTTTCCACATTGGCATGAGTATCAACATATGCATTTGAGAAGGGCAAACTTCACACTTCAGAATTCAAGCATTTACGTGGCTTTTCTTCACTGTGCAACCGCTGATGGCATTTCAGACTTGATGTCCTAGTGCAGTGTTTCTCAACCACTGGGCCGTTGCACTTATCATCCTTATTACTACTCAGTGGCGGTCCGTGCATTTCACGACTGGGCCTTCAGCGATGTCCTACACGATGTTAAACTGAGTGAATCCACCTCCTAATACTATCATTATGACGCCATGGCTCTCGAACCATTATATTTATACAGAAAGGCAGTATAAGTGAGCATTGCATCACCTTAACATAGTCGAGTACAACAGACTTTATTAATATTTCCGGAGCATTTAAAATCAATACACCCGTATTAACAATACATTAAGAGTAGTAAACTCTCAGTTATATGATCGCTTGGATATTATTGTCACAACTTAAAAATAAAAGGCGATTTTCAGGGATTAGTCTACAAAGTTTTATTAAGTCCACCGAAAGTAGCCTATGAGAGCTTAAACAAGTTTGTCCACTAAACATCGCATTGTCCCACCTGCAAAGCAGTTTCATTAAACTTCCCATCCTCACGATATCCAGTTTTTCTTGAAAGTTCCGTCTTGAAAATGGCGTTGTAATTGTATCAAAAACTGGAATTATCAAGTTGGTGTAAACTAGTTTATTTGAGTTGGTTAATGTAATTATATTTAGTCTTACCAATTGAAACAACTAGCATAATAAGCATTGAAACCGATGTACGTCGTTTTCACATTAGCCAGCTAAACTGAGCACTGAAGCACTGCACCGGTCTGCCTCAGTATCCAATCAAAGGACGTTTACGTGTCACGTTCAACGCGAGGAAAGAAATCTTCCGGGCCTTCTAGAAGGCCCAGTGTCGCCAACTCGAAATCTGATTGGTTGTCACAACTGTCTGTTTCAGTTCATTCAACTTAAATGAACTGAAACAGCCAGTTGTGAAAACCAATCAGATGTACACGGGCCTTCAATGTGAATTCTGAAGGCCTCAGGGAAGAATTCTGTTCTCGGGGAAGGTTTCTCGGAGCGTGGCAACACATGATAGCTGAAATATGATTGGATGAAAGCTCTAACATGGAAGCTGGAAGCTATGAAATGAAGATAATGGACTATGGGGAATAATTGAATACATATTTATGAAAAGAAAATATTAAAATTAAATGTATTTATTACATTTATTTTCTGATGATGTTTAGGCCAGCAGAGAAGGCCTTGAAGGCCCTGACGGACCACCACTGTTACTACTGTATTTTGTGCTGTGTCTTATTGATATAATGTATTTAACCCTTATTCAATGTTAATCACAATTACAAACAAGGGTCTGACAGGGCTTACAATTAGGTGTGAGTGCTCCAGATCAATGAGGAAAAGTCAACCCCCTCGCTGGATTTCTAAAGTTGGGATGATTATTGTATTTCTGTAAGTGTGTGTGTGTGTGTGGGAGAGAGAGAATCTGGGAGTGGAGCTGTAATGTTATAGGGGAATGAGGGTTTATTGTTGTGAATGAAATCTCACCTGTGTGTATGTGTCGATGTGGAGTGAAATGTGTGTGTAGCCTACTGTATGTGGGTGTGTTTGTATGTGGAGTGTGTGTGTGGTTGTTGCCACCTTAAGTTTTTGCCCATTTTCTTAAATCCATAGTGTCAGAGTTAGTTAAACTCGCAGGCAAACATAGTTTTTGCAGGGGCAGTGAACCAGCTCAAGGATCACCTTTGGAGCTGGTGGAAGTGACATCCAGAGTCATAATTATTGTCTTTGTTCATCTGTCAGACGATGTCCTCATTTCTTTGTGATTTCTAAGAAATGCTCATGACTTCTTACAATGTTGCATGGAATTGTTTGTGTATCATCTAAGCCTATGATTTCTCATAGTTAAGATCACCTCAGCTGACGTAGGAAGTACAGTCTTTGCCTTGATTTCTTCGGTGTGCTGGGTGTTCACAGTCCATGTAAGATCGTCAGTAATGTGTATGCCCATGTATGTCAAACTTGATCTAAATGACTTAACATAAAAATAACATTATCGTATATTTGCCTCTTTGTTCTTCGTGGACGCGGCTATGTATACAGCACTAATTAGAATTAATTTAGCCCAATTTTGAGGATGTTCAAGTGTTTTCCTCTATCTTTAACGATGTTTCTAACCACACGGAAGCCGCCATTTTTCCATTCTGTTGACAAATGCAGCCTTCTCATTGGTGTAGCATGATCAAGTGTCGAACCGTGGCACGGCTACCGACAAAAATCTTATTACGCTCTGAAGTCTCTAGTTCTGCATAAAACAAAGCCATATAGACAATCGACTGGAAAATCAGCGACAAACTTTTTTTTGGTAACTAACCACGACTCGGCTAAAGATTGTGTAGATGCCAGTGAGTGGAACGGGATTCATTTTCTAAAGGACTTTTCGTGCTTCACCTTGCGGCCTACGAGGGTGTTCACAAAATGCGTGGACGCAGCAGTCGCTCCGTTAAGGCAGCGAGGAATATGTATCCTCACTTATCTAGACGACTGGCTGATATGCGCACGATCAAAGTCAGCGGTGGAGCAGGACTGCCATCTAGTGGTGGCACACCTGCATCGACTAGGCTTTGTCATAAACAGAGAAAAAAGTGCTTTGGTCCCCCAATAGCGCGCCCCGTTTCTACGCATGGTACTGGATTCCATCTCAATGAAGGTGTCTCTGTCCCCAGCACAATAAGGGCCATTCAATCATGCGCTCACCAGTTCAGCCAGGGGCGGACGGTGACGTCTCTCTGCTGTCAAAGGCTACTAGGGATGATGGCGTCCGCCGCGGTTGCGTAACCCCAAGGGCTATTACGCATGCGGCTGTTTCAAATATGGTACCTCTCCATGAAGCTCAGCTCCACCAGAGACAGGTACCGCAAGCTGACAGTGAACGCCAGATGCATGAAGGCGCTGGCGATCTGGAAATCACCCCGGTTCTTCGCCACAGCAGGCTCGATGGGCGTGGTGACGCACCGTGTCGTGGTGACCACAGACGCCTCCATAACAGGGTGGGGAGTGGTCTGCGAAGAGAGATCAGTGAACGGCCTCTGGACTGCAGAGCAGGCCAAGTCACACATCAATGTGTTAGAGCTACAAACAGTGTTTTTAGCCCTGCAGCATTTTCTACCCAGATTAGATAGTTATCATATACTGGTGAGAACAGACAACACTTCCGCTATGGCATATATAAACCGCCAGGGAGGTGTGCCTTCTCAGTCACTGTATGAATGGGCGAATCGCCTGCTCTTATGGGCAGCGGCGCATTTTCCCTCAGTCAGGGCGGTACACATACCAGCCAAGCTCAACTACGGACCAGACCTACTATCGAGGGGCAACCCTCGGGCGACGGACTGGGCTCTGCACCCTCAGGTAATAGAACAGATATGGCAATGCTTTTACAAAGCGGAGGTGGATCTGTTTGCCAACAGAGAGAACACCTGTTGCCCCCTAAGGTTCTCACTGGGGGGCAACAGTCCCCCGTTGGGCGTGGACACGCTGAGCCACCAGTGGCCGAACATGCGTCTGTATGCTTTTCCCCCGATCCCGCTTCTCCCACCGCTGTTAGGCAGAATAGCGGTCGATGGCAAGGAATTATTATTAGTGGCCCCCCACTGGCCCAGTCACCCGTGGTTGGCGGACCTAATCAGAATGTCTGTGCAGCCATCATGGGAACTACCTCTGAGGAGGGATCTCCTAACGCAGGCGCACAGGTCGATCTGGCATCCTCAGCCAGAGCTGTGGTGACTCGGTGGTGGCAACGATACAGAGTGCGCGGGCAGCTTCGACCCGATCGCTGTATACGTTAAAGTGGCGTAGGTTCGAGAAGTGGTGTGTTGAGCGTCAACAGGACCCTATCAACTGCGCACTGGGCGTCATTCTAGAATTTCTCCAGCAGTTTTTTGATGAGGGGAAGGCGGCTTCCACTCTCAAGGTCTACCTGGCAGCCATCTCCGCCTGCCACGCAGGAATTAATAATAAATCCCCGGGCTGTCACCCATTAGCGTCACCCTTTATGGCAGGCGTGAGACGTCTCAGAGTGCCGGACCGACACCTGATACCGTCATGGGATTTACTGATTGTATTGCGTGCGCTGACAGGGCCTCCATTCGAGCCCCTGGAGACAGCGGACATAAAATATGTTTCATTGAAAACGGCGCTGTTGTTGGCATTGGTGTCAGCAAAACGCGTTAGTGACATGCAAGCCCTGTCTGTCAGTCCATCGTGCCTTTAGTTCTCGATAGCTGGGGACAAGGTAGTGATGAGACCGAATGCTGCATACACACCCAAGGTGGTAACAACCCCGTTCCGCAATCAGGTGATTGAGCTGGTAGTGTTCTCGCCTCCCCCGTTTGCGTCAGCAGAGGAGGAGCGCTTGAATACATTGTGCCCGGTGCGCGCCCTTCGTGGCTGCCTAGAGCGCACCAAAACGTTCCGACGGTCAGATCAGCTGTTTGTATGCTTCGGGGTGCAGGCAAAAGGCAGACCTCTATCTAAACCCAGCCTATACCGGTGGATAGCGGAGGCTATAGTGTTGTCTTATACAAGTTTGTCTCTTGACCCCCCCGCTAAGCTTCGTGCGCATTCGACGCGGGGGGTCTCCTCTTCCTGGGCCTTGTTAAAAGGCGTGTCAGTGGAAGATATATGCAAGGCAGCAAGCTGGAGCTCTCACCACACTTTCATTAGGTTCTATATGTTAGATATGACGCAGCCTAGTTTCTTGCAAGGCGTTCTGCGGGCCAGCAATGCTGTACCGCCAGAGCCTGAGGAGGATTAGAATGAGATACTCGTTCATCGGTTCTATGTGGTAGAATGCATGAACGAGGTACTAAACGTAAACATGTTTAATTAAACATAGGTTAATCTGCCTCTGCTTGTCACGACGCAACGAACCGACCAAGGGTCGAATCTATGGACAAGGGGATAGTGATTCCCTCAACATATGTGCACGGTGAAGTGCTAGTAAGGGTTCACAAGCACAAATAAGGCCCTATGAACGTTCACCACCAGCTGCTGTATGAACCTCTGTGAGGGCAAAGCATAATAAAGTTGGGGTGATATGGCAATCACTGTATTTACACGCGCTAATGGAAACTGTCCAGTTGTTATATCGCAGATTCCTGCGATAAGGAACGTCTCGGTTACTTACGTAACCTCTGTTCCTTAAGCACGGAACAAGATATAACAATAGTTGCATCATGCAGTGTTTTTTCTTGTTTGGGTGGGTGTTTCAACGCTCAGATTTTGATCCAAGGAAGATGGAGAGGCGCGCCGTGGTATTTATAGGCTCCGGTGGGGGCGGGGCCAGAGTGCGGCACACTTCTCCCTGCCTAGCGGCGTGAATGAATAAGTTCTTCGAACCAGTCCATGACACTAGGTCAAGTCCCGTTGTTATATCTTGTTCCGTGCTTAAGGAACAGAAGTTACGTAAGTAACCGAGACGGTTTGTGACGAGTGAGGAGAGAGGGGTGGGGTGACCATTTATGGTGATTTGGGTGATACCGGCCTTTTTTGTTTGATGGGGCGTGCCAATAAGAATGGCTTCAGACTTGCCACCATTTAGCTGTAGTGAATTGTTGCTCATCCAGTGCTGGATGTCAACCAGGCATTTGGTAGTCTGTGATAGTGCCAGGTGTTTGTCGGGTGAAGTTCGGATGTATATTTGTGTCTCATCTGCATAGGAGTGAAATGGGATGTTATGACCTCGAAGTATGTTTCCCAGGGGTAGTATGTAAATTAAGAAAAGCAGGGGCCCCAGGACTGACCCCTGGGTGACACCGGAGGTAATGCACCTAATGCTGGAGGTGATATTGCCAAGGGCAACATATTCCTGCCGTCCTGTGAGATAGGAATAAAAGAAGTCCAGGGCAGTGCCTGTAATTCCCACCTCCTGGAGGCGCCGAAACAATATATTATGGTCAACTGTATGAAAAGCAGCGCTTAGATCCAGCAGGACTAGTAGGCTGGGTGAGCCAGAGTCTGATGACATTAGGAGGTCATTAACCACCCTCACCAGAGCAGTTTCGGTGCTATGGGAAGGTCTGAAACCAGACTGGAAGGATTCAAAAAGCTGGTGGGAGTGGAGATGGTTATGCAGTTGGAGGGAGACAACCTTTTCCAGGACCTTTGCTAGGAAGGGGAGGTTTGAGATGGTACGGTAGTTCGAGAGGTCCTCAGGGTCCAGATTGTGCCTTTAAGCACAGGTTTGATGGCTGCCAGTTTGAGGGAGGGGGCTACTTCACCAGTAGATAGGGACCTGTTTATTATGTGGGTTGCAGTGGGGACAATGGCTGTGAGGCACGCTTTCAATAGAGATGTGGGGATGGGATCCAAAGAGCTGGTGGAGGAGTTCATTTTTAAAACAATGCTGGAGAGCTCAGCTTGGGTGACCTCAGCAAAATGATCAAGGGCTAGGCCATCACAGGGGGCAAGATCCGAGGGAAGATCAGGTTGGTCGGGGGTGATGTTTCGCCTGATGTAATCGACCTTTGATTTGACAAAGTCCATGAAGCTGTTGCAGTCATCAGAGGAGGGAGTATTGGTGGAGGAGCTGCAAGGTTTGAGCATCTGATTTATAGTGGAGAACAGGTGCCTTGGGTTTTTATGGCCAGAGTCAATGAGAGTAGAGTAGTATGATGCCCTGGTAGCTCTAAGAGCAGAGGAATATACTTTCTGATGTTCTCTGAAGTACAGCTTGTGGAAAGTTAAGCCTGTTCGCCTAAATCTAAACTCAATTTTTTGACCCTCCGACTTAAGGGCTCTGAGATGGTCAGTGAACCAGGGAGCTGAGCGCTGGAAGAACACCTGCCGCGTTCTTTTAGGGGCAACCCTGTCTAGGCCATCTTGAAGAGTGTGGTTGTAGCGGTGTACATTCTCTTTAAGTGAGAGTGCAGGATCAGGCTCAGTCAGGGCAGAGGAGAGAGCGTTAGATAGCAGGGCATGGTCAATGTCCTTGATCTTACAGAAAGTGATGGAGCGCTTGCTGCTTGGGGCAGGTGGTGTAACAATAGTGTCCAGTAGTACCACACTGTGGTCAGATATGTCTAGCTTCAGGACATGGGTGTAATGGCAAGATCAAGGGTGTGGCCGTGTTTATGGGTAGGTCCTTGTACATGCTGAGTGAGCGGGAGGCAATCAAGGAGGTCGAGGAAGTCAACGGCAAGCGGGCACTTGGGGGCATCTACATGGATATTGAAATCACCAAGTACCTCCATCCTGGAAAAGGTGGGGCACAGGGTTGTGAGGAGATTTGAGAAGTCTGATATAAAAGTAGGGTAAGCTCTGGGTGGTCTATAAATAGAAACAATTATCATAGGTTGAGGGGTGAGGCTTCTGGCAGCTAAGCATTCAAAAGATGGGGAAACAGGGACCTGCAGTTCAACAAGGCCGAAAGTGTCCCGATAAAACACTGCCAGCCCCCCACCACGACCAGAGTTGTGTGCTTTTTCGATGTATTTATAGCCTGCAGGAGCCGCCTCATTTAAGGTGAGATAGTCACCACTGCGATGCCAGGTTTCACTAAGACATAAAATGTCAATGTCATGATCAAAAATAACCCTAACCCAGAAATATCTATCCAACTATTTGCCTTTAACACCATCACAACAAGGCCCTCCTTGCCACCCAACTATAATAAAAGTGATTTCCTTACATATTAAGAAGACTGAACTGAGGGGTCAATGTTAACAGAATTTGCCCTCACGGAGACTCGTGCATTACCCAGTAATGATATAGTTATAAAGAAAGTAAACTGATATATAAAACTGCACAAACACACTGCTATAGGAACTTGATCCCATCAGGGAATCCAAGGAAGAGAATGTATTCACGCATACATCACGTTAATATAGACAACAGTCACGTGATCACATTTACCTATATTATTGGCTGTCAGTTGAGGGCATACAGATTACATGTACATTAACACCCCCACTTGCACTCACATTGAAAGCATACATGAAATACATCAAAAACACATTAACCAAACATGAATCTGTCAAACTTATGCGACTGGAATTTAGTTGCAGGCTTTGTCATAACATCTGCATACATTCCATCAGTTGGGCAATATTCCAAACATATCTTACCATCATTAACACTTGACCGAACAAAATGGTATTTGATATCAACATGTTTGCACCTTTGCCTGGACACTGGGTTCTTGGCTAAAGCAATTGCACCCTGATTATCCCCATACACTTTAGGTGGTGCACTTTCATAACCATCAATCCCTTCAAGCAATTGTGTCAAATATATACATGTCACGTCCGTGCCTTGTCGCCGCTCCTCTAGAGGGCGACGTCTTCCTTAGAATACTTTTTCATTCACCTTTCACCCACACCGGGCTCTGGGGGTTCACCCGCGGTGTTTTCAACTTCCTTTAATCACTTGGTGTCCCTCCACCTGCACTCCGTAATGAGTAACAGTGAGTACACGGTAGCGATCTCTCTGAGCCTTTTGGATAACTGACGTGAGTGTGGTAACTTTGTTTCTCTTTAGGTGCGAGCTATCTCCCTGCTGACGTGGGCTAAGCTAGCCTAGTAGCAACCTAGCTACGGGATTACTGTGCGGTTTTGTGCTAACGGCACTTACTTTAAGTTTCGGTTTCTATTTTTGGATTATTGTTTTTCCGTTGTGGATTCTATCGTGTGCCTACCGTCTCGGACTTAAAGACGTGAACTATACTACATCCTGTGGGAATTACAGAGCTGTGCAGCACACAGTAAACAAACAATAACTTTTCCTTTTTCCATTGTGGATTTACCCTGGATCTTATGTGGATTATATTGCCGAGGGGAATATACCTTTATACTGTGTCTTTCTTTTGCCTTTGTACAAAGACTGAGCTTGTTGAGCATTAAACTGTTGTATCTCTCTCCTGCTGTCTGCGCTTGTGCTTAAAACCAAGACCTGATAGCATGACGGAGTCAAACCCAAGCACAGCAGTATTGCAGGAATTTAGAGATGCCATATCTCAGCTGGGGGTTTTGATAAATGACCATGGGCCTCGGCTGATTCGTGTAGAAAAAGCAGTGCAGGAGCTTACCACCACTGTGCAGGCTTTATGTGCACGGCCTCCACCGGGGCCACCAGCTCCACAGCCTAGCCACGGGGCGAGCTCCAGCACTCAGGCTGCTCCAGCAGTTCCTCCTGCCTCTCTCAAAGTCACTCTCTCTGCCCCACAGCCGTTCTCTGGGGGGCCTAACGCTTGTCGTGGCTTTGTGCTTCAGTGCAACCAGGTGTTTCGACCCCAGGCACATCTCTTCCCCACCGAAGAGGCAAGAGTGGGCTACATCATCTCCCGTCTCTTGGGACCAGCCTTAGAGTGGGCAACCGCAGTCTCCGAGCGGCAACTGCCTGCGGTGAATGACAGCCAGCTGTTCCTGGAGCGTTTGAGTCTGGTATTCGACACTGAGCAGACCCAGGATCAGGCAGCGCAACGCATCCTCATCCTCAACCAGGGCAACCGTTCTGTCGCCCAATATGCGGTGGAGTTCCGCACGGTGGCAGTCCGGAGTGGCTGGGAGGATCAAGCCTTGCGTCCTGCTTTCTACCGAGGTCTGCAGGCGTCCGTGAAGGATGAACTGGTCAACCGGGACTGGGGCAACACGCTAGACGAGCTGATCAGCCTAGCGATCCACCTGGATGCTCGCGTCCAGGAACGGCGCCTGGACCGCCGTGAGACTCGGGCACTGATGACGGCCTTCCTACCCCGGCCGACTGCGTCAGGTTCAACCCCGGCACCGACCCTGCCCTCTGCCGAGCCTATGGAGCTCGGTCGCTTCCGCCTGAGCCGCGACGAACGCAGCCGCCGCCTCCAAAGGGGCCTTTGTATGTACTGCGGATCCGCAGGTCATCAACGGCAGCATTGCCCAGACCTCCAGGGAAAAGAGGACACTCGTCAGGGGGTCCAGGGCCCCTGGTGAGTGGAAGCGCTGAGACTCCTGGTGCTGCCAACTGCCTTTCCATCCCCATTCGCCTCGGTCACATAGGCAAGAGCTCGCCTATAGTGTGCCTTTCAGCATTGGTGGACTCCGGCGCTGCAGTGAACCTAATTGACATCACCCTGGCTAAACAACTGGGAATTCCAACCACCCCAGTGGCCATTCCGCAGCCAGTTCAGGCCTTGGATGGTCGCCCCTTAGGTTCCGGGCAGCTCGACCGGGTAACGGCGCCTCTTATCATGTCCACACAGGATGGCCACCAGGAAACCATCCACTTCTGGCTCACCACCACTCAGCAGGACCCGGTGGTGCTGGGCTACCCTTGGCTAGCGGTCCACGAACCCCAGTTTTCATGGGCAACCAGCTCGTTACTCCACTGGGGCACCACCTGCACAACGGCGGGCCACCTTCCAGTCCACACACCTGCCGCCTCCTCAATCGCCCGCGTCTCCACGCCGGAATCCCCTGCCAGAACTTCATTGCCATTCTCCTCCACATTGTCTTCTGTTCGATCGGCGGGCGCTCATCAGACTGTAAATATCTTGGCTCCTCCTACCAAGACTGACCTCGCTCAGGTCCCGTCCGTCTATCACGACCTCGAGGAGGTATTCAATAAACAAAGGGCGACCACTCTCCCCCCTCATCGGCCGTATGACTGTGCGGTCGACCTGTTACCTGGAACCTCTCCCCCTAGAGGGCGTCTCTACCCTCTTTCTGTCCCGGAGACCCAGGCTATGAACAACTACATACAAGAGGCGCTGCGCCTTGGGCTGATTCGCCCTTCTTCGTCTCCGGCTGCAGCGCCCTTCTTTTTTGTCAGCAAGAAGGACGGTGGACTGAGACCGTGTATTGACTATCGTGGACTCAACACCATCACACGAAAGAACAAATACCCGTTGCCTCTCATGTCGACCGCTTTCGAACGCCTCCAGGGAGCCACGGTGTTCACTAAGTTGGATCTTAGAAACGCCTACCACCTTGTGCGCATTCGCCCTGGGGATGAATGGAAGACCGCCTTCATAACACCCAGCGGCCACTATGAATATCTGGTCATGCCGTTTGGCCTATCAAACAGCCCCGGGGTCTTTCAGGCCCTGATCAACGATGTCTTACGTGAGTTCCTGGAGATCTTCGTGTTCGTGTATCTAGACGACATCCTGATCTTTTCCAAGACTCTTCAAGATCACGTAGGTCACGTTCGAGCGGTCCTGAAAGCCCTGTTATGAAACAGTTTGTTCTGCAAGATGGAGAAGTGCGAATTCCACTCCACCTCTACTACCTTCCTGGGATTCGTCGTGGGGCCCCAAGGTCTGTCTATGGACGCTGATAAGGTCCAAGTCATCAAGGACTGGCCAGTACCTACCACCATAAAGAAGGTCCAGAGCTTCCTGGGGTTCGCCAACTTTTATCGACGTTTTATTCGAAATTATAGCACCTTGGTTTCTCCCATCATATCACTGCTTCGGGGAGGACCCCGGCGGCTAGTCTGGACTGAGGCCGCTCAAAGGACGTTCGAGGACCTCAAACAGAGGTTTTGTTCGGCGCCCATTCTCACGCTCCCAGACCCATCCAAGCCCTTTGTGGTGGAGGTGGACGCATCAGACTCTGGAGTGGGGGGCATACTCTCTCAACGGGCAGTGGAGGACGGCAAGCTTCACCCATGTGCCTTCTTTTCCAGGGCCCTCTCCCCTGCGGAGCGTAATTATGATGTGGGCAACAGGGAGCTACTGGCCATCAAATTAGCCGTAGAGGAATGGAGGCACTGGTTAGAGGGTGCAGCGGACCCCTTCCTCATCTACACGGACCACAAAAACCTGGAGTATATCAGGCAGTCCAAGCGACTCAACCCCAGGCAGGCTCGCTGGGCTCTGTTTTTTAGTCGTTTTAATTATGTGGTCACTTACCGGCCGGGCTCCAAGAACGGGAAGGCCGACGCCTTGTCCAGACTCCACACGGCTGAGGCAGAGCCAGTAGCTCAGGAACCCATCATACCTCCCTCACGGGTTGTGGCCTCTGTACGATGCCTCCTGGAGGAAGAGGTTCGTCAGGCAAAATTAGCGACCCCCGCTCCGCCAGAGACTCCTCAGGGCCTGCTGTTCGTGCCTGCGTGTTGTCGCACCAAGACCTTAGAATGGGCACATTCCTCACAGTTGGCCGGCCATCCAGGAATCCGACGCACCCAGGAGCTACTCCGGAGACGGTTCTGGTGGCCGAAGAGTCGTCAAGAGGTGGCAGAATATGTGGCAGCCTGCATGGTGTGCATGGCTGCAAAGCCGGACAACTGCAGACCAGCAGGACTCCTGCAACCCCTCCCCATTCCACGCCGCCCGTGGATGCACATTTCCTTGGATTTCATCACAGGGCTCCCCCCGTCACAAGGGAATACCGCTATACTCGTGGTGGTAGACCGCTTTTCCAAGGCCGCCAGGTTCATCGCCTTGGCTAGACTCCCCACTGCCAAACAGACTGCAGAAGCCCTGGTGAGGGAAATTGTGCGTTATCATGGACCCCCTGAAGATTTGGTAAGCGACCGGGGGCCTCAGTTCGTGGCCCGCTTCTAGAAGGCCTTCTGGAGTCATATGGGAGCCTCGGTTAGTCTATCTTCGGGGTACCACCCCCAGTCAAATGGGCAAACAGAGCGGATAAATCAGGGGCTAGAGATATACCTCCGGTGCTACACGTCCAAAGATCCCGCCAAGTGGTGCCAGAATCTTCTGTGGGCCGAGATTGCCCACAACCAGCAGTGGAGCGCATCGACAGGGACCTCTCCCTTTGAAATCATGTGGGGCTACCCTCCACACTTGTTCCCTGCCTCTCTGGACAGGGGGGATGTTCCGGCAGCACGCAGCTCGGTGGCCCACCTTCGCAGCCGCTGGCAGCAGGCTCGTCGAGCGTTACTCCAGTCGCAAGGACAGATGAAGCAACAGGCAGACCGGCGCCGACGACCAGGTTCAACACTCCGGGCAGGCCAGAGAGTCTGGCTGTCCACCAAGGGCCTGGCTCTGAAGGGGGAGACCCGGAAACTAGCTCCACGATACATGGGTCCTTTCCGTATCCTCCGGAGGATTTCCCGAACGGCTTTCCTTTTGGAATTACCGCGCTCTTTACAAATTCATCCGGTCTTCCATCGATCAACTCTACGCCCAGCCACCTCTTCCCCCCTGTGCCCGGCCCCACCAGCACCACCACCACCTAAGGTCATCGCCGGGGGTCCCACATACACCGTGCAGCGGCTACTGGATAAGCGCAAGGTCGGGAGGTCCACCCAGTATCTAGTGGACTGGGAAGGGTATGGTCCGGAGGAGCGCAGCTGGGTTCCAGCCAAGTTCATTTTGGACAAAGCACTTATCCGACAGCTACAGGACACTCTCCCTGGGCCGTCAGGGGTCGGCCTTCGAAGGGGGGGGTCCTGTCACGTCCGTGCCTTGTCGCCGCTCCTCTAGAGGGCGACGTCTTCCTTAGAATACTTTTTCATTCACCTTTCACCCACACCGGGCTCTGGGGGTTCACCCGCGGTGTTTTCAACTTCCTATTTAATCACTTGGTGTCCCTCCACCTGCACTCCGTCATAAGTAACAGTGAGTACACGGTAGCGATCTCTCTGAGCCTTTTGGATAACTGACGTGAGTGTGGTAACTTTGTTTCTCTTTAGGTGCGAGCTAGCTCCCTGCTGACGTGGGCTAAGCTAGCCTAGTAGCAACCTAGCTACGGGATTACTGTGCGGTTTTGTGCTAACGGCACTTACTTTAAGTTTCGGTTTCTATTTTTGGATTATTGTTTTTCCGTTGTGGATTCTATCGTGTGCCTACCGTCTCGGACTTAAAGACGTGAACTGTACTACATCCTGTGGGAATTACAGAGCTGTGCAGCACACAGTAAACAAACAATAACTTTTCCTTTTTCCATTGTGGATTTACCCTGGATCTTATGTGGATTATATTGCCGAGGGGAATATACCTTTATACTGTGTCTTTCTTTTGCCTTTGTACAAAGACTGAGCTTGTTGAGCATTAAACTGTTGTATCTCTCTCCTGCTGTCTGCGCTTGTGCTTAAAACCAAGACCTGATAATACACTTCTGTACTGTTGCGGCTAATGCCATGTACTCTGCTTTGCAAGTCGACAGTGCGACAGTAGGCTGCTTCTTAGATCTCTTTGAAATTAGAGGTCCATTCTTATTAAGACTTACACAATAACCCGTTGTGCTTCTCCTATCGGACTTGTCAGATGCCCAGTCTGCATAACTGTATGCTTGTATCCGCAGTTCTTTGTCACTGTCACATTTCCTGTAACACAATTCTTTGTCACTAGTACTCTTCAGGTATCGCAACACATGTTTCACAGTAACCCATTGCTGTTCTGTAGGTTCACTAAAGTACTGTGACAGTTTACTCACTGTTAAACTCAGATCTGGTAGGTAGATCAAACTACCAACAATTTCTCTGTACTCCCTTGCATCACACATTTTTTTCTGCATCATCAGAGTAATCCAACTTTTGTTCACAAGGTGTGGCTCTGGGTTTACAATCTTGCATGTTGTACCTTTCCAGCATTTTCTCAACATATCCCTTCTTTGACATTTTCACACATCCATCGCACTGGTTAAAGTCGATACCTAGGAAATGTTTCAATTGACCCAAATCTTTCATTTTAAATTTCGCTGAGAGCATCTCTTTCACCACTTTCAGTGCATTTTCATCACTGGCAGCTATAATCACATCATCAACCCAAATGATCGTGATCACCTTCTCAGTTTCTTTCTCTCTCGTGTAGACACAATGGTCTGCTGGATTTTGTTCAAACTCATTCTCAATCAGGTATTCATGTAACATTTTATTCCAATTTCTACCTGATTGTTTCAATCCATACAGTGACTTTTTCAGTTTGCACAACACTTTTTTATTTTCATTGGATCTCACTTTATAACCTTCAGGTTGTTCTATGTAAATCTCCCAATCTATCGGTGCATGTAAGTACGCTGTTTTAACGTCCATCTGATGGAGTATCAGGTTTTCCTGTGCCGCTTTCTGCATTAACACTCTTACACTAGTCAAGTTCGCAGTAGGAGAGAATGTCTCCTCATAATCAATGCCCATCTTTTGACTGTATGCCTTAGCTACATAACGTGCTTTGCATTTCGCTGATCCATCCACATCACTCTTAATTGCATACACCCATCTACCCCCCACTGCATCCTTTCCCACAGGTAAGTTGGTCAGGGTAAATGTGTCATTCTCCCTCAGAGATTGCGTTTCATCATCCATAGCACTAATCCACTGTTTTGATTCGTTGGAGGTCACTGCTTCCCTGTATGTTTGGGGTACATTACACACAAGTCTGTAACAGTAATCTACACTCATCTGAGCTGTGTCTTGTTTTTCAGCAGTGACAGTGTCACTAAAGTAACCTGGTTTCTTCCTCTCTTTAGGAGGGTTTCTCTTATGTGACTCTTTTGTCGATCTGGACCGCCTCGTCTTGGTCACTCACTTCAGGCTTAGGACTTGGTACTGGACTCTTGTGCTCAGTGTGTTCTGCACTCACCTCAGTATCATGTCTGTCTCTGTCAGCCCTATTCAGCACCTCAAAATCATCGTCCTCTAGAGTCACATCAGTCTGTGTCTGCTGTTCTGCTCTGGTCTTGGACACAAACTTCACCAATCTGTGCTTCTGCACTTTTCCACTGTCTGGGAAGTAAACCATCTAAGCTGGGCTATTCTTGTCATACCCAACAAAAATCCCTTGCTCGCACCTCGAATCAAGTTTTCTTTTGTCCTGCTTGTAGGCAAAACACGTCGACCCAAACTTTTGCATCCTAGAAATGTTAGGTTGTTTTCCTGTTAGCAAAAAATAAGGTGTCTGTTTTGTGCGGTTGCTATAGCACCTGTTCCTCACTATAGCTGCTGTCTGTACTGCATAAGTCCACAAAAACTTTGGCAGCTCACTCTCTATGAGCATACACCTGGCCATGTCAAATAAAGTTCTCCAATTTCGCTCTGCTGTACCATTCTGGTGGGGTGAATATAGAGCTGATGTCTCGTGCCTAATTCCATTTCTGCTGAGCAATGCCTGGTACTCTCTCCCCATTTTTTGTCAACCTTCCCCTTAATTTCCATCCCTTCAACAACATTTGGCAACTTTTGCACATCATTATAATTACAATGGCCTAAAATCTCGTGCCATGTCTGTAAATCATAACACCCATTGCAGTAATCATCACACTCACCATTTACGGTCTGTAAGTAAAACAGTCTGTCACGTTCATGAATGTGAAACCTTGCACCATCACTGTCCTGTAGCACTGAGCGCTTGTCCTTGAAGATCAAAGTCTCTCCGCTCGCTGTTGCTGCCTTCACAGAGAAGATGTCCTGCGGATAAGAAGGAATGTGCAGTTCTTGTTTCAGCGTTGCGGCGCTGCCCTCCGCTGTCAACCAAGCACACCTCCGCATCTCCTCTGTGCGCCGCGATTCCGTTGCTCCTCGTGCCGTCAGCCAACTCAACAAAGTGTGTCTCTGGCTGGAAACTGTGGTCAAATCTCTTGAATTTGGCTATATCTGTGATTATATGCGAAGTCGCTCCTGTGTCCACCTGGCTCCGCTTCTGTGTCGCTGGTCCAAAATGCGTAGGACTTGTTGCATGTACCGTCCGAAGCTTGTCGCGCATAATCTCGCCACTGTTTCTTCCTGCAGTTGCCGTCCCGATGTGTGTTGCTTTCACAGTGACTGCAGTTTGCGTGAAAAGGCCCTCGCCATATGCTCCTTCTGTCCACACTTGAAGCACACGATGTCAGCATTCACTTCGGTGCCTTGGTCTCTTGCGTTCGCGGGTCTCGCACATTCCTGAGTGTGCGTCTTCATCACGTTATCTTCGGTGGCTGTAGAGCTCATTTTCTCAGTGTCCTCATAGCTCCGTAGTTTTGTTTTAAATTCCGTAAAAGACATGGTCTCATCACTTTGAGTGATGTGAACGGTAAATGGCTTAAATGATTCAGGCAGTCCTTTCAAAATCATTGCCATGAGTAGTCCATCACTCAACGTTTCTTTAGCGTTTCTCAAAGCTGTGATAATAAAGGCTAACTATTCTTGGCTTACCTTTGCCAGTATAATAGTCTCTTAACATTTTCCAACAACATCACCAGTGACAAACTCTTATCGTCTAGGAACTGGATTAGCTCTGCATAGGCTTCAGCGTTCATTGTCTCATCCCATTCTGAACTTCCCTCGTCAGGCTCTTCCAGAATTGTGTCTTTTAATTTCTGTAGTCTCATATGTCCTAAGAACTTGGTTTCCCATAACTCATAGTTCTTCTTATCACCATCAAAGACAAGCTGAGACCAAAGGCTGCTACTGCTGTTCGATCCGTCCATCCTGCTAATCATCTTTATACTAGCGCGCACATGGACCTTACTATTTCGCCTAATTTCTTTTACCAAAACTTGGGTATTCCTGGGCCCATAACCTGTTAACAGAATCTGCCCTCACGGAGACTCGTGCATTACCCAGTAATGATATAGTTATAAAGAAAGTAAACGGATATATAAAACTGCACAGACACACTGCTATAGGAACTTGATCCGATCAGGGAATCCAAGGAAGATAATTTATTCACGCATACATCACGTTTATATCACATTTACCTATATTATTGGCTGTCAGTTGAGGGCATACAGATTACATGTACATTAACAGTCAACATTGGCATATGGTCATGTTGGTCTTCACACACACAAATAACGTTAATAAATAAAATAGGTGTAAAAGGCCCATTTTCTACCAATTCAATTCAATTTTATTTGTAAAGCGCCATAACAATACAATTGCCTCTAGGCGCTTAACAGAGCCCAGAGCCTAAACCCCCTTAGTGCATGCACAACGGCAACAGGGGCAAGGAAAAACTCCCTGTTAGGCAGGAAGAAACCTTAAGCAGAACCACGGCACATAAGGGGGGACCCATCTGCTTGAGGTCGGCCGGGTGGAGACAGGAAGGTGGGACGGGGGGAAAGGGGGAATGGGGAAGGGTTGTGTGGCAGAAGGGGAAAGGAAGCAACAGGGGTTATACACAGCCAGCATTTAGTCACTGGACATAATAAGTATACAGACATCTGGTGGTAAATACATGATACAGGCAAGACCAGATTTACTGTGCCAATAGGGATACTGTTAGAGGGGTAGGGGATGTAGGGACGAAGAAACATTTCAGTGGTGGCAATAATGTATATTGTATATAAATGCTAGCATAGGGTATTGGGTAGAGTAGATGTACGGCAATGCAGTGGCGGTGGGTGCGATTGGCCGAGGGTTCAGCTGTCCATGTGCGTAGATGCGGAGTGGTGGGGGTGAGGAGCGATAGTTCCACTTCCATCAGCGATTGGAACATGCCTGGCTCCGGGGAGGCAGTGGACCTTGCAGGGGCCGCTTGTTGAAGGGGGGATGTGGACATCTCGGACCATGGAGCTGCCGATGACCAGAGTGGTGGTTGTCACATCCAGCGGGAGAAGTCGTCGAGGGGATGATGACTGTGTTGAGGGCCCAGGATGAGGAGCAGGGCGGCGTGGGCGATGCTGGTGTTGCTCTGGAGCCGGTCTGCAGGGGCGTTTCGGGGCGGGCTGAGGAGGGGAGTCATCAGGCCCAGGGGGCTCCTCCTGATCCATCTAACAAACAGGAAAAGACGATTCAATCTGCAGGTCTGTCAGTCGGGAATCAGCACAAACAAACACACAGGTGAAACATTTCACCAACCAGGGACATGTCACCTGTGTGTCGGTTTGCCTGTTGCATGTTGCGGTACTTAGATATGTTTAGTTTTACTGGCATTGAGCATTTTGTTTTCTGTTGTGTTCTGTTTGCCGGGGCCGTACATGCATCCACTCGGCAAACAGGAAACACATATGATACCAACATCACACTATGATTCAACGGCAGCTAGACAACAGTCACGTGATCACATTTACCTATATTATTGGCTGTCAGTTGAGGGCATACAGATTACATGTACATTAACAGTCAACATTGGCATATGGTCATGTTGGTCTTCACACACACAAATAACGTTAATAAATAAAATAGGTGTAAAAGGCCCATTTTCTACCAACATCACACTATGATTCAATGGCAGCTAATGTTAGCTAATACTACATTATCATGTTTAAAAGACTAATTCATCAGTTGAAACCCCTTAAAGGAAGTAATAAACTTGGCTTTTTCTGGACAAATTGAGTATCTGGAGCATCCACAGTTGTGGATTTTATTATGGTCTTAACATGGTTCGGAAAGAAAAAGCTTTGTTCCGAAACACATTAGTGTATTATTAATCTAAGAAATTATGGCTATTCCATGCAAAATAAATTGCCAAGAAACTTAGTATATCTTATAAAAGGTGTACATCACCTCCTTCACAGAATAGTGTACACCGGTCCTAACCAGCTTGCTTACTTCAAAAGGGGGTGGTGTGTTGTTGTTGTCGTTGGTGGAGTTGGGGGATTGGTGTTAACAGTGGGCCTTACACGCCCAAGGTCTGACAACTTGATCCACAGCTATTCAAATTTAAAACAATGCTGATACATTATTCACCTTGAGTAATCTAACGGATATGTTACAAATTACCAATGTTGGGCAAGTTACTAAAAATAAGTAATTAGTTACAGTTACTAGTTTTTTTACAAACCGATACGAGTACGAGTATTTTTATTTGTGTACTTGCTGATACCGAGTACCGATACCGAAATTTCTTAGATTTGGTCTCCATGAAAGTACAATTCATCTGGAGGCAGATATTATTTTATCCTCTGCAGATTATGTCAAGCCTATAGAACAAATTTAACAGAAGGCTATCCTAAGCCAAAAATAAACAGAGCTTTCTGGTTTTAACAAAAAAAAAAGTAATTAGTTACTAGGGAAAGTAACTTTTAAGTTACTTTTATGTCTGCTTTTTAAATGTAATGAATATGAACAGTACTGAACAGTCAAACGTAATACTGAACAGTCAAACACATTACACATATTTTTTTTGACCTATTTATTTTAATCAACAGGGCAACAGGCCTTCAAATCAAGCAGTAGTACAGAAGTCCCTTTTAACACTCAACTTAATACAAAATAACTGTCTCAGTCATTTAACAGTGTTTTTTTTTTTTTTACCACAGTAGGCCCAATGAAATGAAAGTGATTGGCCTACAGTATTAACACTAATTAAAAGAGAAATCAAAGGTGCCTTGAGGTGCAGCATATAATTTAATATGTGTTTTACCAAAATGTTAACAAAATGGTTTAACAAACATGCGCTATATCTGTCAGTGATACTTTTTGAAGTAATATCTCTGCGTTGTCCTCTATCAAGGCAAAAGGGACTGCAAAATCCTGTGGAAGGATGTATCCAAAATATTAAGATCAACAACGAAGGGGACACAACAATAATCGAAGCAAAAACATACAGGTCTCAATCAAAAAATGAGAAACCCCCAGAACCAGCACAACATTGTAGACTAGTCATGTTATTTCACCACTAGGTAAGATCTATGATAGTTAAGGCTAGCTAATAAGCTACAAAGATTCTGGCGACAATCTAGATAGCAGTACAGTAATGTGGTCCAAGATAGCTGCTATCCCAGTAACGTTATTGTTCAAGGGATGTGTGTGCAAAATGTTGCTGAAAGTATTTCAAAGTCACTGTAGCGATAACTTGCTTGTAAAATGACGGTCTTGATGTAATGCAATGCTTTGTATCAGATCGGCAGGTTTTGTTGAACATTGATACACAGTATGTTAAGCTCCTGGTAACTAGTTGGCGTTTGCCATAGCCAGCTAGTAGGGGTGTAAATCTCTCATGACAAAAACGATTCGATTCGTATCTCGATACATGGGCACGATACGATTGAAGAAAAGATGCATGTTGATAAAAAACGATTCAGTACGATTCGATTCGATAATATTTCGATTAGCCGTTCAATTATTGAAAACACTAAGTCAGACATCCCAATCTGCAAAAAAATCATTTCAGGGAGGTATTCCCCCCCTAGGCCTACATATTTCTGTTGTGGTCCCTAAAAGCATAATATCATTCTATAGGCTTTAGTCCTATGAAATTCTTTGTTAATTATGTTTAAATGTGTAGATTACTTATACTATTTATTATATGCTGCTAATACTTTCCTATTTATGTAAACTGCTTTTATTTGTATTCCATTGCAACTTTAAACAAGTCTAAGGAGCTTGTTGTTTTCATGTAGCCCTGGCAACTAGCTGGCATGAATAATATGCACATTAAATGAAACTTCAACATGTCTATTACAGTAATTTAACCCACCATGGGCAATGCTGAAATCACAGATAGTTCAGCGTGCAAGACGGTCACTGTGATTTACTTTTATAAGACAGGGGTACACCTTTGTATAGTCTGTTGTAAATTGTCTTTTATTTTCTTTTTAGGGGGCACTCTCCCTGTGCCATGGTGCCCCTGTTCCTAGGTACACTGAACTGATTAATTCGGTTCGGGAGAGGAGATAAAAGACCGCCCTCACTGAAAATTGATTGGTTGACTTACCGAAACCGGCCAATCAGGATGCTCCTGAGGCACACACGCACACTGCCTTGTCACACACACACGCACAGTCTCTAGGTCCCTCTCCCTCTCTGTCGTGCGCGCGCTACACAAATTCTAACGCGGTTTGGAGCATGTCTGTCTCATGTGTGTGGTCTTGTTCGCTCGCTCTTGATTCCGAGAGATTTTAAGTAATTTGCTGGCATCAGGGAGCCGTTATCAATATGTGGGAGACTCCCGGAACTTCCGGGATACTTGGGATGTCTGCACTGCCATTTGCACTGTTCATACAGTGCTTATATTAAATGTTAGGACATCATGATGGCTCGGTCTCGGAATCATAACTATAAATGTTAAACATAATTGTTAAGGATACAAATATTCTCCTCTTTATTATTTTATAATTATTTAAATCCGAGGATGTCTGTAGAAACACGGAATCAACAACGATAAACTTCCTTGGCTGAAGTAGCAAGCATAGCATCGACCATTGAAAATGAATAGTGTAGCTAGCATAGCATTGTTGAGAGTTGTAATCTGTCATTCTCTCCAGGTTCTCTCAGGCGTTAATAGTGAGAATACAGCCTGATTGGTTTATGCTATGCGGGCTTTGGCCAATGACAAGCTGTCATTGTTCTGACTGAGATAAAAATGCAACAGGCCAGCGAGTGTTTTGTGTTTAAAAAAAAAACGGAGGGACAAACGCTTGTGAACCGATTCATAACTTTTAAATCGGGCAAAGACCGGTTGATGACATTTTATAACCGATACGGGACATCACGCATCGATGTAGTCGTATCTTACACGCTAAAAACGGATATCGATACGTATCGGTTATTTTTTACACCCCTACTAGCTAGGGTGCAATTTACAGACAGTAACATTAACATTTTGACTGTAACATTAACGTTTTGAATTTAACATTAACACATTTGTAATAATACTAGTTGTCATGAACCATAACTGTTTGGGGATGCTTTCTCAACTAGATAGTTAGTTATCACACCTAGCAATAGCTTAGTTCGCTAGTTAGATAGCTAGCTGCAAGCAGCTTCATTTATTTTTTTCCCATTGTAAACTTAGGCAAATAAACATGTTGCATTCTATATGACCTGATTATGTCATTCTTTTAGATAGCCTGTCGTCAGTTTTTTAGGCTAATTTAGAACCAGTAATATATATTTGACCGGCAACACGTTTTTCTAGTAGTGGAATTACAGTAATTTTGTAACACTGCGCTCCCAACACTGCAAATTACAATTTAGGACATTCCATAATCTGTAGTGGAATACATTACAGTGTACATATTATATGAAATGTATAAAAACAAACTGGATGGAAGGTGATTGAAATAAAAATATAGACAGTCAAATCTAAGTTCAGGTGAGGATCACACAAAAGAAACTTGGTGAGGTGCAGAACAAATGAAAAGATGCTGAAGCAGTGGTCAGTAGAGGACATGAAAAGATGCTGGAGGAGTGGTCAGTAGAGGACATGTGATGATCTGGGGGTGCTTTGGTGCTGTTAAAGTATAGAATGAAAACAGAGCTAAAGGAATCTTTCACAAGGAAGGTTTCCATTTGACTATAACTCTATTGCCATTCATAGCTTGTGGACGACACTCGACTGGAGCCATTTAATTCTAGAACAAGACAGTGACCCAATGCATCGCTCCAAATTATGCAAGATTTATACATAGAGGAAGCTGTCGATCCAATTTACCTGCTGCAAATACAGAGTTGTTTGATGTAAGCAAATGTTCAAGCACATAATTGTAATTTCAAGCAGAAATCATACATAATCAAATATATATAACAGTTTAAACAATTGTAAGAGTGTCCCCCAACTGTGTCTTGTGTACTGTAAATCAATGAGTTCATCAATATGTTGACATGTGCACATTGCTCAACTAAAGGGGTGTCAGAAAGCATGATCCATTTGCCAATGACAGCATGACAGACAGAAAACAGTCTGATGGAGCTAGATGAAGTGAGAAAGAAGAGAGAGGTCACTTTCAGAGACTGGGCAGCAGCACATGCCAAGCACCACTCTCCAGTAATCCCCACTAATACTGTGAAGTTTAGGCCAGACATCTGAAAAGGGTCAGTTACCCATGATCACAGGGCCATAATCTGAATGGGCTGCCCACACCACATACCCCACAAGAAACTGTGGTCCCGCGCCAGCAGAGGGGTGGTGAGTAAGGCCATCCCTGAGAGAGACAGCTAGAGGTTGTCTGTACATGGATGGGCACTTCACAGCTCGGCAGGGGAGGGAGGAAGGGCTATCACAGCAGCTGCTCAGGACATATGGACAGAATTAATTAAGGGATGGCTAAATATGCCAATATGGAGGTAAAGTGAAAGAGTAAGGAAGAAGGTGAGTTTTCCAAAAGGAAATGTTTTGAATAAAAAGAGGGCCACAGAGACAACGATAGCATTCATAAGTTTTACTTTGGTATGTATTTCAAATCAAAAGGCATAGCTTGATCAATGTATTTATTGTAATTGTTTAAAGCAGCACTACGTTTTTGGTCAAAATTACCGTCGTAACTACCGAGAAGGCATGAAAAATCCTTACAAACAACAACAACCACAGCACAGTTGGCATTCATAAAAGGCTTTCTAGCATTCTAACCCATGTCTTTTAGTGATATAGTTGGTAAAAGCTTTTTTGCCATTTTCGCTGGATGGTCTCACCCAGAGCTGAAGTGTTTGGCCTTGGCGGCAAGTTGGTACAGCAGGGGTGTTTATCTGTCCTTCACATGACTGTACCATAAATAAACATTTGAAGTTGATCCCAGTACTAATTACCTATATAAATATGCTTCAAAAGGTGGCAAATTGTTGCAAATTGTTGCCCTTTAAGGAGTGGTCTTCCTTACATGGCAGTTCTAATATGGCACTAATAGCACATACAGACAAACTTACTGCCTTTTATAGGTGACATTTTAACATTGTCTTTGAAAACATCAGTAGCTTCAGTAACGACTTAGCTGTTGTCAAAAACTTAATATATGTGTTTCTAAACAAAAACAAACAAACAAAACATATTTTCTCATTTTTTTGAGTATCTATTTTATTTCTAGATTGAACCTTAAGTTTCCTTTGTGTCTAAATACATGGCCTAAATGCAGTCCGCCTGTTTCCTCTGCCCTCACTGAATCCCTTGAATATAAATAGAAGCTTGGTTCACAGCATTCTGAGAGGGTAACAGAGAGGGAGCATGGGCCGAGAGATAGAATAAGGATTAAAGGAGCAGTCCACAATTCTTTTGGTTCAGTGAATTGCTCCTTATGGACACTCAGGGCCTGATTTACTAACAGGATTGCACCCATTTCAGGCGTAAAATAGCGGGTGTAAACATGAAACAGTATTTACAAAGGAGGCGCATTTGAGTAGAAGCGCATATTACCGCTGTGTGGGTTTGAGCCGCAAAGAGGTGAGAGGGTATAAGGAAACGTGGGTGTGTGCCGCAAAGAGAGGCGTTAAGTGCGCCTAATTATGTATTCCGTGGTATTTACTAAAACTGCCTGGCGAGCGTGCGTCTCTAATTTGCGGGATAATTCTCCGCCTCATAAAAGCACGTCTTAACCAGGAAGCGCTATTTTGATCTAGTCTGAAAACTTCGATATGGCAGCAGCAAAGACACAGACAAGACAACGCGCAGAAAGATTTTTTTCAACACTAATAACACTTTTCCAGTCAAGCGAACCAGACATCATTAGACGGTACAGGTTAACCAGCCACGCCACTACAATTACTGAACCTGATCAGAGACGACATCGAACCTGCCACCCGGCGATCACATTCCATTCCATCAATTGTTAAACTCCTGGCCACATTGCAAATATTGGCCTCCGGATCATATCAAACAGTTATAGCATCAGCAGTTGGTATATCTCTGCCTTCACTCAGCCAAATATTCACCCAGGTACTCGACGCATTGCTACGGCGCACTGGTCATTATATACATTTCCCCACTACGATAGCTGAAATTAGAGACATCAAACAGGGTTTTTTTCAAATTGCAAACTTTCCGAACGTAATTGGAGCCATTGATTGCACCCACATCCAAACAGCCCCACCTTCAATCCACGAACACATTTACCGAAACAGAAAGCACACATATTCAATGAATGTCCAGGTCATATGTGATGCCAACATGACCATAACTAACGTGGTAGCCAAATACCCTGGATCTGTCCATGACAGTTTTATCTTCCAGAATAGTGCCATCTATCCAAGATTGAGCAACAAGGATTTTGGAGAGGCCTGGCTACTTGGTAAATGTATTTGTTTCAGTGGGGATATATTGTAGTGAACCCATGTCCCTTGTAGAAATTATTAATCTCGCCATGTACACATCTATATTGTTATATTAGACAGTTTATTAATGCCACCCAATAGCATATTCTTTATGATCCTGTTCTTTTAAACATCTCGCTGTAGGTGATGGCGGGTATCCCCAACATCCATGGATAATGACTTCTATACCCAACCCAGCATCAGCAGCAGAACAACAATATAACGCGCGCACATTGAATCAAGGGCAGTGATTGAGTGAACGTTTGGTGTCAAGAAAAGCCGGATGCGGAAGTGTATTCCTTCCTTGTGAAAGGTTAATGTTTGCTGTTACTTCGCAAAATATATCTATCTCCTCTTCGCTGAACCTTCGTTTTCTCTTCCCCAAATCACCCATGGTGGCAGTAACATGCAGGCGATTTCTCCCCTCCTTTAGCGGCGCGCTAATTAACACTAGATGGCGGAGTAAGGCGCTGATTTGCCCAACGCGGATCTGGTTTGATAAATACCACGGAAAATGAGGAAAAACACTGTGCGGTAATTTGTGCTTTGGCAAAGATTAAGCTACGGTCGCAATGTTAGTAAATCAGGCCCTCAGTGTTTGCACAAAAAAAACCTCCAAAGTTTGTACATATTGTTGGCTCTGTAAATGGGAAACAAAAATAGTTTCTTGAACAGTGCCAAAACAAATCTGAGCCAATCAACACGGTGCTTCAGAAGCATTGAAGGGAGGGTGTAATTTGACTGGTTGTTGAGCTCTAATATAAACAACCTTTAACGTAACCGAATCACAGACTGCATCTTTAAGTGCTGCCGGTGTTATGAGCTAATTTTTAAAGAAGAGGAATTGCATTTGTCTGTGCTTAAACATTTAAGAATAAACATGAAGTGACTTACAAAACATTGGAAAAAAACATAATGAAAATAAGTATCAAAAAGTAAATAATAATAATAAAACTAATAATGATACCAAAACTATTTTTATAGACATTATAATTATGCTGTAAACAAATTAACTAATTAGACAGATGATAAAAGGTGAGTTTTAAAACGCTTGAGTATACCAAGGATGTCGCTGGAGCAGACAGCACCAAGAACGTCATTCCACCACAGAAGTACCATCATCGAAAGAGACTTGATTTTCATCTCTTGCTGCTGAGAAAAGGCAAAGACAACAGACGCTCATGAAGGGAGAGCAGTGGTGGGGGAGAGGAGAAAGAGATGGAAAAGAGCTGAATCGAGGCATTTCAATAGGCTTGTGCTGATCCTACAGGCAAGAGAGATTCAAATGTAATTCTAGCAGCTACAGGGAGCCTTATTCTGGATCATCTGCAATGGTCTCACTACACATTCAGGCAGGTCCGTTAAATTGCATTGCAATAGTCTAGTTTAGAGATACCCAGGGCCTGCACAAGAAGTCAAGTAGCATATTGTGGGAGATGATCTTCAGAATAGTATAGTATTCCAGTGTGAACCAACAGGACCACGAGACAGAAGCTACATGTTCAGTTTTAGGTGGGGTCAGTGAAGATGAACCATGATGATGGATGTTCATATTTTGTGGGATAGCCAGATTGGCTGGGAATACCAGGAGCTCCTTATTGAAAGTGAAAGTTCACCTAGCCAAGTTCCATTACACAGCAATCTTGCATTTCCCAATCAAGACACAAATATCGCGGTTGATACTGTATATCCAGGGATAGATGAGTCATTAGCTACCAGTGAATATTGCTGGCCAGGTCCAGATTTAGATTGAGATGTGTTGCAAGGAAATAGCACCAGATTCGATAGCACCAGTGTCAAGGCTGCCTGGCTCAAAGCAGCCCTGACATAAAATGGGTAGACCACACCGCAGCGTTCAATAATAAATAAGGTTTAATTACATATAGGTGAAAAACATCAGTATAGTGAGTTAAAAGGAAAAGGTCTTGCAATGTGTCTAGGAGTAATGAAGTATCAAACACAAGTGAAAACCGCAGAGGGAGCAGCTGGCGGTCAGGGGGCTCTTCCTAGGTTCTCCTCAGCGGACCAAGCCACAGACTGCCATCAATGGCAAACCGTGGCCTTTTATAGACCGGCCCATTATGTCCTAGGCACCACCCCTGCACTCAGCACACTGCAGGAGAGACAGACAGGCAACAAGACATAGCACAGAGGGGCGGAGCCCTAGGCCAGATCAGTAGGGTCCTAACAACCAGCTTTCATCAATAATCTCCCCTACAGCTGGACTTCTACTCAGTGAGGAGAGTGGCAGGGAAAAACCCCATTCCTATTTGTCCAGTATTCCTAACAGGGACGTGCACAGGAATTTTGAACGGCAGTTGCTATGCCCCAGGAAAAAGGGGCAACACGTACATTTTTGTCACAGACGCTGCCACGGCCCCGTCCCCTGGACGCATATTTTGCCTATATCATTTTAAACTCTCACTAAACGCCACTGCCACGCCCCCGTCCCATGGGGCCATATTTCGCGATTATTTTATCTAAGCATACATGAATTTCTGCAGCCGTAATACTATTTAAATATGTATATATATTTCTCTGAAGGGGCAACTTCAGTCGAGCAACCTTAGCCCCCTCCTGTGCATGTCCCTGATGCCTAATATAAACAACACTGCCAGCTTCACTGGCTTCTTGTTGCCTAGGGAACTGACTGTATGTAATTCGGTTGTTGATATTTGAGCTGAATAGCTAATCCAATCACAGCGTCCCTTCTGTGCTTCTGAAACACTGTTGAATTTGACAAAAATTCAAAAATAGAATTGCGACTCCTTTTAAGGAGTTAAATCATACTCTTCTGCATTATTAGTGTGCTTGCCCGAAGGGAAGCACAGTATTGTTCTTCATAAGTTTTCTTTCTTTATTAGTGTGCTTGCCCGAAGGGAAGCACAGTATTGTTCTTCGTAAGTTTTCTTTATTCTCCCCGTTTTTCTTGCAGCTAACTACGCCTCGCCCGATTGAGATAGAGACGCCGTTCAAACACCGAAACGTCCGGCCCGATCCGGTGCAACCTGCTATATCTTTTCGTGGCGGTACTCCTTGCCACTCCTTTTTTATTCCTCTTTTTCCATCACCAAGAGCGTAAGTATCACCAAGAGCGTAGAAATTCTATCATTCAATAAATAAAGAGCCAACCAGTGACTCCAACCACAAATTAATAACTTCAAAGTTGATGGAGGCTATCTACTATATTTTGAGTTTGTGGAACTTCGATTTCATAACTAAAATATTATTGTAATAATTTCTGTAACATTTATTGCAGTGAATTGATACGGGTTGTCTTAACACTATCACATTCTAAATGGCAAGCCCAGGGGTTTGTAAAAATGTAGAAAAACATCGTTTGGGTTTTTTTCCGATACCAGTACTAAACTGATACTATTAAAACGATACTGGTGCCTAAACGGTGCCAGAACCGATACTTTTTTTTTTAATTTTTTTTTTAATTTAAGACATTAAAGGCTTATTTATTGCCAAGGCAAATAGTTTTCTTCAAATACAATATATTAACTGTTTAAGGTATACTATGAATAAAAATCAATACAAAACACTTGGCTTCAAACCTTTTAACTTCAAACTATGAACAACATATTAACCTTTAACAACTGTTTACAGTATACTTAAATAAATATAAATAAATACAAAACACACTCTGTACACACACTTCACACTTTAGTAATTATTTTTGCAGAAATATGAGCATGTTTGCCTTCAGAGTAAAAAAAATATTATTTTGTTTGCATTTATTTAAACCCACTGGTTTCGTGAATGTGTACTGCCCCTTTAAGAGTTTATGTTCAGGGCCTCTTTCCTTCTCCCCCCCAGTTTACACGCAATTTTGTTGTTGCATATGCTGCACGTCGCGTTGTTTGAATCTTTTTGTGAGAAATACAGCCATACTTTTGATCGTTTACCTTTCGGCATTTTCTCCGTTAGATTGATGGCTAGCTCTGTTTGTGCTTGCTCTGTGCAAGGCTGCCTGCTCTTCGCTGTCATTAGACTGTTGCAATGTTATTGTAGCGTCCGAGTTAGTGCTCTCTTAAGAACTCACATTGAGAAGGAATATCTTTGGATGAGGCGGTAGCTCTCCGTTTAATAAAGCGTATCCAACTTCTGCTTAGAACAACCACACTTTTCTTGAAACCGAAACCACACACAAGTCAACCCATTACCATGGCAACTCCTCAACACAAATCCCCGTTTCCACTAGTCCAATATGGAATGCTACATTATCACCAATGAGCGTGAGCGACACAGGCGAGAGTCTACATTGGGAGATGGAGCAGTTTTATATGTGCCTCACGAAATCTGTTAGCAACCCAAAAAACTATACAGATCGTACTCAGAAAGATCTATGCCACTAACGTTACTTCTCGTTAGCTATCGCTAGTTTTGTTAAATAATTAATTTTTTAATAAAACAAATAAATTAAAAAAAATCTGCTCAGGCACTGAAAGGAAGCACCGAAATCTGCGTTGCATTTCGGTCCGGGTAGGTACCGGTTGTATGGAACCGGTGCCGTATTGGTACCAGTTCTCGGTCCCCAACCCTACTTATAGGTGGTGGGCAGAAGCCTTGTATCTGTTCAACTTTGCTATTTAATTTAGGACTACCTGAATTTCTAAAGTTAGGGTGATTATATAATTTGTAACGATAAACCAGTTTTTGGCAGGACAATTTCCTGTGCATTTTGTCATAACCATAGTGTATAAGTTTGTTAAACTCGCCGGCAAACGCAGTTGCCTACTTAATCAGTCGAACCAATAACAAGATATTATAGTTGCGTAAGAAAATTATTACCAATCAGATGCAGCCATATTGACACTCGTTTCACCGATTACTCAGCTGTTGACATTTCACTGCTGCGTTGCTATATAAACTACAATACTTCCTCCACCACTAATGAATGCCCATTGCCCACTGAGGTACGATTCAAACCAACTGTGTGCTTTCCCCAAAATTCCCAGTTAGGATAGTGTAGAGAGGAGGATATCATGGCTCACTGTGCTGCTGACAAGTAGTTGATAGTAGTCCGAATTGATGACTGAGCAGAGGTATTTGCTACTCTCAATTTTTCAGTCACTGATAAAGGTGCAGTTTCAATATAATTACACCTCCTAAAACCTTCCCTTTACACGCCTGTGCGAGTACCTACGGTGGCGGACACATGCTCAAGTCAGTGTTTTAGTGTCTATTCTGGGCTACTGTACAGTAGAAACCATACAAAACGTTAAAACATAAACAGTGATGCCAACTCGTACGAATTGATCCGTACGAAAATGTGGTGGGAATACGGCGATACAATTATGATGACTAATTCATACGAATTTAGGGTCAACTTGCTATATTATTTTATGAATAGAATATTTGCGGTAACTCGAGAAATAAACAAAAATGTGTCATGATTTGGCCTCCTGCTTACCAACGCGGAGGGCGCCATTCATGTTTACATTGACCGACGTGATACACTTGAGCTGGTTGGTCGATATTATAGCTGCAGCGATACGGAAACCAATAGGGAAGTTTGGTTCATTTGAATCTATTTAAGTGCGCACGAGCGATTGGGAATGTGTTTAATCGCTGAATGAAGACTATTTACTTTTGACGTTGATGGATAAAGTTCCCTATCGCAGTGGACTGCGATGTAACATATGGGACACTGTTATGGACCAATCGAAGCACTATCTATTCATGCCGGAAGGCCGAATTGCGACGAATCACCGTCCTGAGCCCACCCCCTCAGGTACCCTTAAATAGGGGGTGACTACGACGCTCTTCCTCTTTCGCCTCTTCGCTCTAGAAGCTAAAGACCGTCAGTACTTCTACACGCTCAGCGTATTCCTGTTTCTTGTGTGCTTTTTACTCTTCAAGTTGGTGAGTTGTCGGATTTAATTCCCTTACTAGTTCTGAGTGCTACAAGGATATTCAACGCTTTAAGCAAAGCTGCTGTCTAGCTGGTGACCACGCTCGTCTTCGACTTGCCGTCTCACCGCTGCTTGCAACGTGCTACGTTGATATAGCTTTCTTTGCTAATCTGTGTTTCATTTCAGATAAAGATGTTCAAGCCCTACCAGGACTGTGGGCATCCCCGTAACAAGAGGGACCAACATCGCCGTTGTGTGCTCTGAGCACATGCTGAGGCGGCGTTGTCTGGGGATATCCCTGCCACGTGTGCGCTCTCTGCTGCCATGACGACGGCACGAGTCACGAGGCACCTTCCTTTCTGGGAGAGAAAGGATCTCAACGCAAGGGTGCAGCCCGCACTGTCCAAGGAGGTGTCCCCGGTCGGGCGGTGCTCCCCTCACCTCATGAGCAGTGGTGGATCAGGTGTCCGCCGTCGGGCGGTCGCTAGGTCCTCTTGCTCATCTCCGGCGCGCTCGCTTGCACCAGTCGCGGTGACTGCAGAGGCAGCTGAGCCGCTGACCAAGCTCGACGTCCAGTTCGAGGAGCTGGACGTCGACTTGGAGCGAGAGAGTCTGTTGGACGACTCGTTCGAGCACGTCTCGGACGGGGAGGACACAGACATGGTTCTGGGTGACGCGCCGCGGGCTTCACAGCCTGCGGCGCTCTCCCGGACCCTGGGCCACAGGCTACACGAGGTAGCAAGGAGGGCGGCGAGCCGGCTTGGTCTCCCCCTCCCTCCCCCACCCAGCGTGCGTACTGCATTGCTGGACGGGGAGTATTATGGTGGCCCACCCGCTCAAGCTCCCTCGTCGATCCCCTTCTTCGAGGAGGTTCACGAGGAGCTGGAAACCTCATGGGCTGCGCCCTACTCAGGGCACGCTCCGGTTTCGGGTTTTGCGGCGTACCTCCAGCTGGACCGTGCTAAGGAGAGGGGCTACCTCTCCTTCCCGCAAGTGGAGGACACCGTGGCAGGTTATCTCTCGCCTGCTTCCCCTACGATGCGCCTCGCCAGAAACCCGTGCTACCCACGAAGTCTGCAAGACACATGGCGGTTCTGGCCGAGAAGGCTTATCTAGCTGCGGGGCAGTCGGCGTGTTCCACAAACACGTCAGCGCTGCTTCAGCGCTACCAAGCCAACTCCTCACGGAGCTCGCTGCACGTTTGGGGGACGACGAGACCGTGGAGGAGCTGCGCAGGGCGACTGACCCTTCCCTCCGGCTCACCAGGGGCTTGTCGCAAGGGCTGGGGCGAGTCATGGGGGCCTCTGTGGCAACGCAGACGTAGCGGACTTAATCAGAATGTCAGTGCAGCCTCCGTGGGAGCTCCCTCTGCGCAGAGATCTCCTCTCTCAAGCTCATGGGATGGTCTGGCACCCCAAGCCAGAGCTGTGGCAGCTCAGGGACTGGCACCTAAAAAGGAACAGGCTCTTAACTTCAGGCCTGTCGGACTCAGTGGTGAATACTATACAGAGCGCTCGGGCAACGTCTACCCGATCTCTGTATACGCTCAAGTGGCGCATGTTCGAGCGATGGTGCGCTGCACGCAGTGATGGGCAGTAGCGTCGCTACTTGTAGCGACGCTACTAGCTTAACTACATTTGCCAGTAGCTTGGCGGTAGCGTCGCTATTTATAAAACCAAGTAACTTTTCAGTAGCTAAGCTCTTTTATTGATCAAGTAGCGAAGTAGCGTCCTCGAAAGCTATTTTCTCCTGCACATTTCGCTTCCCTGCAGCCATCAAACACACACAAATTAAGAAGACAGGATGTTTATGTGTGTCACGGGGTGACATTCAATGGGGGAGGAACCAACACGCCCGGGAATTAGGGTCTTAGGGGAGCACTAATACAGTGGCCCACTGAGCATAGCCGGGTGCTAGTTTGGCAAACTAGCTGCAGCTGTAAGGCAGGGAAATTCTCCGCTAGTCATTAGCTAACCATGCGAGTGGAGTACTTTTAAGCCACAGGTTACCAGCAGCAAAGGGCGGACAACACACACGCTAACGGTGGACCTGCACTCTACTGCTTCTAAAGACACCGCCTGTTGGTCCCTGCTCTGACTGTCGTACACCCACCTGCCTTACGCACATTATTACCCTGCACAGCCAGATCGTGGAGCTTACTGGCCGTTCTGTTCAGTTTCACTGTGGACATGAGTTCCCTGTGTTGGGTTATTACTGAGTGACCGTTTAAAGTGACATTTCACATTGAGTGCTGTGTTTGAAGTGTTTCCACAAATTGTCTGCATCCTGGACTTAACCAGGCTGTTTAGTAACATTACAGGGAAACCAACCATCAAGTAGCCTACATGGAATTGAGTTGTATTATTGTCATTTTATTTTTCGTTTCAGCCCCTGTCTCTGTAAAGCGCCTTGAGACAAATGTATTGTTCTGGAGCTATATAAATCAAATTGAATTGAATTTATAAATTATTTTAAAAGTAAAATTAGTTGATTTTAAAATGCATTGACTTGGCTTGTTTAACTGAAAAGTAGCTACTAATGTATGTTTTTGTAACTTAGCTTGCTACATTTTCATGAGGGGTAGCTTCTGTGTAGTGAAGCTGAATTTATTGTAGAGTAGCTTGTAGCTTAGCTCACTACACATATCAAGTAGCTTGCCCATCACTGGCTGCACGTCAGCACGACCCTATTGACTGCGATCTGGGCAATCATCCTAGAATTCTTACAGCAATTATTTGATGAGGGGAAGGCGGCTTCTACTATCAAAGTATACTTAGCAGCCATACTGGCATTAATGGCAAATCTTCCGGTAACCGCCCATTGGCTTCGTGCTTTATGGCTGGGGTAAGGCGTCTTAGAGTGCCTGTCAGGCATCTTTTACCCTCTTGGGATTTGCTAGTTGTGTTACGGGCACTCACGGGTCCCCCGTTCGAGCCCTTGGAAATGAAGTTGGTGTCTTTAAAGACCGCACTGCTCCTGGCACTGGTGTCAGCGAAGCGCGTCGGTGACATGAAAGTGCTGTCTGTCAGCATTCAGTTTTCTATTGCCGGGGACAAGGTGGTATTGCGGCCTAACGCAGCATAAACACCTTAGGTAGTGACAACTCTGTTCCGTAACCAGGTCATTGAGTTGGCTGTATTCTCGCCCCCTCCTTTCGCATCAGCGGAGGAGGAGCGTTTGCATAAGCTCTGTCCGGTGCGCACTCTGCGCACTTATGTGGAGCGCACCAGTATGTTCAGGCAATCTGATCAGTTATTTGTGTGCTTTGGTGCAAACGCAAAAGGCAAACCTCTGGCAAAGTCGAGCCTCTCCCGTTGGCCTCAAGCCATCACTTTGTCTTATACAAGTTTGTCGTTGGTGCCCCCGGAGAAGCTCTGTGCGCATTCTACTCGTGGGGTTTCATCATCCTGGGCCCTGTTCAAGGGAATTTCAGTTGATGATATCTGCAAGGCAGCAAGCTGGAGCTCTCGCCACACCTTTATTAATTATGATATGTTGGATGTGGCAGAGCCTGGGTTCCTGCAGAGTGTATTGCAGGCGAGTGATCTGTGATCCTCTGTGGCCTGTGAATATGCTACATTATGTGTTAACCCCTCTCCCCAGCAGGGTATTTTTTCACAATTTCAGCGTATTTTGCACAGTTTCATTTAAAACTTGAATAACTATTGTTCTACACATTGCACAAACAGACATCCTATCTGAGACTAGGCACAGAGACACATTACAACGTACACATTTGAACATAGTGCAGAGCTTGCACAGCACGCATCTTCTCCTTGCCTTGGATGCACATATGAGTTCTGGGTAGCATTCTAGTGGCTCCGGCTCTGGTTCTGGCTCTGGCTCTGGTTGAGCCTCTCTCCCAACTTTAGCCAACTGTTCCAACAGAGCTAACCTGAAGCTCTTCTGGTTGAGGGGCTGTTGATTCTTCGCCTCTGCCATCTCCTTGTGGCTAATGTAGCTGTTCAGCACTGCAATATCTACAAAGTGCAGAAACAGCTTCAAATACCACCGGTTTGTCTTCCGGGTCACGGAGAAGTACTTGATCAGGGCATCAGAAAGGTAACTCCATTGTAACTCCATTTCGTGGGCTTGTCCTTCATGTACTGTTTCATCCCGATCCTTGCTTTTGTGGCTACCATGCGCTCATCAACAGCCAGGTTCTTGTGTGGGTGGTAGTTTGCTCTGCAGGCCGTGAGGATGTCTTCCTGAAGAGGCTTCAGGCGGAAAAGGCGATCAAACCCAGGCTGGCCACGGAGCTGGTCATTCACCTCATCAGCAGCTGGGTCACTTATGTGAAGATATGCAGTGATGGCCTCATACCTGTAGCCTGGCATGACAGTAGGAGGAAAGTGGAAGTTGAAAGCGGGATCCTTCCTCCACAGGTCCCTTGCAGCAGTCACCCTGACCACGCCAAGATACAACACAAGGCTCAGGTAGTGGTACAGCTCATCTGGCGTCACGTCTGTCCACCGCCTCTTTGCACCCTGCACAAGCTCCTGGGCAGCATATGCATTGGTGTTGGTGCACAGAGTCTGAATGGCACGGGGTGTGAAATACAGCTTGAAGATTTCCAGGGGGCTGTATGACTTCAGGAAATCCAGCTGCGGTCCAGGCGTCCTCTTAGGGCAGAATGGAAACTGTGGGGGGCACACATCCTCCTGAGCACCATCATGCCATCTGTCCACCAGTGGGGCAGGGGTGCTCCTCTTTGAAGGAGGCAGGGATGATGTGGGTGCACTCCTTTTGACTGCTGTCTTCACACTCCTTCTGGCCTTTTTCTGCCTTGGCGCTGGAGGGCATGAGGGCCCTGGCTGGTCTGATGGGACATCATCTTCAGGCAGCGATGGCGTGGGTGCTTTCCTCTTCACTGCTTTCTTCACATGCCTTCTGGCCCTTGTCTGCCTTGGCGCTGGAGGGGGGCATGAGGGCCCTGGCCGGTCTGAAGGGACATCATCTTCAGGGACATCTCTGGAAAAAAGACAAATATTCCAAAATGTTACACAAACATCCCAGCAATACAGCAAAACCAACTGTAGATTACTGAGTATGGATAACTAAACAACTTCAGACAACATGGCAGCTATTGCTTCAGGTGTTAATTTTGCAATTGATGAGGGTACTCTGTGATTGGGGGCTGAGAACAGCAGACAAAGGAGGCTGGGGTATGCCTGAACAGGTGCTAATGCAGGTGTCAGCAACACAAAGAGAGTTCATATCTAGGTGTATGGGTCAGATAATACGAAGTGATGATGAGGGTACTCTAATGTGGGGAGGGCTGAGAACAGCAGACAAAGGAGGCTGGGGGCTAGGGTAACAGGTGCTAATAGTGCTGAGAGTGCATCTAGATGTATGAGAAAATGTCCGCCGTTTCGGGAATATAAACATTCTCAGTATATATCTATACTCACAGAAGAATTACTTATCATTACAGCCAATTACAACAGGAAAACATTTTTATAAAGCAACCAATGCGTGCTGAAAATAATACAGCCACCTTTTCTTAGCTAACGTTAGAGCAGCCATCTAACGTGAGACAAATAGCAGCCTTTGGCAGATAATAACATTCCGCCTTTTCAGAACAAATACATACTCGATATATCTCGGTACATATACAAACATTTATATATATATATATAAACATATCATATATTTCTATAATCGGGAAGAATTACTAATATTAACAACCAATTGCAACAGTTTATCATTTATCCATATAAAGCAACCAACGCGCGCTGAAAATAATCTATCAACTTTCACGTAACTAACGTAAGAGCAGCCTTTACTGCTCAATTTACTCAGATAATACATGGTAATATTATGGTGGAAAGATACAGACATGTGTGCTCTTAGTATTTGTATATAATTCACAACCACAAATGAAGATTTTTACTTACATGTCCAGGACACGATCAATTCGCTCATTCAAAGCGTCTTCATCCGAAGAATCTAAGCTCGCGCCGTCTGAGAAATGATCCCTGTCCCTAGTTTGAGAAACTTCTTCTTCGTCTTCGTCTTCACTGTTTAACAGGATCTCCAAGACTTCTTGACGTGTGTATGTCTTCATGTCTTCAGCAGTTGTAATACGAACACAAGTAGTACAGAAAATTGCCACATGTAGAGTCGCTTCGCAGTTGTTGATGTCACAGCTGTATCACGCGCAATGGTCGCGCCTCATGACGCACAAGCCATAAATCATGGTCAGAGCGATTACGCATGATCCAATCAGGCTTCTACATTACTCAAAGACAGACAATAGGCGTATCATTGTAAACCTGAGAATGTGCACTATTGGATAAAATAGTTGTCAATCACTTTGTAATGCCTGGATGGGCGGAAGAACCGTTTTTGTAAATGGTACACCTTTACATCAATGTTGTACTTTACATAAAACCTATTGTAGAATGAGAAATAAAATGTACTGTGGCGAATTATAACCACACAGTTTAGTAAAAGAGACTTATGGCTTTCCTTATTCAGGTATGTTTTCGGAAAAAAATATTTGTCATGGCCGCGAAAAATACGAGAAGTTTGAGATTGTATGTTATGGGAAATGGAGACACGTTTGTTGCTGTGACGTGATCACAAAAATAAACCACGATAAAACCCTCAGTTATAATCTCCAGTGTCAACATTAAGTTGTTTGGATAGATAACGGTTTTTCCATTACAAAAAATAAGACATTTTGGCAAAGATAGCATGTTTAAATGGACAATTATTGTGAGGAGGCATCAAAACTGTAACAAAGCAGTGGGCACGTCCGGTTGCGAGTAAACACAATATCTAGAGAACTGGTGCACACTGGAATTTGATATTACGGGTGCTTGTGGCAGTATTAGTGCCTAACTGGAAAATCCAGCTGTTTATGGTTAAATGTTTTTTATTTGTGTTGCTACATACGACTTAAATTATTGTACCAGCTTGATCGCTATAGCGTGACCACTAGGGGCGCTTCTGCACAGACAGGTTAAAGGCGGATGGCGCAGTTGGGGTGTAAGTTTCATAAGCAAGGGATCGGTGATCACATTCACCTTAAGTTAAATTCATACCCCATATAAGGCACACTGCCGCCCGCCACATGAACCTCTCTGAGGGCAAGGCGAATAGGTTGGCGTGTGCGTATGTATGTTGGCCGACACTGTTGCACGCGTGAATGGACTCGGCCCCATATGTTACATCGCAGTCCACTGCGATAGGGAACATCTTGGTTACGTATGTAACCTCGGTTCCCTGAGTAAGGACAAAATGTAACATGCGTTGCGTGCACAGTGCGTGTATTTTTTCTGGTAGGCTCATTGCTCAGTCTTCAGAGGAAGAGCGACGTAGTCACCCCCTATTTAAGGGTACCTGAGGGGGTCGGCTCAGGACGGTGATTCGTCACAATTCGGCCTTCCGGCGTGAATAGATGGTGCTTCGATTGGCCCATAGCAGTGTCATGTCCCATATGTTACACCTGGTCCCTACTCAGGGAACCGAGGTTACATACATAACTGAGATGTTACCTTGTCACATCTGCTCTTAGTTTACAAATGGCCGCCACCAACAGATTTGGGTGAGTTTCTACGTTACATTTTTTTTAAATCAACTACTGCTTAATATGGAACCCCAATCAAAGATTATTAAACTAATGATCAGGAATAAAACGTTCTTGACTCGAGCGATATATTTTTCTAACACATACGAATGGTTAACGCAGAATTTCCATCGAATCAATGTATATTTCTGTCAAAAGAATGAGCTAAATGAAAAGACTCGTTAAGGTAAAAGACTGAAGTTGGAACAGCCCGCTTTTGTTGTCATCCCCGTGGCAACAAACTGACACAAGCACCGCTGCTGTCACTGCTTATCGAGCTCCTTTCTTACTTCGCTCAATTTGCCTTACTGAGTCTTTTCATTTAGCTCAATCTTTCTGTTGTGGACAAACAATTTCTCATTTTTTATAAGCTTTTGAATATAGCATGCAAACTTTATAATCTAAAATTATGGCTGAAAAAAAAAGAAGAAGAAGCCATTTCCTAGGAAACAGACTTTCTCCCATAGTTATACCAAGGAATAAACTTCTATTAGTTAAAGTCCTGTGTCTACCAGTCATGCCTTTTGCACTATACGTTTGTCGGTCCACATTTAGCATTGCCCATAGTGGACTCTTGTCTTCCATCAAGCACAAATCAGCCAGCACCCAAGTCCAAGGGAATAAGGGTTGTATTTTTTTTATAAGGGTTGCATTTTGTGTACAGAAACTTATAAAATATGAGATACTTCCACCATAATATGAAAAGTTTGCCAAAATACACTATGACACAGCCAAATTCACGTGATTAAGAAAAGAGACCCTCTCAAAAAGTGATCTTACAGACTACAAATAAGTCTATGTTTGTAGGCTGAATGCCAAAATATTGTTTCTTTTACAAGTACATATCAAAATGTTGCCGTGGCAGATTTCACTTAAGGAAAAATACTAATTTACTGGGGAAAATACTAATTTTGGAACCATTGAATACAGATTGGCACACCACAATATTGGCAATACTGCATAAAGACAACATGTTTGCGATGTATTTGGTTAAAAAAGTAGTTTTTACAATATAATGGTCTTTCTGACCTTAATTACAAAATTACAGCAAAATGAATTTGAGATACAAAACCTAAACTTTTATTCTTCAGAGTGCTTCTTCAAAAAACATAAAACTTCTGTACCATGTAACTTTTAAAAAAAGAAAATGAAAGAATAAAATGCTGCAATGCACAGTGATTTTGATTGTGTGATGACTTAAATTTCTATTTCAATCACCCAAACCCTATTGCTCTACCCATTGGCCTCCCACTGTAAGGACATCCTGCCATGCCAAAAAAGGATGTGTTCAATTTTGGAGGACATATCCTGTCATTATTGGCAAAAGATTACTGAAAATAATGATCTGTGATCTTATTTGATTTGAACTAGATTCATTTATAGAATTATATTTAGGATTTTTCATGTAAGCATTATAGTTTACAAGGTTACCCATCTGATGCTTTTCTATCCCTGCAGCAGACAGATGGGCCAGCCTGCTCCTGCTCACGGTGTCTTCCTACTGAAAGGGTGTTTGTCTTTGCCTCTGGAGCCTATCTGCTTTCTCTAGGGAGTTCAATGTAAAATGTTAATGGCTAGAAACTCTACAACATCAACATAGTCATTTACTATTTTAGCCAATTCCATTCTAGCATAGTGAGGCACCTAAACTGGTCACAAAATAAAAAAAGGCTACCTATGGCTAAGGTGTGCGTTAACTCTTCATCTTGCGTTGGCATACCTTGTTTTCCCTTTACATGTTAAGATGTACTGGCTTGGTTGGAATAATGACTTTCCCCTCTGGTGGGAATGCAGTGACTTGATGGGGAAGGAGTTGTGTTTATGGGTTTGGGGAGGGGGCTGCAGTATGTGGTATTACTGAAGATGAAATATGCTCGGGTTCCACATTTGTCATTTATTTTATTATTTCTTCTTGTGCCTGGACATGGGCCCCCTTTATTTTTCACATGACTGCTTTTCTTATCACCTCAGAACCTCTTGGCCCTCCCTGTGGGTGACTTAAAAGCAATAAACCACCAAAGCGTTCTGTAAAACACAGAGCCACTCATGCCGGCCCAAGGTCTTTGCCATGCCTGTAGGGGAAATTATGGTAATAACTCAACCAGTATCTGGATGGGGGGAGAGGTGGGGGCATGAGCCAGGCAACCATGGTCTGACTGTACAAAGGGACGGGTCAAGGTGGACCTCTACGCTCTGTCTGTCATTCATGTGCTGACCAAAGTCCCCTCTATGCAAGTATGATAGACAGTTTGTTATGGTGCTGGTGATGAAAAGGTGGTGGCAAAATGAGATGATATACAGATAGGCTGTTACTTAATTAATTATTTAAGCAATCATTCATTTGAGTCAGATATATACAATCAACAGATATATGCAGATAAATATAATGCAGGTATAGGTATCAAAAGTTTTGCTATGCACATGACTCTCCTATATCACAAGCTGAATACATACACAAATACATACTCTCTCTGACTTATGCTTTTACTCTTTTATGCATGAAAAAACATCTAATAAGGGTGAGGAAATGGTGCTGCTTAGAGACAACCTACTGTAAGCACTCAGGGGCAGATGCATGTTGGAGAGCACAGCACACACAGTGACATCCCCAGTCCACTGAAGGAAGGCACACACTGTGTCATTTCAATTAAGGTTGAAAAGGTAGTAAATCTGTAGTTAATCAAAGAATGTCAAATAAGTCACCATTTTCTAACCCTCTATAAAAGTGCAATGTAATGGAATTGTGGAAATGCCGTCCAATGAGGACATAGATGACATGCTAATGAGTTTACATCAAACACAGAGATATTAAAGGGCCCAAACTCTCTGCCCTCTCTTCACCAATACCATGCTTATATGGGTGGAAAAGGAACCAAATCAAAGCTGTAGCAGCTACATATAGGGAAATGGATGAAGTTTAAAAAAAAAAAAGATGGCAAAACTTCAAAAGGCAAATAAATAAAGGTTGCTTTTAACATGGCCCAAGTGGGCCAGACGGGTGCTTGTGTCACGGGCAATTGTAATGTATTATGAATGATGGGGGTGGAGCCTGAATTATGGGGGAGTGATGCATGAGCTGATCCAAAATGAGCAGGTTCCCGTGGTCACCTGCAGCTATGAATAAAATAAAAATATTTTTAGAAAACCACAATGGAACTCGCTACAATAAACAAGTGAAGGAAAGGCCACTGATAGTTATGTGGGAGGGGGCAGAAGCCGAGTTTGTGATTATGATAGCTTCCTCACGATTGTGTCTTTCTCAAGTGACCGCGCCAGTTGCAGGATGGACATCTAGTGTTTCCAGCCTACAAATTGGTGTAGTTCCTCCTCCACACACATCCGTAGAGATGCACAACTGTAAGATCTGCATCAATAAACTCCAAGACTAGCGTCAGGGTTGATCATGCGCCCGTTTCCCTCTCAGATTATTACCAGACTTGTGTGTTAATACGAACTGGAAGACCCATTGTTTGCATTGTTCTCTTGGATGCTATTACTAGTAGCCAGAAGTCCTCTCCTCATTGGATGGGCTTTAGTCTGGGGCTGCTCTGTTGCAAATGTTGACAGCATTGTATCAGGAATTATTCAGTATTAAGTGATATTTTTATGATCTGAAATGAAAAGTGGGGGGTAAAATTACAGGGCTCGAGACTAACTTTTTGGCTTAGGAGCACTGTGCTCCTAACACAGAAAAATTGGGAGCACCAGCAAATATCTAGGCGCACCACTATAAAAGGCGTGCTGGAAAACCGTTATTCTGTCACTTCCGGGTTTATAAAATACCTTAAAGTCCTCAGAGTGACGGTCATTTTTCAAGGTAGCAGGTTGCTTAAAGCGCCTAGAGGCAATTGTATTGTTATGGCGCTGTACAAATAAAATTGAATTGAATTGAATTAAAAATATGTGAGCCAGCTCCCTCCGGCAACTGAAAATTGTAAACAAAGATGACGGACCACACTCCGTTTACAGATGTGTTGTGTTTTTTAAAGTTACCGAGAAATAGACACTGTACTATCCGATAACACCGTTATTGTAACCAGCAATAATGGTTGATATGATTTGTGAGGCGTCAGTCAGCCAACTCTCTAACACTAGCACATTAGCCTAACGTTCTTTCAGCTTACCAACGTCACATGTTATAGTAAATGCTATCTTAAAAGACTGCTTGAATTCACCCATAAAAATATCTTGCGTCAGACATCTTCTTAGCGAGACGTCAAGGTAGTAAGACGGCTATCTTCCTTTTAAGAGTTAGGGCAAGAGATGCTAACCGAGAACAAATCATAGCATTAGAGTTGTGTCTGCGTCGCATAGCAATACAGCTAACATGTTCAACCACCTGAGATTTCACCACAAACCACAGTATGATGACTGCATTAAGGCTGAAGCTAACGTTACCTCACTGAATCACCGTCCATATCCAACGTCAACCCAGAAAACCATAACAGCGACCCTGCATAGCGTGACAGGGTTTTAATCACAAATGTATTTATATTTTGCTTCAGGTGAATAAGAACTGTATACGTTTTATTTTGATGCAAAGATTTGTACATTAGCCCTTTATCTAGGCGTAGGCCTTACATTTTTGCGTATTTCTATAGGCGCACGCGTGCGACCGTGATTTCAAATCAAGTCGCACGGCCAAAATTCCAGTCGCATATGCGACCAGATAAGTCGCAGTCACAAGCCCTGTATTATGATCTAAGTGTGGGGGTTTTAGGGAAAAGGTGTCTGTTGTGACATACAGTACATCACTGGATTGATGTTGGATTCTCTGCACTGTTTGAAGAACAACTGTTTGCAGTGTGTTTTGCATGCTGTTATTATTCCTGTCTTTGCCGACAGCCATTGCAGTCATTGGTGCACATCCACCATGCCCTATTACTGTAATGCCCACTGTGCGTGTTGTTTGCCAAGCCAATTTGATTCTTGATTGAAACAAGCAGCCCCTGGATAGTCAAGCCACTGATAGCGCTCATTCTCTACCTGGTAGTACAAGTAGCCCTACACTAAGTGTAACAAAGTCCCCTTGGTTTATGGAGCACCATGTATTCCAAAATTCCAAGGAAAGCTCCAGGAATGGTAAAACCACATGGAAGCATTGATTAGAGGCCCAAGGTTTAAATGCAGGGCAGTGGAGCAACTTTGTCTTGAGTGCACTAGAGGGGGGCGCTGCAAGGGAGCTTTTGTTATTGGCCATCAACCAGCACGACACAGATGAGAAATTACAGCTGTGGTAGCAAGCAGCTGCTAGCTGAAGGGAGGCTACATTATTTAAGTGCAAGCAGGAAGTAGAGGAAAGCGTCTGGGCTTTCATTCAGTGTCTGAGTGAGACACACTCCAGGTGGCGAGCAGTAGCTCCAGCAGAGGACCAGGATGATGACAACATGCTCCAGGCCCAATTGCTGATGGGTCTGAAGGCAGGGATGGTGAAGAGGGAACTAAAGTGATAACTACAGTGAGACCCAAGAAAAACCCTTGCCACAGTCTGTAATGAGGCCCGGGGTTTGAAGAGGGAGCTTGGTGAGGAGGAAGATGCTGCTGTAGATACTATGGTTCATGTTTAATGCTCATGTTTGTTCACATTTAGATGGAAGAAAGAGTCATCACATAGCCACTGTCATTCACCACTTGCCATGATCCTGTTTCTCTTCTTCAAGAAGGCTAGTAATAACAGTACCAACAGCAAACTTTCAAATGTGTCTATTCTTATGGTGGCTGCGACATGGGATATAAAGAGGGGGGAGAGACAGCAACCTTGACTGGTAGATGAGTAGAACCGGTTTGATAGATTAACTCTCACACACTGTGACCTATCCTTTGAAAAGTTCATTATCCATCCAGTCAGTTTAGGATCCAGTTTAAAATGACAGCTTAGCCTCTCTGCAAGCAAGTATGGCTGGATGGTATAGAATGCCAAAGAGAAATCAATAAATAAGAGTCTGGCATAGGTCTTGGGGCCCTTGAAATGCTGGCCCAGAACATTTAACAATGTAACAACAGCATCCTTCACACCTCTAGTGCAAATGGTAATAGATCAAGCTGTTCCTCAACCTGCAGTACAACCTCTGTCTTGATAAGCTTCTCAAATCTTTTCTTCATAAATAAAGTCAAAGCTACTGGCCTGAAACCATTTAATGCTGTAGAGGTTCTACTCTTGGCTGCAGGGACAATAATGGAATATTTCCAAAGCGTAGGGACCTTCTGCAGGAGATGGAATAAAATATATACAGAAAAATAATACAGGGCTGGCCTGAACACAATTTCAAAACCTGGTCCTAGGTCCAGGTCCTAAGGTCTTAGGGCCTGATTTACTAACAGGATTGGCCCATTTCTGGCGTAAAATAGCGGTCGTAAACATAAAACGGTATTTACTAAGGGGGCGCATTTGAATAGAGTCGCATATTAACGCTTTGAGGGTGTGTACCTGCCAACAGGTGGGATGGCACGGAGACGTGGGTGGTAACGTAGGCGTGAAGCGCACTTTAATGGGAGGAGTGCGTCTAATGATGTATTGCGTGGTATTCACTAAACTGCCTGGCAAGCGCACGTCTCTGATTTGCGCGCTAATTCTCCGCCTCATAAAAGCACGTCTTAACCAGGAAGCGCATTTCCATTGAGTCTGAAAACGTTGATATGGCAGCAGTGATAAGAGCAAGGCGGAGAAAGAAGACAGAGACAGCGCACAGAAATCATTTTTTCAACTCGTATAGCACATTTTCAGTTAAGCAAACCATAAATCATTAGACGGTACAGGTTAACCAGCCACGCAATACTTCAATTACTTGACCAGATCAGAGACGAAATCGAACCCTCCACCCTGCGATCACATTCCATTCCATCAGTTGTTAAACTCAGGACAACATTACAAATATTGGCATCGGATCATTTCAAACAGTTATAGCATCAGCAGTTGGTATATCTCAGCCTTCACCAAATATTCACCCAGGTGCTCGACACATTGCTACGGCGCACTGGTCAATATACAATTCCCCACTACGATAGCTGAAATTAAACTTTCCGAACGTAATTGGAGCCATTGATCGTACCCACATGCAAACAGTCCCACCTTCAATCCACAAACACGTTTACCGAAACAGAAAGCACGCATATTCAATGAATGTCCAGGTCATATGTGATGCCAACATGACCATTACTTACGTGGTAGTGGTCTGTCCATGACAGTTGTATCTTCCGGAATAGTGCCATCTATCCATGATTGAGCAACGGTGATTTTGGAGAGGCCTGGCTACTTGGTAAATGTATTTGTTTCAGTTGGGATATATTGTAGTGAACCCATGTCCCTTGTAGAACGCATTTATCTCGCCATGTACACATCTATATTGTTATAATAGACAGTTTATGCATTAATGCCACCAATAGCATATTATTTACAGGCAATTTCTCCCGTCTTTTAACTGTGCGCTAAATAATGATTGCCCAGCGCTGATCTGGCTTGATAAATATCACGGAAAATGCGGGGAAACACTGTGCGTTAATGTGCGCATGGCAAAGGCGCAGATTAAGCTGCGTTCGCAAATCAATGTTAGTAAATCAGGCCCTTTAAAGGGTGGAGTAAGCACACAGTGCCCAGCGCAGATGTGGTTTGATAAATACCACGGAAAATGCGCAAAAACACTGTGCGTTAATGTGCGATCGCAGATTAAGCAGCGCTCGCATGTTAGTAAATCAGGCCCTTAGTCTTAGTACGTCTGGTGTTACTCAGAATTAAAAACATCCAGATCGACCACCCTGCTGCCTTTATCTTGTAATCCTGTCATAATTTTCATTCCGTTCCAAGCTCTCCTGACATCTTTACTGCAGAGTTTTGTTTCAATATTATCCTTGTACCTCAGTTTAGCCTTTTATTACAGCCCTAACCTCCTTCATTAATGCCCTCTCTGCACTGACAACACCTTCATTAAATGCATTATTCCTTTTAAATATCAGACATAGAAAAGGTCATGTAACTCACAATGTCCGTAAATTCATCGGCGCGCAAGTGTGTTTGATTGACTCATATTAGACCGTAGCTGTCAAGTTAGCAACAAAACAGTCCGGGAGGACTGAATTAGGAAAATAAATATGCAACGTCCGGTTACAAGTTCAAAAAAACAAAACCACGAACAAGACGCAGTGAATGGGACTGAATTAGGAAAATAAATATGCAACGTCCAAAACCGCGAACAAGACGCAGTGAATTACGTCACTTCTTGTCGCTAATTAAATATTACTGTTGACACAAACGAAACATAGGTCAGCTGGGCGCTGGCCACTGGCCAGGGACCTTACGCCCACTCCGTTTTAATCGCCTACATTATTTAAAGCGGGTGTAAAAGCATCTGAAATAAACATCTTCGCGTTTTCTTAACATCGATCATCTAGATGAAGTGTGTTGGTGTTTTGTTTGTTGGTGTTTTAAAATATGTTACTGCTGTATTAGGTTGGACTTTGTTTTTATTAAGTTTATATTTGAGCAATTCCCACATGTTTTAAGAGTAGGCTACATTAATTCCGTACATGGCAAGAGGAGAGATTCAGAAGATGTACATAGGATTTTCATTACATTAACAGTATTTTGATGTAATTAACTGCACAAGGGTTGACTGTGTTAGCAAACCACATTTCATCATATATCATATCAACTCTTTCATCCCATCTATTAATCAGCCCCACTTCCATTAAACCAGAGAGACAAACATGTACATCGATGGTTACGTAGGCTGAAGCAAATACCAGATAGCGGACGGCAAATTGTAGTGGAATAAAAATGACAATATTTTCCACTGAAGTGTATTGGTGTGAAAGCATAAAGTGACATGAAGAAAAGATTAAGTAAAATACAAGTAAAGTAAGTCAAGTAAAGTACAACTACTGTGCTAAATTACAATATTTCAGTTCTTAATTACATTCCACACATTGAAACAGGGACATAGGCAAAGCACCCGGTATATTCAAATGACTATAATTATGATAATGAAAATAATTGACTTATGACTTATGATTTTATATACACTACCGTTCAAAAGTTTGGGATCACTTAGATATTTCCTTATTTTTCAAAGAAAAGCACTGTTTTTTTTTTTCAAAGAAGATCACATTAAACTAATCAGAAATACACTCTCTACATTGTTAATGTGGTAAATGACTATTCTAGGTGGAAATATCTAGTTTTTAATGAAATATCTACATAGGTGTATAGAGGCCCATTTCCAGCAACTATCACTCCGGTGTTCTAATGGTTCATTGTGTTTGCTTATCGCCTTAGAAGACTCATGGATGACTTGAAAACCCTTGTGCAATTATGTTAGCACAGCTGCAAACTGTTTTGCTGGTGAGAAAAGCTATAAAACTGGCCTTCATTTGAGCTAGTTGAGTATCTGGAGCATCACATTTGTGGGTTCGGTTATACTCTCAAAATGGCCAGAAAAAGATTACTTTCATGTGAAACTCGCCAGTCTATTCTTGTTCTTTGAAATTAAGGCTATTCCATGCGAGAAATTGCGAAGAAACTGAACATTTCCTACAACGGTGTGTACTACTCCCTTCAGAGAACTGTACAAACGGGCTCTAACCAGAGTAAAAAGAGAAGTAGGGGGCCCCGGTGCACAACTCAACAAGAAAACAAGTATATTAGAGTGTCTAGTTAAAGAAATAGACGCCTCACAGGTCCTCAACTGGCAGCTTTTTAACACTGTGCGTTAATGTGCGCATGGCAAAGGCGCAGATTAAGCTGCGTTCGCAAATCAATGTTAGTAAATCAGGCCCTTTAAAGGGTGGAGTAAGCACACAGTGCCCAGCGCAGATGTGGTTTGATAAATACCACGGAAAATGCGCAAAAACACTGTGCGTTAATGTGCGATCGCAGATTAAGCAGCGCTCGCATGTTAGTAAATCAGGCCCTTAGTCTTAGTACGTCTGGTGTTACTCAGAATTAAAAACATCCAGATCGACCACCCTGCTGCCTTTATCTTGTAATCCTGTCATAATTTTCATTCCGTTCCAAGCTCTCCTGACATCTTTACTGCAGAGTTTTGTTTCAATATTATCCTTGTACCTCAGTTTAGCCTTTTATTACAGCCCTAACCTCCTTCATTAATGCCCTCTCTGCACTGACAACACCTTCATTAAATGCATTATTCCTTTTAAATATCAGACATAGAAAAGGTCATGTAACTCACAATGTCCGTAAATTCATCGGCGCGCAAGTGTGTTTGATTGACTCATATTAGACCGTAGCTGTCAAGTTAGCAACAAAACAGTCCGGGAGGACTGAATTAGGAAAATAAATATGCAACGTCCGGTTACAAGTTCAAAAAAACAAAACCACGAACAAGACGCAGTGAATGGGACTGAATTAGGAAAATAAATATGCAACGTCCAAAACCGCGAACAAGACGCAGTGAATTACGTCACTTCTTGTCGCTAATTAAATATTACTGTTGACACAAACGAAACATAGGTCAGCTGGGCGCTGGCCACTGGCCAGGGACCTTACTCCCACTCCGTTTTAATCGCCTACATTATTTAAAGCGGGTGTAAAAGCATCTGAAATAAACATCTTCGCGTTTTCTTAACATCGATCATCTAGATGAAGTGTGTTGGTGTTTTGTTTGTTGGTGTTTTAAAATATGTTACTGCTGTATTAGGTTGGACTTTGTTTTTATTAAGTTTATATTTGAGCAATTCCCACATGTTTTAAGAGTAGGCTACATTAATTCCGTACATGGCAAGAGGAGAGATTCAGAAGATGTACATAGGATTTTCATTACATTAACAGTATTTTGATGTAATTAACTGCACAAGGGTTGACTGTGTTAGCAAACCACATTTCATCATATATCATATCAACTCTTTCATCCCATCTATTAATCAGCCCCACTTCCATTAAACCAGAGAGACAAACATGTACATCGATGGTTACGTAGGCTGAAGCAAATACCAGATAGCGGACGGCAAATTGTAGTGGAATAAAAATGACAATATTTTCCACTGAAGTGTATTGGTGTGAAAGCATAAAGTGACATGAAGAAAAGATTAAGTAAAATACAAGTAAAGTAAGTCAAGTAAAGTACAACTACTGTGCTAAATTACAATATTTCAGTTCTTAATTACATTCCACACATTGAAACAGGGACATAGGCAAAGCACCCGGTATATTCAAATGACTATAATTATGATAATGAAAATAATTGACTTATGACTTATGATTTTATATACACTACCGTTCAAAAGTTTGGGATCACTTAGATATTTCCTTATTTTTCAAAGAAAAGCACTGTTTTTTTTTTTCAAAGAAGATCACATTAAACTAATCAGAAATACACTCTCTACATTGTTAATGTGGTAAATGACTATTCTAGGTGGAAATATCTAGTTTTTAATGAAATATCTACATAGGTGTATAGAGGCCCATTTCCAGCAACTATCACTCCGGTGTTCTAATGGTTCATTGTGTTTGCTTATCGCCTTAGAAGACTCATGGATGACTTGAAAACCCTTGAAAACCCTTGTGCAATTATGTTAGCACAGCTGCAAACTGTTTTGCTGGTGAGAAAAGCTATAAAACTGGCCTTCATTTGAGCTAGTTGAGTATCTGGAGCATCACATTTGTGGGTTCGGTTATACTCTCAAAATGGCCAGAAAAAGATTACTTTCATGTGAAACTCGCCAGTCTATTCTTGTTCTTTGAAATTAAGGCTATTCCATGCGAGAAATTGCGAAGAAACTGAACATTTCCTACAACGGTGTGTACTACTCCCTTCAGAGAACTGTACAAACGGGCTCTAACCAGAGTAAAAAGAGAAGTAGGGGGCCCCGGTGCACAACTCAACAAGAAAACAAGTATATTAGAGTGTCTAGTTAAAGAAATAGACGCCTCACAGGTCCTCAACTGGCAGCTTTTTAAATGGTACCCGCAAAACGCCAGTGTCACCTTCTACAGTGAAGAGGCGACTCTGGGATGCTGGCCTTATAGGCAGAGTGGCAAAGAAAAAGCCATATCTGAGACTGGCCACTAAAAAGAAAAGATTGATATGGGCAAAAGAACACAGACATTGGACAGAGGAAGATTGGAAAAAAGAGTTCTGGACGAATTTAAAGTTTGAGGTGTTTGGATCATACAGAAGAACATTTGTGAGACGCAGAACAGGTGAAAAGATGCTGGAAGAGTGCCTGACGCCATCTGACGGTCTGGGGCTGCTTTGGTGCTGGTAAAGTGGGAGAATTGTACAAGGTAAAAGGGATTTTAAATAATGAAGGCTATCACTCCATTTTGCAACGCCATGCCATACAGCGCTTGATTGGAGCCAATTTCCTCCTACAACAGGACAATGACCCAAAGCGCACCTCCAAATTATGCAAGAACTATTTAGGGAAGAAGCAGGCAGCTCGTATGCTGTCTGTAATGGAGTGGCCAGCGCAGTCACCAGATCTCAACCCATTGAGCTGTTGTGGGAGCAGCTTGGCCGTATGGTATGCAAGAAGTGCCCATCAAGCCAATCCAACTTGTGGGAGGTGCTTCAGGAAGCGTGGGATGACATTTCTACCGATTACCTCCACAAATTAATAGCTAGAATGCCAAAGGTCTGCAATGCTGTTATTGCTGCAAATGGAGCCTTTTTTGACGAAAGCAAAGTTTGAAGAACAAAATTAATATTTCAAATAAAAATCATTATTTCCAACCTTGTCAATGTCTTGACTATTTTTTCTATTCATTTTGCAACTCATTTCATAAATACAAGTGTGAGTTTTCATGGAAAACATGAAATTGTCTGGATGACCCCAAACTTTTGAACGGTAGTGTATATATATATATATATATATATATATATATACTACATTTTACTATAAAGATCAATACCTTGAAGGTTTTTACCAAACATAAGCAAAACATTTAAAGACTTGAGTTCATCCAGGCTGGAGTGAGTCTCAAAGGGTCTCAGAAACTACACCTGAAAGAGACTGTCACCAAACAGAGGTGAAAATAAAACTTTGTCGTAGGACAAAATTAAAGACATTTTTGGACAGGCCTTGACCTGGTGAGTAACATATATCAGTGTGAAGATTCTAAATGACTCCTGCCCTGAGATACTGACCTCTGAACCTTGACCTTAGTGCATGTTGGAAGGCTTGCCATTCAGCAACAGAACAAGCTACAGACATGGGACCAACTATTATAGAGAGCTCTTGACTTCACCTAAGTGACTATACCCATATGGGTATAGTCCCCAACTGTCAAATATGATCAAATTTAATTTTCACCAATTTAACAATTGAATATTTAAAATATGATCACACACATGTATTCCCCACCCCTTTAAATCTCTCAGTGTACTCTTAATTTAGTATTTACAATTTAAATTTCTAGGAAATATACAATAAAAAAAAAATAATAACTACAATTCCCTTGTACGGCGCCATGCAGCTTGATACAACATCACCATGTTTGTAGTTCTTCCAGTTTGCAAAGTAGGGTTGTAAATAGGGTTGCAATAGCATACATCTACTGTATACATCAAACATTTATTAAAGCCGAACTAGTAATTACACTTCATCTAGATGATCGATGTTAAGAAAAAGCGAAGATGTTTATTTCAGATACTTTTACAGCTGCTTTGAATAATGTAGGCGATTAAAACGGAGTGGGCGTAAGGTCCCTGGCCAGTGGCCAGCGCCTATGGAGACAGATTTGTCTCAAAATTATTCGTGCGCGCACACACCTTATTCGTACACGCACACACCGTAATCCACCCGTATGCTATGTTTTGCAAGTTCAAAGTCAAAATTTGTGACTTGTAAATCGGGATTTGCAAGGGCAAAGACTACATTTGTGACTTGTACATTGGGATTTTCACACAGGTGTAATGTTTTTGCTTGTGTGAAGTGTTGAATCTGCATGTGTGGATCATCCATCACGCGCATGAACCCCTGGTTCCGCTTGGGTAATTTTGAGACATTCTTCTCGCCTATCCCCCAAGTTTCACAAGTTCACAGGACAAAATCCACACAAGCAAAGGACTCAATCTACGCGCAATATGTGTGACTTGTAAATTGGGGTTTACACAAAGGTGTAATGTTTTATTCAAATGTTTGTAAACTTGCAAATTAAATCATGCAATTTGTAAAAATATATCACGTTTCGAATGTGCCTCTGTCTTGAAATTTCACTTGCGAATCTTCCGTTGCTCGTGTGAAGTGTTGAATCTGCATTTGTGGATCATCCAACACGCGCATGAATCCCTGCTTCCGCTTGGGTAATTTTGAGACATTCTTCTCGCTTTTTCCTCAAGTTTCACAGGTTCACAGGACGAAATCCACACGAGAAAATGAATATCTACGCGCAATAGTCCTAAACCTCCCCAGTAGGTGGCGGTGTTCATAGACATATAGAACTACTAATAGTAATAATCACAATATCATGTTGTAATGCAGAATTTACTGTGAAATCAATATAGACACAGTAAGTTACTGTGAAAAAAATGATACAGTGATTTCACAGCATTTTGTTATTCCACAGTAAAATACTCTATTCAAATCCTCCTTTGAGATAACCCAATAAATTACTGTACGTTGAACAACTGCGCTGCATTGTGGGCTCAAGAAGAGACAGTTGGATGCACGGAGGATACAGCACATGTTGGAAGAGCTCGAAGGTAAGTTTGACAGACAGCTTGTCACAACTTTATAATAATGTTTGTTGTCTGGGTTAGTAAATGAACGATGTTTTGGATCAAGTGTGCGAGTTATTCGATGAAGAATACGCGAATTAGTGTGAAAGTTAAAGTTAGCTAATGTTAGCCACCAGCTGCAGTAACCAGCTAAGTCATTTTAAAGGCGTTTCCCCCCGCGAAGCTTTGCCTCATATCTTTGGAAAGCTCAAATTACGTGTTTTCGTAATGGTCCCCTGATGTCTTTAAGAAGCATAACGTGCCAGTTACTGGGTCGAGAATACGCAGTTATTTGTGCAAATATGCGCAAATGTCAAGGTGAGCTAATGTTAGCCTCCAGCTGCAGCAACTAAGTAATTTCAAAGCTGTGTGTCTCCAAAAAGCTTGCATCACAGACAATAAAGTATTTTATATCTTAGGAAAGTGCAAACTATGTGTTTTCATTTGGTGGTCTTTACATGTCAATAGGAAGGATATGCATGAGTATTTGCTAGACTACTATCTCTCAGTATCTGTCAGTAATTGCTCTCCATTCTTTTTCAGAGGCAGTTAACAAGAGTGGAGCAGGCTGTTGAGGTAAAAAGAACACCTTGCCAAAGGGTCAAAAAACGATTTCATCTGGGGGGGAAAATAAGTGTTTCTCTTTTTACTATTATACTCTGATCCGTCATTGAATGTTTCATCAAACTAGCAAATTACATTTTGATCAAATTAAGCTTATATTCATGAATCACTGATATTTATATTTAAGGATGATATTTTCTTAAAATATATTTATGAACTGTATTTTAAGGTCTTTGCCCTACGATGGAAGGCAATTTTTACACACCTGATTTGCTTGCTTATATCAATCTGGCTTGGCTTTCAATACTAATTTATTTGGTGTACGATTTGGTTAAAGGGAAAGGGGCACCACTGCATGTGCCTTTGATAAACAATGCAATATAAAATCTGTAAAACTGAAAGTTGTCTTTGCTTATTGTTTACAGGTGCATCTTGGACATTTACTCAGAACAAGGCTCGAAGGAGAGGCGTGGACTTCGAGTGGTTTTTTTAAATGTGAATTTGTCGTGTGCATTTTTATTTTTGTTCATATTGTATATGTTCTGTTTTTAACATAGACATATATATATATATGTATGTGTGTGTGTGTGTGTGTGTGTGTGTGTATATATATACAGCCGCGGAAAAAATTAAGAGACCACTTCGTTTGTAAAAGACCATAAGGATTGAACCAAAGCGGACTGGAGGGTCTCCTAGTTCGTCTTCTCTGATGAGTCCAATTTTCAGCTTTGCCCAACACATGGTCGTCTGATGGTTAGACGGAGACCTGGAGAGGCCTACAAGCCACAGAGTCTTGCACCTACTGTGAAATTGGACTCATCAGAGAAGACAAACTAGGAGAACCTCCAGTCGGCTTTGGTTCAATCCTTATGGTCTTTTACAAACCTCAGCCAGGCAAAGTACAACGTTGTCCCGGAAGAAAAACTTGCTTCCTTTTGCTCTGACAATGTTCCCCAACTCTGAGAAGTGTTTTTTCCAGCAGGGCAATGCTCCATGCCACACAGCCAGGCCAGTAAAGGTGTGGATGGAGTATCACCAGATCAGGACCCTGTCATGGCCAGCCCAATTTCGAGACCTGAATCCCATAAAAAAAACTCTGAAATGTGATCAAGAGGAAGATGGATGGTCACAAGCCATGAAAAGAAGCCGAGCTGCTTGAATTCTTGCGCCAGGAGTAGCATAAAGTCACCCAACGGCAATGTGAAAGACTGGTGGAGAGCATGCCAAGACACATGAAAGTTGTGATTTTAAATCAAGGTTATTCCACCAAATATTGATTTCTGAACTCTTCCTAAGTTAAAGCATTAGTATTGTGTAGTTTAAAAATGAATATGAGCTTGTTTTCTTTGCATTATTCGAGATCTGAAGACACTGCATCTTTTTTGCTATTTTGACCAATTGTCATTTTTCTGCAAATAAATGATCTAAATGACAATATTTTTATTTGAAATTTGGTAGGAATGTTGCCAGTAGGTTATAGAATAAAACTAAAATGTACATTTTACTTTAACACATACCAATAAATAGTAAAACCAGAGAAACTGATAATTTTGAAGTGGTCTCTTAATTTTTTCCGCGGCTGTATATATATATATATGTCTAGCATTATTCTCGCATGTCTGAGGATAGTTAGTTAGTCATAGTTAGTTAAAGTAGAAGCATAAATCCAGGGTTATTTATTACTTTGCTAAACTCAATCTCATGGTACCATCAGGGCATCGGTGTCTGTGATACAGTTCAATACCGTCAAAGCGACACGAAACAAACAGATTCCAATAAATGTTAATTGAAATTAAAATCGATATCGCTAATGGTTTCATATTTATGGTATCCCGTCAGGAAGTGAACCTTTGTCTCCACGGCCCCCACAACTTCTTCTCTCTGGTCAGCTAGGTCTGCCTGTGTCTGCCTCTTTCGATGGCGAGGCGGTGCTTGTACATTGTCATGGATTTCCTGAGTTTTGTGTCTTTAACTGTCTTTTACTGTATTCAGGTAATAAAAACACCTTGTGCATGTGTGTATTTATTACACCTATCTGTTCTGTTCAATGTTATTTTCACATGAAAACCCATGGTTATAAGTATGCAGTGTCATAAATACATCTCTGTACAGGGTGGGGATTTCAACATGCATCATTTCTTGATGTATATTTGTATAGGGAAATATTGTACCTACTTTAGATCATTATTGTCAGTGAAGCACAGTTGCAAGCCAGTTTAAAGACATATGACGTCATGATAGCCCAATGTAAGTTAATGGGAGGAATTGTATTCATTTTTCTTTAATATTTTAAAAAGTATAACGTTTAAAAATATGAGAAATACATAATCCTAGTTTCCTTTACAAGACCTACACAACACATTTTGAATGAAGTTTCTACGTTAAGGGGTTCGAGCTGAATTAAGCACAGAAGTCGGTACAAAGAATAAAGAAACGAAGGAATAACAATAAGGGGCATTTCATGCACCGTAAGTATTTATATGTATACAGTGTCATAGCTACATCTCTGACGTTTAAAACAAACCAACCCGTTTTAAAAATCGGTTGAAAATTGAGCAAGCTATGGTTATTTAAAAAGTACATTTTTCACTACCAACACAATGTTACGGTGAGCGATCTGCCCGGGGTAAGATGGCCGACCTCTGCGGACGTTGGACTCCGTTGGCCAGCAACGCGGATAATGTATCTAGTAATTCTATGTCTATGAACAACGCCACCTACTGGGGAGGTTTAGGACTATTGCGCGTAGATATTCATTTTCTCGTGTGGATTTCGTCCTGTGAACCTGTGAAACTTGAGGAAAAAGCGAGAAGAATGTCTCAAAATGACGCAAGCGGAAGCAGGGATTCATGCGCGTGTTGGATGATCCACAAATGCAGATTCAACACTTCACACGAGCAACGGAAGATTCGCAAGTGAAATTTCAAGACAGAGGCACATTCGAAACGTGATATATTTTTACAAATTGCATGATTTAATTTGCAAGTTTACAAACATTTGAATAAAACATTACACCTTTGTGTAAACCCCAATTTACAAGTCACACATATTGTGCGTAGATTGAGTCCTTTGCTTGTGTGGATTTTGTCCTGTGAACTTGTGAAACTTGGGGGAAACGCGAGAAGAATGTCTCAAAATTACCCAAGCGGAACCAGGGGTTCATGCGCGTGTTGGATGATCCACACATGCAGATTCAACACTTCACACAAGCAAAAACATTGCACCTGTGTGAAAATCCCAATTTACAAGTCACAAATGTAGTCTTTGCCCTTGCAAATCCCGATTTACAAGTCACAAATTTTGACTTTGAACTTGCAAAACATAGCATACGTGTGGATTACGGTGTGTGCGTGTACGAATAAGGTGTGTGCGCGCACGAATAATTTTGAGACAAATCTGTCTCCATACAGCTGAACTATATATTCGTTCGTGTCAACAGTAATGTTTAATTACTATTATTATATTTATGTACATAAAAACGTTTTGATGTACAGTGCAAGCGACAAGAAGTGACGTAATTCACTGCGTCTTGTTCGCGGTTTTGGACGTTGCATATTTATCTCCTAATTCAGTCCTCCCGGACTGTGTTGTTGCTAACTTGACAGCTACGGTCTAATATGAGTAAATCAAACACTGTTGCGTCGAAAATGACGCTAGAGAACTTGACAGCTTCGGTTTAAGAGGAATCAATGAAACACCCTTGCGCGTCGAAAAATTTCGCCTATTGCACGTCGAAAAATTACGCTATAGAACTTGACAGCTTCGGTTTAATAGGAATAACTGAGACACAGACTTGCGCTTCAAAAAATGACGCCTAATAGGAATCAATGAAACATCCTTGCGCGTCGAAAAATGAGGCTAGATGTTTGTAGTGAACGTGAATTAACCTGAACTAACACTGCAATATGTGAAATCTTTTTGTGAGTACCACTGGTTCGCTTTTTCAGCATCCTGAGACCACTCTTTCAAAGCTCCTTTGAGTAACCGTGCTCACAGAAGTGATCTCCTCAGGGCCGGAGTGGGGCAACTTTTCAGCCCGAGAATTTCAGGCCCAAGACCGGGCCACTTTTTACATGGTAGTGGAAATTGGATAAATGAACAGTTCAGCTCTAACTCTTCCTGTAGTTTTTTTGTATTAGTACCATGGTTCAACAAATAATGTAAAGGTTAAATAATAATCCACTTAAGCTGAGAAGTAAACAAAAAATATTCCACAAAGATAGGTTGATAAATCAACAAAAGCATAAATAAATAAAACTTATCCCACTCTTCAACAAAGAGGCATATTGAACTCATGTTTATAGTACAACTCACAGTAAAGTATACAGTTACATTGCGAATAGCACAAACAGCATCTACAGCATCGGTAACCGCCTAAGCAGTGCACTGGTTTCAGCAACTTTATCTATAACTGTGTCCAGTCGTTGCTTATAGACCAGTGGCGATTCTAGAAAATTTTACATGGGGTGGCAAGTTGAAATTCAAGGATGGCACATCAAACACACACATGCCTGGTGCCTATATGTATTAATTTATACAAATCCAGATAGTGAAAACAGACAACAGCAATGTGTTGCCAAGAGTCTAAATATTGTTACAAAAAGCCTTTTCTTGAAAAAAAGTCCTGATGTCCTGACCTTTTCTCTTCATTTTTGGGCCCTGAAACTGCAAAATTACTAGTGGTTTAGTTTTAAAGAGGATCTGATATCGAAACAGTGCTATCAGTTTGATTTACAACTGATCTAAAATGTCTATATCCCTCGTCCGGGATATTTTTATTTTTGAGTTTTCGTCTTAGAGACATAAAAGGAACAACCACGGAAACATTGAACCCTTTTCTAATATTATTGCTGAGGTCTTCTAGAATAGAATCATACATTCTATTTGTGCATCAATGTTTTTAGTTAAGCAAAATGTACAAAAACATCAAGGCATGTCAGACAACTTAGAAAAGTCTAAAAGGCCTTGGACCTTAGAGTGTTAATACTGGCATTTGGATGTAAGTTAAGTAGGCTATGGTCTAAGGGAGCCCATTAGATATGTGTTAACACTTACATTAAGGTTTATTTCCAAGTCCAAATTCGATTTCTCTAACAAAAGAAAAGAAAAGAAAACTGCATTCAGAACCCACAGCACTAAATGTCATATTGACATACCGGTATAGTATGACATATTTCCCTTCATAATGACAAATACTTTTCTTAATGGTGTTAAACTGTCGTTATGGATGACGCCCTTATATATGTTACGGTAATAGCAATATTGCTATTATATTAGAGGTGTTACGGTTTCTCATACCTGCGTGTATGATATGTGTGTCGTTAGTTTAGTTGAATGTTGAATGCTGTACAGAGAGAGACGAAGATAGCCGGTGCACATTGAATGATATTGATTATTGAATAAATACTTATTACAATAACGTTCCACTTATACTTTTATGCCAAGTTATGCCTGCGCAATACAGATAACTTAGCAGGTTATGGGCCCACGGTTGAAGATAAGCGAGCGTGAATAAGTTTAATGCGACGTATAACGCATAGCTAGAAGAAAAAGAAGCTAGAAGTTTATTGGCGGGATGGCTAACCGAGCAACAGGAGTTCCAGCACCCCAGCTTGTATTCGATGGGTCTGAGGAGAAATTTGACCTTTGGGAAACGCGGTTCCTAGGATGCTTACACATTCTGAAGTTAAAGGAGACTATCCTACGTGAACCAGATGAAGCAAGCGATGAAGACAGAGGGAAGAATGCCGACTGCTATGCCGAGCTGGTAAGGCTAATAGATGATAAAAGCCTATCGCTAATCAGACAGGAGGCTGCAGATGATGGCAGGAAAGCCCTGCGTGTACTAAAAGAACATTATTCAGGGAAGAGCAAGCCACAGATAATAAATATGTACACATCATTAACCAAGCTTCGTATGGCAGACAGCGAGACTGTTACTAACTATCTAATTAGAGCAGAGAACATCATTACAGCATTAAGAGAGGCAGGAGAGACCATGAGTGATGGACTGATCGTAGCCATGACGCTAAGCGGGCTACCAGACTCCTTCAAGCCGTTAGCTGTCCATGTGACGCAAAATGAAGACAGCGTTACTTTTGCAGACTTCAAAAGAAGACTACGAGTCTATGAGGAATCAGAGAAAATGAAATTGACAGACTCAACTACAGATAACGTGATGAAGACGTTTACAAGACAGGGCAGAGGCCACAGCAACCCACACAGTCACAGAAAAGAAGAAGATGCCAACATTACTTGCTACAAGTGTGGAATAAAGGGACACATGGCGAGAAAGTGTTACAGAAAAGTGTGGTGCAATTACTGTAAGAACAATACGCATGCAGAATCACTCTGTAAGAAAAAGGGGGGACAAGATGGCGTCAGAAAAGTTGCAGAGGAGCAAGATGGCGACCAAGACCACTTCTTCAAGGCCAAATATGTTGAGAGTGACAGACCACCAGGTAACGTGAAAATGAAAAGCATCATGGTGGATGCGGGGGCGACTTCCCACATCGTGAATGACATCAACAAGTTCCAGAGCTTCGACAACTCGTTCCAGCCAGAGACCCACTCAGTAGAGTTAGCAGACGGAAGCAAGTGCAGTGGAATGGCACAACAGAGAGGAACAGCGGTGATACATCTTCTAGACAACGCAGGACGACAACACACAGCACAGCTACGAGATACGCTGTACATGCCATCGTACCCACACGACATCTTCTCAGTGGCAAGAGCAACAAATGGAGGAGCGACAATCACTTTCAAAAAGGGGGACAGTCGCATGGTCACCAAGGGGGGTAGCAGGTTTGACATCCATGAGGATGGAAATTTGTATTACTTACCAACTGCTGAGAAGGATGTTGATCAATGTAATGTATGTCATGATATGCAAACGTGGCATGAAATATTGGGTCATTGTAATTATGAAGATGTGAAAAGGTTGCAAAGTGTTGTGAAGGGCATGGAGATTAAGGGAGGTGCAGCAGGGTTGAATAAGTCATGTGATGTGTGTACACAGGGAAAGTTCACCCAGACAAGAAATAGAGAGCCAGATAGGAAGGCAAAGAAGCCCCTAGAACTAGTCCCCACTGACTTAGCCGGTCCCATGCGCACACCAAGCATAGAAGGACACATATACTCCATCTCTGGTTCTTCCATATATGATAGTCCGCCACTATCCTCCTGACCGTCCTGTGCCACCTCACTACATGCCCTGGCAGTATTACCTTCAAGAGAGGACTTTTTCAGTCTCTCCCACTGGTATGCCCGGCTAGACAGCTCAGTTTGTAATGTGCTAACAGTAGCTCTGTCATCAAACGTAAGCAGACATTTGCTGAGTTAGGAGCCCATTTATCCTAATTTCAGAAAAGTTTTTAGGGTCAAGACAAGCGAAATCTGAGTCAAGTTTTGCATTTGCTGAAAACCTCCTAGCCATGCTACCTACCACAGTGTCCATAAATACATTATGGACATTCACTTCAAAGGCAGCATCAGATGAGGCTACTGGTTCATCATCTAAAATCTCCCCTGGCATTCTTTTATTTTTTCGTACACGCTTCTCTGGAAGTGTAGTCTGCACAACTAGCTCATATATTGGGTGAATAAAAAGGCTAATATTTTAATTAAATTTAATATTTTGCTTGCGAATAGATTGATAACGCTACAACGATATTAACCAACAGTACAAAGTTAGCCGAATAGTTACGTTGCTAATCATTAGGCATATGTCTGTCTTTACCAGTTGCCACTTGTGTTTGTCCTCTTGAAGATAAATCAGTAAATTTACACATTTGGCAGCATCCTCCTCCAATGCCTTTCTTTACTTTAACTTGGCTTTTTCAGCCCCTCCTGGCCTGTTCATCCAATCCATCCTCCCTGACGCGTATCCTTGCGGTAGGGCCGGCCCCACTATCGATAGCCTATCTGAGAAAACGTTTTGGAAAAGACGGGCTATGGACCGAACCAACTATAGGGTGGGGAGAACTTCTCGCATGGTACAACCCATGCAGAGGCTGCGGTGTCAGAATGAGGAACGTGTGTAGGCTACTTTAAGAGAAGATGGACTAACGTGACAAATATCAAAAAATTAAATTCTCGACCGGCCCAGAAGTGAAGTGGCCCACCGGGAACCCTCCCGATTCTCCTGGTTACCCACTCCGGGCCTAGATCTGCTTGATTTAAAGCCTCTGATACCCATCATGCTCTTGCTTCTGCAACCAGTTCAGCATACATCGGTTTCATCCTTTCTTGCTTCCTCAAGCACATCTACAAAGGGAACCAAACTCACCAAACCCAAACCCTGATCATCCTTTCCACCCTCCACTTCTTCCCTGTTTTCACTATTTCCCTGTAGTGTTCTTGACTGCTGGATCCTTAAACTGGCAAAATCATCTTCCATTTGAATTCCACCACCAATCTGGTCACTGCTAAGATTCTTTAAGATCTTCAACCTGTCCTCGGTCTCTCAATGAGGAATTGTCCTACCTGTCTTAACTCTTCACCACCAGTTTCTCTACAATAGAAGGAATCACCTCACCTAAATTTGCTAGGTTATCGCATCACCAACTATCCATTAAGATGGACTTAATAATTACCTCCATGGCCATGGTAAAAGTCAATGGTGAAATGGTGCCATGATGCCAATCTTCAAATGCTGGCAGAATGTTAAGAAGTTACTTGTGTTGAAGAAAACTGAATATCCTCAAAGTATGCTTTGACTAACGTTGGAATCTTCTCAGGGACCTGATTTTAACTGAATGCCTTCCATAACAGGCTGTGTGGCACTGATCCAAAGGCATTAGCGAGGTCCAAAAATACCACACATGGTCTCTGAATGAACACAAATATAAAAACAACATGAAATAATTTCAACAGAGCCTAAGACAATCAAAGATTCATGTACGGTAATCTGTCAATGCATTTGGCATTAAACTCTAACCTATGCATGAACATGGCAATAGACGTGAAGCTTTTGCAATTTTGTTTTGTGCATACTGAAATGTTGTTTTCCTCTCACTCCCGTGATGCTTTTCCATGGGCCACTTGGTGGATAACACCAAGTCAACGGGAAGGTAAATACAAGGTAGAACAGTTCACCAAACTGTTATGAAAGGCAATGTATTGTGAGGTGCCTTGTGTTACCTCCTGGTATGAAATGCGCTGTACAAATAAAGCTTGATTTGAATTTATTTGATAAGGCGCGTCTTACGACTGTCACCAGCCAATTGGGCACTGTTGTGCACCTTTACAAAGCTTATGATTAAAATCTCTGCATGTACCAAACCTTACTAGATACTAAATAATATTCCCATACACCTAGCCAGGCAGCCTCTCTCTCTCTCTCTCTCTCTCTTTCTCTTTCTCTCTCTCTCTCTCCTTTCATATCACAGTGCTAATGTCTATAATAATACTGATAAAATAGCCATATTGCCTACTGTTAAATCTACTACCCAAAGGTATCTCCTTATCCGTTTCTGAAATAGATTTTTTACTAACAAAATTATCTCTCTCCCTTATAGCATGTTCCAATTGCTGATGGAAGTAGATACATTGCTCCTCACCCCCACTACTCCTCATCTACGCATACGGACAGCCAAACTCTACTTTAATCTGGTTTTGCCTGTGTTCTGTTATGTATTTATCACCGGATGTCTGTTTATATATTACGTACATCTACCAAATGCTGGCTGTGTACAACCCTCTTTGTTTCCCTTCCCCTTCTGCCACACAAGCCTCCCCCTTCCCCCCTTACTATCTCCACCCGGCCGACCTCAAGCAGATGGGTCCCCCCTTATGTGCCGTGGTTCTGCTTAAGGTTTCTTCCTGACTAACAGGGAGTTTATTCTCGCCCCTGTTGCCATTGTGTTTGCACTAAGAAAGTTCAGGCTCTGGGCTCTCAACATGTTGTCACTTTCGGAGCTTTTGTTATGCTATCAGAGTTGTTGATATGATCCAGAGAGGAGAACATTCTGGATCACTGCTACACCACAGTTAGCAGTGCCTATCATGCCGTCCCCCGGGCTGCACTGGGACACTCTGACCACGTCATGGTCCATTTGATCCCTGCATACAGGCAGAAATTAAAACTCTGCAAACCTGTTGTGAGGACATCTAACAATAAACAATATTCCATATTGTACTCTGGCAGTCAGGCAGTGTGCATTCATGTGTTTTGGAGGGTCTGAAAGAAGGGGCTGGAATGTTTTCAGTATACCTTCAAAATCTCTTCCTCTTGCTGGTTTCTCCAGAATTGCCTAGTATATCTTTAACATTGTGGAGATTTGTTTTCTTTTTCTCCAACAATATAGTTTTACTAACTATGGCATTATTGTGGAATCTGCAATAATGATTCATTGGAGTAAAAAATGCATAACAGTGAGAAGTTGCAGAACTATAATAGGACCATTGCTTGCAGCGCTGATGGCCGTGACCATTGTTCTCCACCATTATAACGTTTTATCTATATATACATAAGGCAATCTATTGGAATACATACAGTAACTCCATTCTCTTGTAACGTCAATTTTCTTCCCTTCTCGCTTCAGACTATTCACTGTACGATGTGCAGGTAGCTGTAAAGGTCAGATATTAAGCAGTCACTTTTATCCAAAACCCACCTGCAGCAATCGGGAATTGAACCTGCATCAGCCTTATTCAGTGAAGCTAACCACTGCACCACCACACTCAGATGTAGCTCAGAATGTCCCTAGCTTCCTGCTGCCTATGCCCACCCAATTATTGCATTCAATATTCTACTACACACTACTTACAATCCATCACACACACTGTGATAAGTCATCGGCTGTACTGAAACCTCTAATAAGTTGCCCTTTAAATGGATAAAAACTACAAAAAATAGGTGAACACAGAATATCACAAACTGATGTGCAACTGAATGCTAGAACTCTATTCACATCCATCTCTTAAAGATAGACTGTCACAGCCCCAATGCTTGAGCCTCATATATTATGTATAAATATCAGTTGATAATTAGTTTGAACTCACTCTGTTCTTAGGATAAGGACACCTGCCCAACTCCACCACAAAACTAGACTTCATTCTTCCTCAGAGTGAGTATGAGTGTTTGGTAGGCAAAGGGAGGGAGACAAGGATTGCAGAGAGTTGTGTGTGGTTGGGATAGAGATGAGAATCAAGAATCAAGCTTCTGTCGGCTGAAATGGAAGAGCTTGCCTGAGAATGCCACTGATCCTCTGCCTCTCTCTCTGTGTATGTATGTGTGTGTATGTGTGTGTGAAGAGGGAGAGAGAGAGAAAGAGAGAGAGAATGCCTCTGGAGTGATTTATTTGGCAAATCAGGACACAATGAGTCAATTATGAGTGCTCTAATAAGGGAGAGTGTTTTGGGACGGGCTAATTGGCCATGATTGAACTGCATGCTGGGATTGTGGCTGAACAGGGGGCCTGGGTGGAGGAGGCTGTCAGGCAATCATCAGCTAATCAGAGCACAGAAATTAAAACGCCATGTTTAGAGTTGAGGAGGGGATGATGGCAAAATCAGACTGTTTAACACCTCCATGTTGTGTGTGCATGTGTCAGTGTGTATGAAATGCTTCTGTGCTTATCTTGACCTGTATTTCCTGCAGTAAAACTTCACATGCTTTATGAACATGATGCCTTTCTGACTCTTTATGATGAGGATGCTTTTCTGACTCCTGCACTTGTTAGTTTTCGCATTGATGTAAAAGTACGTTTGGCCCTAATCTTGAAGCTATGCTTTTGAGTGTACCGTGCTCTCTCTTTCTCACTCTCTCTCTCTTTCTCTCTATATATATAGCCTCGGAAAAAAATTAAGAGACCACTTCAAAATTATAATTTTTTCTGGTTTTGCTATTTATTGGTATGTGTTTGAGTAAAATTAACATTTTTTGTTTTATTCTATAAACTACTAACAACATTTCTACCAAATTTAAAATAAAAAATATTGTCATTTAGACCATTTATTTGCAGAAAAATGACAATTAGTCAAAATAACAAAAAAAAAGATGCAGTGTTTCCAGAACTCGAATAATGCAAAGAAAACAAGCTCATATTCATTTTTAAACAGCACAATACTAATGTTTTAACTTAGGAAGAGTTCAGAAACAATATTTGGTGGAATAACCTTGATTCACACTCATAGCTTTCATGTGTCTTGGCATGCTCTCCACCAGTCTTTCACATTGCCTTTGGGTGACTTTATACTACTCCTGTGGCAAAAATGTAAGCAGCTCTGCTTTGTTTAATGGCTTGTGACCTTCCATCTTCCTCTTGATCACATTCCAGAGGTTTTAAATGGGATTCAGGTCTGGAGATTGGGCTAGCCATGACAGGGTCCTGATGTGATGGTCCTTCCTCCACACCTTCACTGACCTGGCTGTGGCATGGAGCATTGTCCTGCTGGAAAAAAACACTCTTCAGAGTAGGGGGACATTGTCAAAGCAAAAGGAAGCAAGGTTTCTTCCAAGACAACTTTGTGCCTTTGTACAACTGGTACAAAAATATTTAAAAGCTGTAAAGAATGACCAGTGCTTAAGGAAATATTTGGTCAGGGCTGTGACTGCTACCACAGCACATTTTTACCTTGGATGAAGAAGTTATTGTGTATCCATCTCACTTTGTTATCATTTTTCAATCAGAATCTGCAGCTGTATGGAACAAGTGTTCTGTGTGTGTCACTTCTTGTCTGCTAGAGGGCAGTGTTTATCTTTATACTGCGTTAGCCTGGTTAAAGTTCCTTGACATAAACCTCTACAGATTTTTCAAATGTGTGTCTGTGAGTCATCAGACTAAATTTGCTTGAATTTTAAATCAGTTTGTATATACTTAATTTATTAATTTATATACTTTTCCAATTATTTTACTTTGATTATCTTTCATATTCCTACATTTTTCTCCAAGGTCTTTATTATAATTGTTTAAACTTTATTTATGTGGTCAAAGTGGCAATCTTGTGTTGAATTTGCTGACTAACCATACCCGATTACTTTACCCAATAGGAATAATGTAACCCTGTAATAATGAAGCAGGGGCTCAGCATACCTGTGTGCAGCTTTAATTGAACACGTGTTACCTTTATTTTATTTGTTTTTCTGTTCTTGATTTTATTAATTGACCTTTATGTGTATTTGTTTTTCTGTGCTTTATTGTGATGATCCTGCTACAATGTGCACTTGCCTTTATTTTTGTATGTTGATGCCGTATGGACATGTGGATAACTGAGAGAGTTCCTGCTAGATCCAAGATATTGAATTGTTGAAGATCTCTGTCTGTCTCTTGCTGTACTCAATGCATATTCATGTGCCATGTGCCATGTTAGTATAGGCTGACGTTCTTAGATGTATGAATACTGCCATGAATTAATTAATAGATTAATTATAATTATATGTCAATCCTGCAATGAGGGAGGACATGTAATCACGGGTCATCTCAGTCTATTGATTATGTGTTTTTGTTTCCTTTCCTATACAGCACACACGCGCACACACACACACACACGCACGCACACATGCGCACACACACACACACACACACACACACACACACACACACACACACACACACACACACACACACACACACACACATAGGGTTAGCCCTAATATTCACACACATCACATTGTGTCAAGTTCAATGGAAACCCAAGGGGTGTTGAACCTAGATAGAGCCTGCTCTCTCTGTGTCCTTACTTCATCCCAGTCACATCATTTAACCACAGAGACTCTGCCTGCTCACCACACCCCCTCCACCCCAAACCACATGCCCCGTACAGCTTCTTCAGTGTGGCGGGCCTGCTCACCACACCTCCTCCACCCCAAACCACATACCCCATACAGCTTCTTCAGTGTGGTGGGCCTAACCTATTGCATACTTTAAATAGAATAAACTATATACATTGAAACAGAGACATTACACCTGGCATACTCTTCTGTGGCCACACAGAAAAAGATGGAAAAAAGGCAGCAGACTAACTCTAGCCTCCTGTTAATGAATAGAGTCCTATAATGACTTGCTCTGACATGATTTGAAAGGCTCTTATTTATACATATTTATCTTTGTATTGTTTGCTGCATTTTTCAGAAAGTCAACACCAAACCACATTCTGCCCAGATTTCAACTGCGTGGCTGCATACACCCTGCATGCAAGGCATGCTACAGTATGTGCATATTTATTTTTTCTCTCTTGTTGTATCTTCCTATGTTTAAACTTATCCTACTGAAAATGCAAATGAAAACAATAATAACAACAAAAAAGACTGTAGCTCTAAGAGAGATGTAAAGAATGTCTTAAAGACTGGTACCCTAGCTCAGTGAGAGATCAGCTCCTACCAGACATTCACCGAGCTGCTGATTCTGCCCTTACAGTGATCGATCAGGGCTGAGCCTCCAGAGCTCTGCTGTCATGGCTCTTTAGAAGGCTAGTGAGGCTTACCTGCTTGGTCTGTTTGAGGACACCAATCTTTGCTTCACCCACGCCAAGAAAATCAACATGCTCTTCACATCTAGCCAATTCGACATTAACCATTTAGAGATTGGATTAGTTAGCCTAATCTCTAAAAGTGACTGAATTGTAACTCCACTTTGAGCTGTATTCTCTGGATTAAAAGTGTTAGACAAATACGGTGATATTGTTTATTTTGTATGCATTCAGTAAAACACTTTGGGCTCTTGCCAGAAAGGTGCTATACACAGTGAATGTATTTTTTTATTATTATAAGTAGTCCTCTGTCTCTCCTCTCTTAAAAACTCTTCCATGATGATGTGTGCTGACTCGTCACAAAAGCTGTGAGGTACAAGCCTTCCAAAAGCTTGGATCTGCGATTTGGTGCAATTAATCTTTTACAACTACATCAGACCGCTTGCAATGATTAATTCAAACCACTGCAACTTGTCTCTGCAACAGTTTTGTCTTGATGCAAATCTTTGCTGTGATCTGGTCTTTAGGCTTTCCTTTTGTTTAAAAACATTGCGTGTTTGCGTCTCCGCGGCTACTGCCAGCTGGTAGGCCCAGGCGGCTGTTCAACTCTTGTTAAAGTTTTACTTGAAATTGAACTGTTCTTGCATAACAGAAAGTGTAGTAGCTGAATGAAAGGCCTAATCCCAATGTCCACAGTCATAGCCTCATGGCATTTGAGGTGCATCCATACTAAGTCTGTGAGGGCTTAGGGCTGTCCCACTGTCAAATCATGAAGTGCATGAAGGCTCCCTCGCAGACATTTTAAGCCTTTTATGGACACTTTCTGTAATTCTGCATTTCTGCAGACTTGCATATCGGAAATACCCACAGTTCATAGCATTGTGATGTGAAACACCTGGTTACCAGGGAAAGCAAGGAAATGTAAAAAAAAAAAAAAAAAAAAAAAAAAATTAACCGCGATCTCAAAACTGGAACACGTGATGTGATGCGTAATGTGATGTGTCAATCACACAATGAGGTTATCACCTGGAATGGCTTTCCAACAGTCTTGAAGGAGTTCCTAGAGTTGCCGAGCACTTGTTGGCTGCCTTGCCTTCACTCTGCGGTCCAACTCAGTCCAAACCATCTCAGTTGGGTTTAGGGGAATAGCAAAGGCCTCTGCTCATTCATCAATTCTACATTTATTAGCAGTCTTTAACACAGTGAACCATGACATCCTTCTCTCTACGCTGACTAAACTGAACATTTTGGTAAAAGGACGAAGTTGGTTTGATTCGTACCTCAGTGGACATTCATTCAGTGTGGCATGGCAGGGACAAGTGTCAAAATCATGCCCTATCTTACACAATATACTGCACAACTTATGTCTAGACTTGAGTATTGCAATGCAATTTTACCAGGTCTGCCTACATGTGTAGTGAGACCATTGCAGATGATTCAGAGTGGGGCAGAACATTTCAACCAAAGAGGACACATGTTACTCCTTTGTTGGTCACCCTTCACTGGCTCCCTATAGGACAGCCACTGGTTTGGCACCTGCCTATTTAAATGCTATGATTCAGCTCTTTTCCCCCTCTCGACCACTCGACACTGTTCGTTGTCTTTTTCATCTCTCTGCAATAGATTGCAGTCAAGACTCTTTTCGTTCATGGTACCTCGTGGTGGAATGACTTACCTGGGGCTGTCCATTCCTGCAACAGCCTTGGTACATTTAAGAAGTCATTTCAAACTCCTCTTTTTATTTAATCTAATCTAATCAAGAATCTACAACATCCGTATATAGTAATCGCAACACCATGAATGGTGGGAGAGGTGGCGAACACGCCGCTGTCACCACGACATCAAACACTTTTTAGTGGCATCAGCTGGTAAGGCAACGTAATTTAACTGCCTAAGTGGTGGGAAGGGGCGAAACGCTACCTAAACCACAGCCTAATTAATTACGGCCTCGCATACTTATCGGCACGCGCAGGCGATGCCAATAGTTGCAGCCAGCAATAAATTGAGAAAAGACCAAAGTACTTATCCAATACGATCGGTGCGGCCTCTGGAGGGCTAGAATTCTCGCAGCTCCGACTATGTCGCAAGGCCAACGGCACGGAACAGGATTAAGCACTTAATTCAAGCTTTGGTTTCCTTACACACAAGTACCTGCGAGCGAGAAGATGAAAGGAACAGTTTCCCTGACCCCACCGGAAGATATAGACTGTCCGGGGGTCATCGGGGTCACGAGGTGACAATGTTGGCATTTTTCCTCGACCTGCGCGTGCGCGAGATGGATCATCCAGTGCTTGAAAGCACCGTCTAGCGGTCAGTAAGGATGAAATAGAACTGTATTGATTGCATACTTCTGATTGCTCAGTTGTGGTCTGTGTCTGTAAGATTTGTCATTTTAGAAATCTAGACAAAGGTTTCTAATAGAGTTTATCACTGGTTCATCCTCACAGAGATTTTTGACTCTCTCTGTATCTCATTGCTTTTTATATCATTTTTTCCTTTGGATGTTGATGCCTTGATGAGTTTTATAATTGCCTTTCCTTTGGAAGTTGATGTCTTGATGAATTACAATTTCTTGTGATCACAATCCTGAATTTCCTCCTACGTTGTAGTGCCATCCATTAACACGGTTCATGTTGCACTATTCTTGTCTTTGTCACAATCTGCACTTTTTCTCTCTGTTCCTTGTTTTTGGGCTTGTTTTGCCATGACCTGTGTTTCTGTTTCTTGTGTTTGCTTCTTTGATTGGCCATGTGCTCCTTGGTTTACCTCCTGGGTTTCATGTGCTTTCATCATCCCTTGTACCTCTGGTCACCCCCCTCTCATTACTGCCTGGTGTGTTGCATTGTTCCCTGCCCACCTGTGTCTTGTTAGCTCATTTAATCCTTAAACCCTTGGTTTTGGACAGTTTTTGATCTGTCAATGTTTGTGTTCATGTCGGATTTGTGTGTATGTACTCTTGCTGTTTATCTTTTTCTTGTAGGAAACCCACAAGTGAGGAATCCTTCAAACCTGTGTTTGAGTTGTGAATTTTGGGGTCCTACCAAATGTCAAGCTTGACAGATTGACAGACCAAACATGGACCCAGCAGAGAAGTTACTGGTTAGCCTGCTTTTTGAATTTGGTGTTGGCAAGGAAATGTTTCTTAGTCAAGAACACACAGTTCTTTATATTCCTGACATTATGTAGGAGAGAGAATCCAAGGCTGCCCAGCAGATTTAACTATTTTCTTTGGAAGTTTCCCCCCCCCTCGCTGTGGATCCCTGCCTAGCACAGCTCCTGAATCGATTAGCCCCTGGTCCCTGAATCCCTGGGTGTCATCATTCTGGGGAACTTGGCTGGCCATCAGAAGGTCTCCAAGACCAAAGCTTGGCTGTTGACGCGTCCTGCTCATCATTAGCCTTGTGGTCCCTGTTCTAGAAAAAGGTTCCTGTCCACGGGATGGTTTGTGTTCCCATGGAGCCAGTTCTTGGGTCCGTTTCAGAGCCAGAGTCCATTCCAAAGAGTCCTCCAGAGGTTGAGTCGCTTGTCACCAAGCCCACTCCAGATTTGACTGTCACTAAACCTGTTCACCACCCGCCTCCAGTCTGGCCCCAAGAGTGGTTTCACCTTCAATATTGGCCTCCTACCTGACCTCCAGAAGTATTAGACAAAGGCCTCTGGAGCGGCCCGTCCTGTCTGACAGGCCTCTGAGTTGTCCCCCCAAGTGGTCCAGTCTGTCAGGCCTTCGATTTGTCAAAGTCTACGGACCATACTTTTTTTTATTTTCAAGAAACATTTGATGCAACACACCATCTAGTTTATTTACTCAGACAACAATTGTGTCATGAAGCAATGAATTTAATGTGGGCTAAATAAGCCACTCTGAAGTTCGAACCAACACCTTATTTGTTACAACAGTATGTGTTATTTAAACTATATGGGGCCATGGAGCTAAATCCTTTACTCCTCAGCCTTTGTAGCAGATAGAAACATAAAATAGAAACCATTTGAGAGAAATTAATAATTAGTTAAATCCGGTCTACTGAATGGGTAGATTCAAACCCCCCAGCGGATCTGTGATCATGTGGACGCCCTATACGTACAGTTTCTAATCTGATGATGTCATTGCCCCAAGTAAACAGCTTGCAACCTCAGCCTGAACCCTTATAAGCCCTGCTGCGTCACTTCATAACACACATAGTTAAGAAGCTGGTAAAGAAAAGGGATGACATTAACAAGCCACACTTTAATCTGTCACTGTTTAATCTATTTGCATCAGACCATTGTTCAGAACCAGTTTTTGTGTCAGGAATAGCCTATATGAGCAAATCTGACGTGAATTTGTACTTATAGACGGAGGTTTCCAAACGGTAACTTTACATAAACAAGGGCTATGGCAAAGTGCACATTTCTAACTAGTCCTGTTTGAGTGCTGTGGCAGGTGTTAGAGATGTCGTTCAGCAATCTTGACTTCTGTCTTCTGTCACTTTATGCACATGCTCCAATTAATGTAATGTAGCAATGTATACATGTAGCATCCGGCAGCCGAGCAATGAGCAATGAGGACTGATAATATCCAACCATCTGCTCCAGCAAATCTACACCATGTGTTTTTGTTAGTCGGAAAGGCATGCCGAACTACAACTTCGGTTTGGTTGCACATTTGCCTTCTTTCTCTTTACTCATCTTTACCCTCTTTTCCAAGTGGGTAATTGACCTATCGCTAAGCCCCGCCTTTTGAACGCAGACGGGCCAATGGCAGTTTAGTAACAGCTGCACTCGGACATCGTGAGTTTACAGCTCCATAGGATAGCATTAGAGACTGTGATTTTTCGGTTGTTTTATGAGGTTTGTGGTAATGTAAGTTCAACAAAAATGGCCAAACGATGTGCATGGGGTAGATATAACACTGATACGAGGTATCATGAGAGGATAGGCAATGGGGTATATTGTATCTCATTTCCTAAACGAAAACAAGACAGGGCCAAATATCTCCGGTGGATTAAGCTGTGTGGCAGACCACACAGTGAACTCTACGTTCATTAGCATTCTGCCATACTCTTGTTAGGTTGGAATTTTCCTTTGCTAAAGCAATCAACTAAGCCTACATGATAAAAGGCATACTCATTATTCACATTATTGCAGGGCTCTCAAGTTTTGAAGAAAGACAAGAGTGACATATCCCCCGGCCACGCCTGTGTTGGCTACAAACACTCATTAAAAACTGATAATAATTACCTGGGGGAAAAAAACATTTCTCTAACTGCAGTCAAGTTGTCATTGCTTGTATCAAACCATTGTGAATTTGTCTCAACATTAAAACAGAAAACGACTTACTCCTTGTAGAAGACTGATGCCCAGAGCTCCAGTGGTTTTCTGAGGTGAACAAAACTTTTCGGAAGCTCAATCGCGCGCGATGCTTAATTTTCATTGGTTGCTGGATTTAATCTTACCCAGATACAACAGATACAAATATATACGTTTTTTCTGATTGGCTATTGTGTAGCCCATTTTTTTTTTTTTGATTGGCTGATTAGTGGCACCTCACGGCAGAACTCCAGGGGATTCGGTGAGACGTGCTTGATTCCTCCATGGTGGGGGCAGCGCGACTAGGTCATGTTTGCGCGCTGTGGCACATTCAATTGCATTGAGTTATTGTTTTCAGCGTGAGAAATGCGATGTGTGGCGGAAGTGCGTGACTAAAGACCGAAATGAGTGACTGTCACTTTTTTTTAAGTATCTTCTTGAATGTGTTTTACGGACTTCGGAAGTTCAACGTAAGAAAATATCTCCACCTTATTAATGAACACCTGAAAATTGGTTCTTACACAGCCGAAGTGTTCTCAGCTGTGCCGATTGAGGTAGAGGATTCTTACAATTGGATTTGCATACATACACGCAACACGCCCCTAGGGCACGCAACCGTAGTGACGTGTGCAGTCAGCCCTAGCTAGCCCTTCTAAAGGCGCCTGCTTGTCTCAGCATTGGGGTTAATTGTTGCGCAAAATTTACTCAGTGCAGTTCATGCTCCCAAAGGTTGCGCGTGTTGTCATGAGCCTGCCATTTGCTTGGCAGATAGAAAGCTGTTTCCCTAACAGAAAGTCTGAAGCTTGAAGTTCTTTTCAAACCTTTGCTTGGGTAGCACTGTTAAACTGAGCAGACATGCAGACTACATTTTAGTAATCTCATCGCGTAACATTCGTTTTCTAAAAACAATCACATAGTATTGCATGTTTTACTGTGGTAGAAAATACGTTAGCTTAATGCTAACGTATATGGGGAATCCTATAGAGACCACGCTAGGTATTAGCATCAATTAATTCACGTTAATGTTTTTGTATGAGCCTGACATTTGCTCTGCAGATAGATAACAGGTTCCCTAACAGAAAGTCTGAAGTTTGAAATTCTTTTCAAACCTTTACTTGGGAAGCCCTGTAAAACTGAGTAGACATGCAGAATATTTTAGTAACCCAGTGATTCTTGAGACCTGGGACAAAACATGTCCGTGACATAAATCACAGTTTTTTTATCTTAAAATGTACATAATATATTTTAAAAGCCTCACCAAACTCATCAACAGGACAAGGGTAGCACAACAAAGTGTGTTTTGTTGTTGTCTAACATTTAGTTTTTATTCTTTATGATATGATATGTGACCAGTACCTACAAAAACCCATGTCCGAAAGCAGGTCACATCACACTCCAATGCTTTAAAAAGTCTGAAAAGTGATATAAAATTGAACTTTATCTATATCATATGTAAATAACATAGTATTTATTTCACAAACATTAAAAATATATATTTTGAAACATTTTGAATGTACTTTCTGGTCAGTTGAACATGTGTCCAGAGTTTTCGTCAACACCATCAGACTTTTTTAAATTGGGGAAAAAATCAGGAATAATTTAGTGCAGCTTTAACTCAAAGGACCCCTTTCCTTCCTCCTTGGTCTTCCTGGTGACATGAGAAAATTTGAGGTCTGGTAAGTTTTTAATAATACTTTGTTTTTCATATCTATTTACTAATATGCACATGTCACAACCATAGCGCATCAACTCCAAAATGGCTAAAGAGTCAACATTAGAGTAAAATGTTCTGCAATCTAGTGTTTATTTATATAGATTGGCTGGACCATGATCAACAGATGATAAACAAGATGGCTCCTGTGAGAATCTTGTGTGATATAAGGAGAAATGTACTTTTTTTGTCAACACCATCAGGCGTCAACACCATCAAAACACCATCAAACACCATCAAAATTTGTGTCTGATGGTGTTGACTTTCTCTGATGGTGTTGACTAAGGCCATATTAGTGTCCAATTTAATCATTTTAATGTTGTTTATAACAAAAATATCACTTCCTATGCATTTTTATTGCTATTTAAGTTTCATGTGTCGAATTATATCTAGTTTAGATATAGAGTGTCAACTCCTTCAAATATATTTTTTATAGTTTTTTTTATTAAATGGTATCTGTTTCATTCCTTGAAGGATATTTGTTCAAAGATTAACACATTTCCAATGTAGATATGTATTTTTAATGCTTAAAAATGTCTCTGTTAAATCTGAAGGTTAAAGACAAATGTAATTCGTGATATGATTTCAATTCTACTCATTAAACATTGACTTCTTTGGCTCTAAACTTTTGTTTTTAATGATTTAAAGACCTGTGTATATTATAAGGGGAACTGGGAAAACTAATAAGTGAAAATATTTCTGATAAGATCAGTTAAAATAATTTCCATAAGCATATTTATGTTCATGATGGAGTTGACAAAAATCAAGTGCTGACCCAGCAAACATTCAATTAACATAAAAAATCTACAACTGGGAGGTTGAACCAAAACATGTTTGGATAGACAAAACTTCATTTGACATAAATGTAATCATATATTTTGGAAGTTATCCAAATATTTTTTGGGAAAATCAAAACCTGTTTTGTCCCTTGTCTCAAGAATCACTGAACCTCATCTCGTAACATTCGTTGATAGAATGCAGGCTGCGAGGCTCGCGTAAGACCTTCCGTAAAAAATTACGCAAGTCTAGAAAAAGGGGCCGACGCACGCAAGACGTGAAAAGTCGTGCAAGGGTCGCGCGCGGCCTCTTGCGCTTACACTTACGTCCCCGAGCATAAATCAGCCTTAACACGGATGAGGCACAGCCCGTCGCTGCCTCTGTCTATCTCTTCCGTCAGTCTAATTTTGTTTTAGGTGTTATTAAATGTCAATTACTCTAGCCTACATTTTATTTGGAAAACCACCGACTGGTGACAGTGATAAGGTAGGATGTGGCGTTGTTGACCTTGCCAAATGTTTGCTTGCTATTCACAGCTGTTGTAACGTTCCCTACAGCTAGCCTACCTAAATTGAGACCGTTGTGATCTGGTAAAATAAGCAAGCTGGTGCTGTTGTCAACATGTTAAGGCGGCTGCTTGCTTCAGCGTTGGGGTTAATGGTTGCGCAAAATTTACTCAGTGCAGTTCATGCTCCCAAAGGTTGCGCGTGTTGTCATGAGCCTGCCATTTGCTTGGCAGATAGAAAGCTGTTTCCCTAACAGAAAGTCTGAAACTTGAAGTTCTTTTCAAACCTTTGCTTGGGTAGCACTGTTAAACTGAGCAGACATGCAGACTACATTTTAGTAATCTCATCACGTAACATTCGTTTTCTAAAAGCAATCACATAGTATTGCATGTTTTACTGTGGTAGAAAATACGTTAGCTTAATGCTAACGTATATGGGGAATCCTATAGAGACCGCGCTAGGTATTAGCATCAATTAATTCACGTTAATGTTTTTGTATGAGCCTGACATTTGCTCTGCAGATAGATAACAGGTTCCCTAACAGAAAGTCTGAAGCTTGAAGTTCTTTTCAAACCTTTACTTGGGAAGCACTGTAAAACTGAGTAGACATGCAGAATATTTTAGTAACCTCATCTCGTAACATTCGTTGATAGAATGCAGGCTGCGAGGCTCGCGTAAGACCTTACGTAAAAACTGACGCAAGTCTAGAAAAAGGGGCCGACGCACGCAAGACGTGAAAAGTCGCGCAAGGGTCGCACAAGGGGCTTGCGCGGCCTCTTGCGCTTGCACTTACGCTTACGTCCCCGAGCATAAATCAGCCTTTAGCCGTAGTCACTTGCTTACAATCGATGAGCAAGCTAGCCATCGTGGTAGTTGTAAAGGGCCAATCTTATCATTTCTATTAACTTGTGTCAAATAAGTTTACCAGCTAGTTTGTTATGCTAAAATCAATGTTTTACACAAAACACTTACATTATAAACGATGTTAATATGTTATCTAGATTGTTAATATGTTATCTAGAGGTGATGACTTGGCAAGTAAAGCTTGCGTTTCACAACACTTACATTATAAACAATGTTAATATGTTATCTAGATTGATGATTCTGCTGCTTGAATATATTAAGTACAAAAATAGTGTATAAAAAAAAGTGCTGTCAGATAAACGCGTTTTTAACGACGCTAATGCAAACCCATTTTAACGACGTCAATGTTTGTCTCGCGAGATTTACGTTCTTTTTGGCCTAGCAAACTGTGTAGTTTTTTTTACATGCTGTTGCAACAACTATTAACCTTAGAAAAACTACAGCACCACGCCGGATACAGCTAGACCGGTAGCAAAACAATAGGCACGCCGTTTGGGCTTGGTTGTGTTGCGCAAATGTAGCGACTGTTGTCTGAAAATGTCAACAGGCTTGTCTGTTTGAGTAGCTGGCTGAAAGCAAAAAAGTAGTAGGCTTACCTTTTGTAGGTAACCTAACTGTTACGGTTCATTGTTTTTTTTTTTTTTCAAATAAGAGGCCTGACTGCTATGTTCACAGCAAACTTGAAAAAAAAAAAATGATTAAGCCATGGTTTGAGTCCTTGTTGACCTGAGATGTGCACTTTAGAATTGTATTTTGTACCGCCCTGTTTGGCAATGTCTGATAACCATCTGATCTGATCTATTCATCTAGCAACCTATACCTACCCTGGAGTGTTACAATAGCCAGTATCATTTTATTCCATGTGTCCATCCAGGCAAATTGGTGGATCCAAATGTTATTAAAAAACAAGCATATATGATGTAATTTCTTTGTTATCATCCAAAATAATGTTAAGTGTATGGGCATTTTCCCCAGTAGGCCACTGACTGGTCGATACGTGCGATTGAGTGGGCAATGCGGCGTGTACTGAGTGGGCAGCGCAGCCTTTACTTAGTGGGCCGCGCGCCGTGTTTTGAGTGGGCCGGTCTGACAGTAACTCCCGGGCCACTTTTTCCCCCCAGTCCGCCCCTGGTGACTGTCACGCTCAATGCGTGACACTTGAGAGCCCTGTTATTGTCATTGACAGTACCTGCTTACTTCCACCACTGATGTTATGCTAGGCTTAGGCACGTTATCTCTGGTTCAAACTAGCTAACGTTAACGATTCACTAGCTGCGCTAGCGTAGCTTTGTCAGTTATGGGACAGTTTGATACAAATTTGGCCATTCTATTAAATAAACGATATGCACAAGTATACATAGGTTTAATAATGGATTAACATGACAACGTGAACGAAACAAACGCATGCCGGTAATTAACAAGGTTACAATAACAAGCTAGACCGTTAGGACCATATGGTTAGGACACTGTCCTGTCAGGGGCTGGTTAATGCTAGTTAATAAACGTAGCTCTACATCTCAGTACTTCCAGATTAGTTATATTAACTGAAGGTGAATTAATTGTATCTTTCCCACGAGTTTTAAATCGTATACATATCCCTCCATTGCATAATTAAGTCCCTCTTGAAGGCTTCTAGATGAAATCAGGTCCTTTTGTCTCCAAAAGTTGTCTAGAGCCTCTTGGGATATAGTTTTGACACTGATAGCTGCCATTGTAAACTCTCAATTTGACAGTACCATGACAGCCCTGGTGTCCTTGTCCTGTGTTCCTTCAGGCCCAGTGTAGACTTTGAGGATTGTCACATAGACTGTGCAACTCTGCCATAACCCACACAGCTGAATAATGCCCATGGTAACACACAGCCCATAAATGTTCTCATTTCTTTCACCTTAACTCATGTCTACTTACTGATCAACAGACTTTCATTCCTACTTTCTTCTGTTTATGACTTTATCTATATCAGAAGTTGCAACCACAGCTCCTTGTGGAAATGTTGGAAAACGCCTGTAATAGCGTTGTGTCATCGGCCAGGTCCATCTGTACCCAGTGGGATTGCGGTGATACTCGCTTTTTCAGTGTGGGTGGTAGTTCCCCATTTCCGAGTCATCTTGGAATCCGAAAAAATGAATAATGATGATGACCATTATCTTACTCTGATCAAATACACGTGATATAAATTGGCCTTAAACAAAACTACACATGGAGATAAAACTCAAAGCTCCCACTTTACCCAACATTTCCACACGAAAGGAATTTACACACATCCTTTCTGGCACCCGACATGCACACACTCGAGCACACTATCCGTATCACAAACATTGTAATGGTGCTGTATAGTACCAATACTATCTTGGTTTCCCTTGTAAGGGACACATTTGCACCCACATTTATTTGCCACCCTCTGAGCCCTGGCCCACTCCAGGGCCAAACTGAGGCTATCTGGGTCATGGGCCTGGTCCACTCTCAGAGATGGAAACAGAAAGTCTGAGGCTGTTCACCAAACACAGGGTTTTTTCCCTCATATTGGAAATGTGCCAACAGTGTAGCACTATACTTGTGTATGGCATGTGAGTGAATGTGTATGTTGATGTGCTGGAGCTGAGTGTTGTGCAGGGACAGAAAAGGTAGGGGGTGTTATGGTATCTCATTTGTTGTGAAACCCAGTGCAGCAGGAAGCTGTAGATTCCGGGCTTTCCCAGCATGCCTGTGGTGAGTGACACTTCCTCTTTCTCCTCTGTGTCGTTGCCAAGCTGTGCCAGAAGAACTCAGCGGAATCCAAACGTTTATGGTGATCATGTCTGCCTGCTGTCATTGTATGTGTGTGACTTGGTGTTACATGCCTGTGTGTGTGTGTGTGTTGGGGTGTGTGTGTGGGGGGGGATATTGCCCTTAAAAAAAGGTAAATACTAATATTAACGTGCCTAAAGAGCAACACAAATCATTTTTTTTAATAAAAACATTTCCCCTTAACATTGTATTTAGTTGTCTCTGCCATGTTCACCTACAGGACAGACTTCTGCGTATCTTCTGACCACTGCCTCTCTGCTTATCTACCTCGCAGCCCTTGCCTCTACTCTTTCCAGGAACTGCAAATCGATCTACTCTACCTGTCCTCTCTCTGGCCCCTCTGTTCTATTCATCCTCTACACTGGCGTCCTCTGCATCAGAATCTTGCATTCTTCCAAGCAACTTTCATAATTACCATTCAGTTGGTTCCTTTCAGATTTTTCAATAGCCAGTACTTAGTGAATGATTGTTTTAGGGGATCAGTCCTTTGGCATTGACGGCATTGTTGTTGACATAAAAAATGTCATAAATCTTGTCTTGATGCAGTTATTTTGAGACGAGCAGGCGAGCTCTGGGATTTGGAGGTTGGGGTTGGAAGTTATGCGTTCCCAGTCCCTGCAGATGAAAAGCATCCCCCCCACTGTAAGGATGTTGTTTTCTCTCACTAATGTTTTCCTTGGATCCTTACTATTAGCGCATGGCCTTTGTGACAAAGCATCTGGGTGGTCTAAAGTAACCTCTGCTGTCGAAGCCAAATGCTTGTAATTTATAATAAATATATAATATATAATAATCTATACAAACATCTTAGTTGGATATTGCATTCCTCCATAGGTAATAACTAGTTATTTTAAGTTGTGGTCAAATAACTGGCAGCTTTACAATATCTGTGAATGATTTGTCATTTGTCTCTATGGACATTCAAAAGTACAGTGGTTTGCATACTTATTGCAACAGTGTACTTTATTTATTGATAGTGTGAGTAAACGTATTAATTATTTTACATTTGCAAATACAATTAATGTAAATGCTCACAATACAAAAGCCCATACAAAAGTAATCCAGCACATACTGTATGTGTGTGGGTGTGAGTGTGTGTGGGTGTGTGTGTGGGTGGGTGTATTACAGTATTGTTTTAGCACACCGATCTGTGTGGCACTAGAAAGCATTGTAAGGTTGCATACCTCCTTATTGTGACCCTGTGGGTAATTAAGATTAGGAGAAGTGGCAGTGAAACAAGGCCATTCTTTACAATGGCAGTCCCACTACAGAGAATGTGGACCAATTAAGATCCTGCATGTGTGCTTGTATGTGTTTCTGTTTGTTCGTTTTTTGCCAATTGCTGTAATGTACTATCTAGTGTGTCTATGAACTTTGCCTGTTGATGGTTTTCTCTTTGTATCCCTTGCAGCCATCGTCATTGCTGTGATCACAGAGATATGGCTACTCCACTGCTAATGCTCCTTACTCTAATACTTCCGTTTTTCCTTCTCTCAGCTTTCCTCCCCTTTTCTCTTTTTATCAGCCTTGTTTTTGGTCTTTCCCTTTCTCCATACTTGCACTAACCTGTGTTCACAAATCACTTCTTCCCATGTCAGCTGGTAAATTGTTTTGTCCTCCCCATCCCCTGCTTTCATTACCTTGTGTAAATGAAGTGATATGTCGTCCAGTGGTGCGAGCCCTGTGCAGTGACGCCAAAATCATGAGATTTGGCATAATAAATGAAGACAAACTGGTGCCGGCACAATTCCCCCTCCGTGCTGACTTCTTCATTATACGCTTAACTTGCTGAAGAAAATTATTTAACCCTGACCTGCTGCGCCAACCACAGCCCCTCCAAATGTCCCAATAACCAACCCCCCACCCACCCCAGCATCAAACCCAGCATTCACTCCTGATTATAGCCTTTTAACACCAAGGTGGACAATTTATATACGTCAAAAAGGCTGATTCTCTGTCAGTTTTCCAATCTCTTATGATCCATACACACATCATTAAACTTGTCATTCCTCCTTGTGTTTGTCCATCATTCCTTCTTTTTACATAAAAGTTGGCAGTATTATTCTGTAAGAGTGGTAATGGCGGCTGCTCGTTTTTTCTCCCTATCCCCCAACTACCCCAGAATTTGATTGGAAGAAATATAGCCCCATAGAGGGGGTGGGGACTTCTCTCCTTGATGTCCAGGGACAGAATCATGCACTTGATGAAATAGTGTTCCCGCAGCAAGAGTAATAAAAACAGACTTGTGCATTATGGAATACTCTAAATCTGTCAGCCACAGCAGTGAGCAAGAGAACCAAAGAGAGGCCCACTTGCATCCCCCCCCCTCCCCTCCTCACACACACACACACACACACACACACATACACCTTTCAAACACACCCCTATCTCAAATAATAATTCCCCCCTTACACACATTGGATACTGACAATGCTGAGCGCAGGTCATTGCATAACATGTAGTTTGAGTGGCCAATGAACATCATAAAAGATTATTGAAATTATTTGATTTAGAACATTTGATCTAAGATCATTTCTCATATGTGCATACATATGATTTAGAGAAAATTAACATCAGCAAAAAGAAATATGCATATGCCACTCTCCAAATGGACGACGGAAAAAGTTGTGGAAAGTTTAATCCTATGTAAATGAGGAGAGCATTTTGCCAGCAGCGACCAATCAGATTGTTGTCTCTGATGGAGAAATGGAGTCAATTTTTTTTTTTTTAGATTGACGTTCTTTTCGCTCTCACAAACTGTGTAGTAGGCTAACATTACGTTTGAGTGAATGGTAAGCGCGATACGGCGAAATGGATGATAAAAAGCTTCTGAATAGAAAGTTTACCTTTAAAAGTTGTGTTGTGCAAAAAAAGCAAGCTTCACTGTTGTCTGAAAATGTCAACAGGCAGCTGGCTGAAAGCACAGACGTAGTAGGCTCACCTTTTATTGGTAACCTAACTGTTACGGTTCATTGTTTTTGAAATAAGAGCCCTGACTTCTATGTTCACAGCAACCTTGAAAAAAAGAAAATATTAAGCCATGGTTTAACTGCACTATAGGCTGAGTCCATGTTTATCTGAAATGTGCATTTTATATTACATTATATTATATTACATTTTGTACCGCCCTGTTTGGCAATGTTGTTTTTCAATAAAATAAACATTGCATAAAGCAAGCCAATCCACTTTTCCATGTTGATAAGAGCATTAAAAAAAAAAAAATGATTGAAGGGACATTTAGAATAGATACAAATTTGCGATTAATAAATGTGCGATTAATTGCGATTCATTTTGAGTTAACTATGACAAAAATGTGATTAATTGACAGCACTAGAAGACATACATGCATTCTGATTTGAACTATTTTCCTTTTAAACCTTTAATTAATTATATATCAAAATAAAAGGCTTAGCTGTGTCCTTTCTCAAAGATTAACCAGCAGTAGGTCAATGTATTTTTCAGGTGTAATGAACTATATTCATTTAGAATTGGTAAAAATTGGCATCTCTAATTTAAGTATGAATTTAGTGGTATGGTATGCATTTCAATATTGTATCAGTTAAACAATAAACACAAAATTCCTTAAATTAATAAAAAATAAGCACCAGGACACACTGAACAGATGCCCATTTTACCACAAGTTGATATGGTTACTTGGGGTCTAAATTAAATGTCTGTAACATACCTAAATTAAATGTCTGTAACAAACCTCCACTGAGTGACCTGTTTTGAGCAAAAGCCCTTTCACAAAGGAATTTTTTTGGATGAGAGAACTACTTCTCATATAGGCAATATATACTACGACACAAATGCCACTCCATAGACATCCAAACGAACTATCTACTGTAGAAGTAAGCATAGATCAAATAGGCTAGCTTAACTGTTCACACAAAAATGCGATTGGCCACATCTTTAGCGATTGCTGTACACCAGCTGCTCTTACACACTACAACATGCCAATGTCGCTAACTTTTACACAAAGACTATCATTTCACTGTCAGGTTATTTTTAGTGCTGTCAAACGATTAAAATATTTAATTGCGATTAATCGCATTTTTGTCATAGTTAACTCAAAATTAATCGCAAATGTATTAATCGCAAATTTGTATCTATTCTAAATGTTCCTACAATAATTTAATTTTTTTTTAATGCTCTTATCAATATGGAAAAGTGGATTGGCTTGCTTTATGCAATGTTTATTTTATTGAAAAACAACATTGCCAAACAGAGCGGTACAAAATATAATTATAAAATGCACATTTCTCAGCCTATAGTGCAGTTAAACCATGGCTTAATATTTTCTTTTTTCAAGTTTGCTGTGAACATAGAAGTCAGGGCTCTAATTTCAAAAACAATGAACCGTAACAGTTAGGTTACCAATAAAAGGTAAGCCTACTACGTCTGTGCTTTCAGCCAGCTGCCTGTTGACATTTTCAGACAACAGTGAAGCTCACTTTTTTTGCACAACACAACTTTTAAAGGTAAACGTTCTATTCAGAAGCTTTTTATCATCCAAAATGTGTTTTTTTTTTGTTTACAACGCGTTAATCGTGCTATAAAAAAAATTACGGCGTTATAATGGGCCTGCGTTAACGCCGTTAATAACACGTTAAACTGACAGCACTAGTTATTTTGTGTCAACAATTCATCTTGAAAACCTTCAACTACCAAACTAGTTCACAGAAATCTTGTTGTTTGCGGTAGGCACTATATACCCATGCAAACGTAAATTCTTTCAGGAATTACATCCAATTGAACTGCTAAGCTAGCCTATTTGATCTATGCTTACTCGAATAGCTAGCTAGCAGCATGAAGCAAATGAAGCCCTCAAGATGTGCTGTGGTCGGCTGCACAGATCTGTACATAACGTCCCAGCCTCAGAAGACACAAGAGCGAAATGGATTGAATTAATATTTAATGGTAATGTGAAAGAAAGAATTGGCAAAAGTCAGTTGGTGTGCGCAAGCCACTTTGAGTTGGACTGTTTTACCAATCTGGGCCAATATAACATGGATGGCAACAAGATTGACCTTGCAAGCGGGATCGGTACCGTCTATTCGTGGAAGCACAGATGAGGGAATTGTAAGTATCTTTAAAAATGATTATTTTGACTGTTTAGTGTGGACAGTTAGCAATGTTACCAATGTTGAAGAGGGGTTGGGGGGATGTTATGTGATCCCTTAGGCTAGTCATGAATGCAGGTGTCTTTTTTTCCAGAGTTTTTGGGTCATTAGACATGCCAGATACCCAAATTAACATGTAGAAACACTAAAAACGTAGAATTTTCATAATATGTCCCCTTTCAGTGCCTTTGAAATTATTTATTTTGAATCACAAAAGTGCAAAATAAATGGCTTTTTTAATGCACTATATAGAAAATTAAATGAAGTGCCACTGCAGGTAGCTCAAACAATCAATCAAGTGGGTTGTGTGTGTAAAGGTAATACTACATCCGTACACATTTCAGATTATTATATGATGAAGTTTAAATGGAAATATGTTGAAGGTAAAGCAACTGGATGTTTGCAGCCTTCACAAATACTGTATGTTCAAATATACATCCAGACTGTAAAGACTGTGAGAACAAAGATCTGTGCTGCATCATGTGAGTACCCAGACTTCAAAGTCAAATCTTAAGGCTCATTGAAGATGAACACCCCGTGGCATATGGTGAAGTGACAAACACAGAGGCGTATCACAGCAGGCGGATCCTATTTAAAGAGGTCACCTTGGAGTATTAAAGAGCAGTAGAGATGTTGAACTGCAATATGAGCAAAGATGTTGGACTGCAAGATTAGTAGAGATGTTGAAACGCAAGATTAGTAGAGATGTTTAAACACAGGATTAGTAGAGATGTTGAACTGCAAGATTAGTAAAAAGATGTTGGACTGCAAGAGCAGTAGAGTTGTTGGACTGCAAGATCTGTAGAGATGTTGGACTGCAAGATTAGTAGAGATGTTGGAATGCAAGATGAGTAAAGATGTTGGACTTCAAGAGCAGTAGAGATGTTGGACTGCAAGATTAGAAGAGATGTTGAAACGCAAGATGAGTAGAGATGTTGGACTGCAAGATTAGTAGAGATGTTGGACTGCAAGAGCAGTAGAGATGTTGGACTGCGAGATGAGTAGATATTAGGGATGCTCCGATCTGATCGGCGCCAATCGTAATCGGCAGATATTCCCCTTATCGGTATCGATCGGGGTTCTCAAAACGGCCGATCAAACATGGCCGATCAGATTACTTAAAATCTGCGAGAACTACGGTCAGAGACGTTTCAATAAAATGGTAGAGACAGGCATTTCAGGCCGCCACTGGTAGAAAATGATTATAAAAAAAAAAAAAAAAAGCTTGTGATTGGCTGTCGCTCCATGTTATTACATTTCATTGGCCCCCGTTTTCGGATGTACCTGCGAGTTTCTGTGTCTTTCAAACGTAAACATGAAGAGGTCACGACGAAGTGTGTAGTGTGGGACCATTTTGATTTAAAACAATTACTTAGTTCATTGACAAAACTGCGAAGCTGTGTAAAAGTACAACTCGGCCACAACTCAAATGATGTACCACTTGAACAACGCACATCCGACCCTGGTTAGTGACAGTACACAACTAAGTTAGTATTAAACATTTGGAATCAACCGTATTTATCAGCACTGTTGGAAATAGCTTGCCATCCTACCAGCCTCCATCACTTAGCTTACGATGGCTAATTTAGCATCCCTGCCTAACCTAGGTTTGCTTGCGAACTTGGCTTGAAGGATTCCGAAAGGTAGCCAAGCTAGCTAACTGGTTGTTTTGTAAACATGTGCCTTAGCAGTAAGTTACTAGTTTGCAATACCTTCCAGGGTTATTGTTTCTGGTTACAAAACCAGGGAATGATGTAGCTTGAAATTGGCACTGGTCAGTTTGTTAATAATCATCTTAAAAGTTGTCGCTTACAATCAGCTGTTATTCTAAGCTCCTGGACTTGCAGGTTTAGGGTTAACTATTAATATTTTCTTTACCAGTGAATTTAATTGCTTGTCGATCAAACTGGCTGTTTTAATGGAGCTTTGTTAATAAGCCTAATTCATTGTTAACACTCTAAGGTCCAAGGCCTTTTAGACTTTTCTAAGTTGACTGACATGCCTTGATGTTTTTGTACATTTTGCTTAACTAAAAACATTGATGCACAAATCTGCCCTACAAAGCAAAAAGGCAGTAACTGCATTTTTTGTCGAAAATTAGTTATTGTGTTTTTTGTAACATTCAAAGCATTCTTTGTCATGTAACAAAACATCTTATCTCAAATGTATGTCGTTTTGGAGAAAAATGTTGGGTGTTTGTACAGTAACTACAAAAACTGCTAGTAAAGCAAAGCAAAAAGGCAGTAAACGCCATTCCTGTATTAAGTTACTGCCTTCTTACTTGGTATGGAACCTTTGGAAGTAGGAGTAATACAAAGTAATACAGAGCAAAAATACAGTAACTGTAAAAAGGGGATAAAATACAAAAAATAATAAAATGACTAATATCTGAAAAGAATAAGGTTATATGGAGTAACAATACTGCCTCATGTCCAATAATCTACCTACAACTACTTGGGCTGGACAACAAGATAACTTTAAGGTCATTTTTCTCAGTTTAGTGCTCTGTGCAGTTACTGCCTTTTTGCTTTGTAGGGCAGAAATGGAATATATGATTCTATTCTAGAAGACCTCAGCAATAATATTAGAAAAGGGTTCAATGTTTCCGTAGTTGTTCTTTTTATGTCTCTAAGACGAAAACTAAAAAAAAAAAATATCCCGGAGGAGGGATATAGACCTTTTAGTGTTAAGTAGGCTAAACTCTCTCTCAGCCTTTTCTCGAGGGAAAAAAACCTGAGTAAGTTGTGTTTATGAGCACCGGCTTCTAGTTGTCAGCGCCGCTGCTTAAGAGTACAGCAGCGCATATTTTCAGTGTAACCATTAAACGGATCCGGTTTAACTGCCACAAGAGTTGTCAATCTTGTAATGAAGAGCTCATTGAGGAACGGTCCGTGTACTTTGCGGCCAACAGATTTTCTTTTTGAGATGAGAAAACCAAAATCGGGAAACGAGCTGTCATCCGACTATCATTAAGAAATAGGAAAACTAAAATCGGGAAATTACACATTTCCCATTTCTTGTTTTGATAATAGCTAAACGGAAAATGAAAAAACGACCCGTTAACTGATTTTCTTTGATGTGCTTAAAAATAGAAATCGGGAATTAAAATAGGTCCGTGGGTCCGTGTATCATTCGTTCATTTGTTTTTCCGATTTAGACGAGAATTGAAAAAATGAAAACAACGTTTGATTTCTCGTTTTTCCCTTTTCAAAACCAAAACCAGAAGTCCGATTACGGTTCGTTTTCTCGTTTTTTCCATTCTGCACCCCCAAACGGAAAATGGAAAATGAAACATTCGAGTAACAAATCCTGGTGAGAAAAAAAAGTTGAAAATATTCCATATGAAAGTCCAAACTGGTTAACCATGGGAACAGGTGTCTGAGAATAGCACACCATCAGCGGAGTGGCCCTAAGCAGCTACACCCCTGGTTCCATCCTCCAGAGGGACCAGGATGAGAGCAACAGGTGTCCGAGAATAGTACACCATCAGCGGACTGGCCCTGAGCAGCTACACCCCTGGTTCCATCCTCCACAGGCACCAGGATGTGAACATAATGTGTCCGAGGACAGTGCACCTTTAGCGGACTCGCTACGGGGTGTGTGACCCTGGTTATATTCATCCAGGGGCACCAGGATGTGAACATAATGTGTCCGAGGACAGTGCACCATCAACGGACTCTCTACGAGCTTCTAGGCCCTTGTTTTCAACCTCCACAGGCACCAGGATGTCAAAAATATGTGACGAGAAAGATGCACCATCAACGGACTCTCTACGAGCTTCTAGGCCCACCCAGGTCGGACGACCGATTTGCACGTCAGGACCGCTACGGGCCTCCACCAGAGTTTCCTCTGGCTTCGCCCTGCCCAGGCATAGTTCGCCATCTTTCGGGTCCTATCGCGCGCGCTCTTGCTCCACATCCCCGACAGAGCGGGTGAGACGGCCGGTGGTGCGCGGGGATCCCACAAAAAAAGCAGCGTGGATTTGTTATTCGAATGTTTTATTTTCCATTTTCCGTTTGGGGGTGCAGAATGGAAAAAACGAGAAAACGAACCATAATTGGATTTCTGGTTTTGGTTTTGAAAAGGGAAAAGCGAGAAATCAAACGTTGTTTTCATTTTTTCGATTCTCGTCTAAATCTGAAAAACAAATGAACGAATAATACACGGATTCAGGAACACGCTGTGTTTTCTCTTTTTCACTGCATTTTAATATAGCCTATAAATAGTGAATTTTTAATATAACATTTTTAATGATTAATCGAAAATCGATAGTTAATTCTCCCTACGATCGATTAAGACAATTTAATCGAATGCCCATCCCTAATCAGAAGTAAGGTTTGAATACTCTAGTATGCCCCCTCTGTTAGTGAGTGAGAAGTATGTGAGATTTAGTGAGTTAGACACTATACAGAAAGATATGTTTTGTTTTTTTGTTTAATTGCTGACTTCCTGTGCACCTTGAATCTTTATTCTGTCTGTTATCTCCTCCTAAATGCAGACAAATCGACTTGAAACATATTGAATATTTGGCTATAGCCTGTTTATGTTGCAGAACAGTTTGTATTATTATTTTTCCTCAGGAAAGCTACTGTTAAGCTCCAAGTTCTATTGAGAGCGTCTAGAGAGTGGAGTGTTGCATATGTGCTTCAATTCACCCTTCGCTAAGCCCCGCCCACCTTAACTACTGTTGCTACGCCTGACAAGCTTTCGTACCTGGCATATCAATCTCAATGATAAGTGCCGTTATCTGACGTCCACAGAGAGATAATTACTAATTTCTGGAGTTCAGGGGAGATCTCTGAAAGAACGAGGCAAAAGGGGCTTCAGTATGCTTTTGAGGGATACATACATGATATCTGCGCGAAGTCAGACAATGGGGAAATACATATTAAAACCTCCGGCAACCCCCCTGATGCTCCCACGTAGGAACTGACACAGGGAGAGCAGCAATCGGATTGGGGAAGTCGTGTGTCGGCCGTCATTTAACAAAATGCTAAAATATATTGAACAGTATGTCAAAGCGAGCCTGCATCTTGTCTCTTACCATTTTATTTTACGTTAAAATGTACGCATTCTAAACAAAGAACCGTAATCATTTGCAAGCAATACTGAGATTTATGAGTTAACTATCCGCTAGCTTGATAACATTAGCTTGTCCTCATGTTGGAGACTTAACAAAGTGCCAAAATACATTCAACAGTATGTCAAATGCGAACAGTAGATATGTATCTTATAGTCTCATTTTACGTTAAAATATGTGCATTGTGAACAAAGAACTGTAATTATATGCAAGCAACACTGAGATGAGTTAGCTCGCTTGCTAACATTAGCTTGTTGTAAGCAAATGTAAGTGTTCTTTGTAAACATTCAGCTGCGATTGGGGCCTCCCACACTTCTTTATCCACTCACAGCATTTCTCATATTGAGTATTGGGAATGGAAAAATTCAACCCCACCCTCCAAACTGTTTGGGTATCGGCTGTCGGTTTTGCACGACCCATAGGCACAGTGCTTCGGAATCTTCACTTTGCCAAATGCTTGTCAGGTCCTCCGCGCTTAGTTACCCGTTGCTAAACTACGATTGGCCTGGGGCAGTTTTAGGACGTGGCTTAGCGAAGGGTCAATTGTTGTGATTTTCATTTAAAGATTTATATTTGTATTATTATTAACCTTTCAGAACGTATTGTCACACCGGTGTGACAGCAGCTAACTTTCCGCAAAAGCGTATTGTCACACGGGTGTGACTTAGAATCTGGCAAAACGAGCGTTCCAATAGCAGCGTAACAATTAGCCTGTGTGTGGGTTACTACTAACTTTGCTAACGTGAGCTAACATTGTACATTCAGCCACCTTCATCCATAAAAAATCCTCTTGTCACTATCATTTTGTTTACTACATGTAGTCTTATGATATGTGTGGTCCACGTCCAATTGTACATGACAAAGTTACAACGTTCAGTCAAATATCATGGCCAACGACAGCTCGATATGAAAACCAGCATCGCAGCGGGAATATACCGTACATGAAATGCTTCACGAGAGCTGACTAGTTTAGTGGCATGCGCTCCTCAGGATACACATAATTGTAGTCTCATCATTGATGCACACAAACTGCGCAGACACCTTTTCATATTACAATCACTCGTCACTCTCAAATCATATTTGCGCACTATCAGCGCATCCACAACATTCAACAGTTAGAAAAAAAATAACGACACACCGATTCCGGCATCTCATTCATTCATTTATTACAGAAAAACAAGTAGCGTAAACGTAAACTCACAAAACTAATAAACATGACAAGACATTTTGAAAGGAGGCGTCAGCTCACTGATGATAAAATTCGGGACATCTTCACCGTCGATCTTGAATATGCTTATGTTGATGCTGACTAAAATGACGAGCCTGAATCTGACAACTCGTCTTATGAGGAGCTGTCAGATAATTTGGCAGCCTTGGATGAGGAAATGGAGCTGGAGGACAGACTCCACTCCCCTCAAACACCACCTCAACTGATCCTCTCCTTTTCCACCCCAATAATTATTTAATAATATAATTACTCTTTTTATCAGATTTTTTTACCCCATTGACATCACATTGACTAGTCCATGATGAATTGGAAAGGAAGGCTGTCCTTCAAACACTTTACGCCCGACTCACATTGTTGCATTGGAAGGCGTTGATGCGTCAGGGTTAACGCATCCCCATTCACTTTGCATGGGGTGACGTCATCCTTTGCCGAACTGAATTGTGGCTCCGTTTGGTTCGCGTGCGTTGCGTTTCATGCTTTGCTTGTGGCAAGAGTTGAAGAAGGTTGAACTTTTCGAGAGGCAATGCATGCGTCAGCCAATCATATTGCCTTTCATGCATAACTGAGAGCACAGGCGCTAGCCAATCATATCCCGTATATGCTCACGTCTACAGAGCGGCAAACTCAAAAAAAAAGATGGCTGCCAAACTCCGTAGATGGTCGTATTTGTAAGTTGGTGGTTTGACCTTTTTTTGGTTAGATTTTTTAAAAGTTACCGAGAAATAGACACTGTACAATGTAAAAACCCCTTTATTGTAACTGAAAAATACGTATCATAGGATTTGCGAGGTCTCTGAGCACCCTGTCTAATGATAGCATGCTACTACTGAAAGTGGAAAAGCTTGCTAGTGACTTGATTGGTTTGATGACCTGTCAATCTCACTATAAGGTCTCCGGTATCAACAGAACCCCATGCGCCAGACTCCTCCTCTGCCTTCCGTTGGATCAACGCATTCCAACGCAACAATGTGAGTCGGGCGTTATCCCCTCAAAGTTTTGGCATCAAGCTGGCAAATGTGAATCATGCTAAACCAGGAAGAAATCTTCTGCTCTTCAATTCCTATTTTTCTCTATTACAATTACCTCACATACAATCAGTGGTGGACAGTAACGAAGTACATGTAATTCGTTACTGTACTTAAGTAACATTTCCATGTATCTGTACTTTACTCAAGTACATTTATTTGGTAAGACTTTATACTTTTACTTCACTACATTTAAAGCGAAAATTATTACTTTTCACTTCTTTACATTTACAGAAACACTCGTTCCTTACTCGTTCCTTTTTTATTTTTAATAAAATACCAAAAGGTCAAAGTGTATCGCGACTATAACCAATCAGCGGCAGTGCCCAGCGCGCAATTATCTGCTGAAGTTAACAACAGGTGTCGTCCTGATTGAAGAATTGCAAAGTCACGCTGGAGCTGGAAGCACAAGGTGGTGTACGTGCTTGTGGTCATTGAGAGTTCTTACTCCTAGAGATTATTAATATTATTTGTCAGGTAAATGGCTGAGGAGCTGACTGCAGCATCATCGGATGAAACAGAAGTTGGTGCCCAACACCCCTGGTCTTATTTAGCCGAATTGTTTGAATTCATCGAAAAGAAAAAAAAGTCCTATTACTTCAAGTGTCGCCTCTGCATTAAGAACACTACGCTGTCGGCATGCATTCTGGAACTCGCCATCAAATTTAAAAAAGCACATCAGTGTAAGTTCGCCATTACATGACTACTACTAACAGAGTGGTTATAAATATGCCCCGGTTGATTATATTACATTGAAATACATTACATTAACAGGTGCTTTTATCAAAAGCAATATGCTAGCACCCAAATTATCTGTGTAGATACTAAGTGCCAGTTTAATACAGCATCCCTCACCAAACGTTAACGCCGGGGACACAGTCGAATTCATGGCCAAGCGAAGTGAACTTCGCAATTCATTCCTATGACTACTCTGTTTATGACAAGTGAAATTAATGGAAAATAAAATAATGAAACTTGAAGGAATGCTTTTTGTGTTGTTGCTTCAAAACCACTTTGTCATACTTAAAGATAATATAGTTTTGAGTATTTTGGGTTTGATTAGGCAAATGTAAAGCAGAGGCGGCCCTAGAACAGTCAAAGAAAGCACGTGAACTCACCAGGTCAGTGCATCAAGCTGGTAGGTTTCGGCAGGCAGCCGGTTTCGGGCCGGTTTCGGCAGGCAGCCGGTTGAGTGCAGCCCCACGGCGTTGGGCTGGTCCGCAGCAAACGGCGGCTCAGGAACCAATGGCAGGTTCAGGCCGGGCAGGTCAGGGTTTTTTTCGCCAGCAAAGGCCTCCCAAGTCGGCAAGGGGCCACCGAGGTGGTCACCGGTCCCATCCATGACGGTGCGCACCCTCCGATCTCCCGTTTCACACCTCAGCACCTTGCTTGCTGGCGCCAGTGTACTCGCTGCCCATGGGTGTTGAGCACGCTGGAGTCAGGGTACAAGCTACAGTTCAGAACCAAGCCCCCACGTTTTCGGAGGGTTGTTCCCACCCTGTTAAAAGACGACTCGGAGCACAAGTCTCTCGCAAACGAGGTTTCAGTGCTACTAGGAAAAGGTGCGGTAACACTCGTGCCCTCAGATCAGATAGTACAAGGGTTTTACTCAACCTATTTCCTTATTCCAAAGAAGGATGGGGGTATACGCCCCATCCTCAATCTAAGAAAGTTCAACCGGTACCTGCGGCGCCTTCCATTCAGGATGCTACGCCTGTCCACCGTGCTCGCCTTTGTCAATCAGGGGGATTGGTTCACCACAATCGATCTGCGGGATGCGTATTTTCACATCCCAATCCACAAGAGTCACAGGAAATACCTTCGCTTTTATTTTCAAGGGAAGGCATACCAGTACAAGGTTCTCCCCTTTGGTCTGTCCCTGGCTCCTCGCACTTTCACAAAGTGCATAGCTGCAGCCCTGGTGCCACTCCGTCGTCAGGGCATTCGCATCCTCAATTATTTAGACGACTGGCTAATCTGTGCACCTACCCTAGAGAGGGCAAGGAGCGACACAGAGGTGGTGTTGGAGCACCTCCTCAAGCTGGGGCTTGCGCTAAACAGAGAGAAGAGTATGCTCAGGCCATCCATGTCTGTGGAATACTTGGGCATTGTGCTGAACTCAGCGACAATGAAAGCTTGTCTAACAACTCGGCGGCAGTTGGTGCTGAGAGAGAGTTTGGGCCATCTCTTGGGCCAAACTCAGATATCTGTGAGACATGGTCGGAGGCTGCTTGGCCTGATGGCAGCAGCAGCCCAGGTAGTGCCGCTGGGCTTGCTTCACATGAGGCCGCTGCAGCATTGGTTTTGGAGGAACAAGGTGACTCCTTACGAGAGTGGCCGACGCCTGTTACAGCGGGATGCAGAGTGCATCCCCAGCGTAAGCTGGTGGATATCGGCGATATCCAGGCAGGAAGGGATGTCCCTTGGTCAGCACAGCACAAGGGAAACCATAACAACAGATGCTTCAATGACGGGCTGGGGGGCCTTGTGGCAGGGCCGTCCAGTTCGGGGCATTTGGGAGCAGGAATGGCAGGGGGCTCACGTAAACATGCTGGAGCTAGAGGCTGTACACCGAGCCTCAGTCTACTTCATGCCAAGCCTGCGGAGCAGAAATGTTTTGATACGATCAGACAGCTCCACAGTGGTATCCTACCTCAATCACGAGGGCGGGACACGCTCTATGTCCTTGCACAAGAGAACCCACAAGCTTCTTCAGTGGGTTCATGCAAAGGGTTTCTCTGTACGGGCAGTATATCTGCCAGGGAAAGACAATGTGGCAGCCGATCTTCTGTCCAGGGGGGGTCCGAAGCCCGGCGAATGGCGGCTGCACCAGCACATAGTGCAAGCCATCTGGGAGGCCTACGGGCGGGCCCAAGTAGACCTGTTTGCCTCCAGGACACCACTCACTGCGAACTGTGGTACTCGATCCAGGGTCCCAGGGGAACGCTGGGGGTGGATGCTCTGGCAGGCGAATGGCCTCAGGGCCTTCTCTATGCCTTCCCTCCCTTTCCTCTACTTCCAGCAGTGCTGGCCAAAGTACAGAGACTTCGGGCCAGGGTGCTGCTGGTAGCCCCGGATTGGCCACACCAGCCGTGGATGCCGAATCTGGTGTCGCTGCTTGCGGGGTCCCCGTGGAGGCTTCCACTCAGACCGGACATGTTGACACAGGCTCGGGGGCAGCTTTGCCATCCGAACCCAGGTCTGCACAAGCTGCATGTTTGGCCCCTGGACGGGAACATCGAGACAGGTTAGGCCAGGCAATATTGTCAACATTGCAGGCGGCCAGAGCACCCTCCACGAGAGCACTTTATGCTGGTCGATGGGAAAGGTTTGCACCCTGGTGTCGTCTCAGGTCGACAGAACCAAATTCGTGTGGCATCTCTGAGGTTCTGGCTTTCCTCCAGTCTCTCCTAGAGGAGGGCCTAAAGGAGTCAACCTTGAGAGGATATGTGGCAGCAATATCTGACCGTCACAACCTTGTAGGGGGGCTGTCAGTTGGGTCTCAGACTCTCGTCGTGCGGTTCCTTAAAGGGGCCCGAAGGCTGTGCCCATCTCAGCCTCGGTTGGTTCCTGCATGGGATCTGCGGGTTGTGTTGGAGGCGCTTTCAGAGCCTCCTTTTGAGCCATTGGCCAACATAGAGTTGGAGTTCCTCACGTGGAAGACCGTTTTCCTGCTGGCCATCACGTCAGCGAGGCGTGTAAGTGAGTTGCAGGCATTGTCTGTACATCCCTCATGCCTTAGGCTGGGGGAGTCAGGTTTGGCTATCTCCCTCTTGCCGAATCCGGCTTTCCTGCCCAAGGTCCTTCCAAGATCCTTTGTGTCAAGGCCACTCGTCGTGGACTCCTTCCACCCACCTCCTCATGAGTCTGCGGAGAGTGCTAGGTTGCACCTTATATGCCCTGTTCGTGCATTGAGATCATACATTGACCGTACCCGGTCCGTTAGGCAAACGGATCAGCTGTTTGTGTGTTATGGGGGGTCGACGCGTGGCCAGGCAGTTTCCAAACAGCGGCTGGCCCACTGGCTGCTGAAGGCTATCAAGTTGGCCTATGAAAAAAGGGGGGTCCCGCCACCTACTCTACTCGTGGTATGGCTGCCTCTTGGGCACTGTTCAGAGGGGCCTCACTGGAAGAGGTGTGTGCGGCAGCAGGCTGGGCTTCTGCTCTGACCTTTTTGCGATTCTATCGCCTTAACGTGGCTTCAACAGTGGCTGCCACTGTCTTACAGGCAGGGGGACAGCAGTGACACAGGAGCACTTTTCATTTCCCTTCAGGGTGTAACGACGCCTGGTAACCTTGTTTATTACTTATCATTTGGTGTCAATAAAGGAATTTGATTATTGAATATCTAGTGTCCTTTGGTTATTATCCCCCACTACGTTTTTTCCCCTCATGACTTAATGTGGTATACTGTTGACCCAACTTTGGCGTGTTGACCAATATGAAATAGAACGAAGGGTTATGTAGATAACCCAGGTTCTATGAATGAAGGTCAACACGCCACACAGCGTGGTCATTTGGGGAAGAGCTGACGCTAGTCGGCAAAAAGAGGAAGTGGCGGCGCAGGCACACCTGTATATATAGGGACTAATTGCGCCCACGTAGCGGGGATAAGTTGATTTGTAATTCCGTCTCCTAACAGCTCACCCTCGCGGGAGGAAGACCCACTATGGCGTGTTGACCTTCATTCATAGAACCTGGGTTATCTACATAACCCTTCGTTATTTATAACCTTGGAATGGCCAACCTATCTAGGTCATGGTGAGTATTATTTTGTAGAAGGGAAATGGTCAGTAGCAATCTATAACACAATTATATGCTTATCCTACATAAACTATGGAAACTATTAAAAAAAAAACTATTCAATTCAATGAATAATGTCTTATTTTCATTGGTATATGCAATGAGGATTTCTGGGTAATCATTTTTTGTCCAATGTCAAGTCCCTATTTGATCATGTGACGAGAGGATACGATGTAGGCTATCCCATTTAAACGTAAAAATGTCCTTCGTTAAGTCAAACGATGCAAAATGAACGTGTTATTATTATTGCATTTTTAGCGAGAAATCAATGTTTAATCAATTTTAGCCATATAACAGAAAAACAGTATTTCATGAAGCAGAAAACAAGGAAGTACGAAGGTTTTGACAAGACTCCAGTCAAGTGAATGGAGAAATTGCCTCTAAAAATATCCTTGGTGAAGTCAAACGGTGTAAAATAAACGTGTTATTATTGCATTTCTAGTGAGAAATCAATGTCAAAATTGAACAATATAACAGAAAAACAGTATTTCATGAAGCAGAAAATACGTAATTATAAACATTTTGGTACCATTGATTTAATAGGAAACGCTCAATCCAATATGGCGGACAAAGACGGATTGAGCGCTTCAGAGTTCAGAGTTTTGTATATATATTCAGACTTCGTTTTGTATATATATTCAGACTTCGTTTTGTATATATATTCAGACTTCGTTTTGTATATATATTCAGACTTTTGTATATATATTCAGACTTTTGTATATATATTCAGACTTTTGTATATATATATTCAGAGTTTTGTATATATATTCAGACTTTTGTATATATATTCAGAGTTTTGTATATATATTCAGACTTTTGTATATCCAGTCTTTTGTATATATATTCAGAGTTTTGTATATATATTCAGACTTTTGTATATATATTCAGAGTTTTGTGTATATATTCAGACTTTTGTATATATATTCAGAGTTTTGTATATATATTCAGACTTTTGTATATATATTCAGAGTTTTGTATATATATTCAGACTTTTGTATATATATTCAGACTTTTGTATATATATATTCAAATGTTAATTTCCTGAACGGCATGCCATAATATATATAAATGCATATTTATGTATTTGTATTTTTACCCCCAATGTATTAACTCTTCATTGTACCCTCGGCACCATTGTAAATGAGGCTCTTATTTCTCAATGTGTTTTCCAAAGCTTAAATAAATACATAGATCAATCAAATCAATCATCATTTTAAAACGACGGAAAAAAAAATATTTTTTGCAAAATTTGGCGAAAATAAGGTCTGAGTTTAAAAACAGCAGTAGAAAACATAGCCAAACCATTTGATGAGGTCAAAAATAGTTATCAGTTGGACTTTTGTAACTAAATGTTGTCATCTCGTAAAAATAAAGATCTTGCTATATATGCTAAAGCAGAAAAAAGACGGACTACATTGTGTCGTCTGCCTCAAGCAGTATGTGGGACTAGGTACCCATGATTATAGACAACTTTTTACTCACTTAACATTACAGCTCAGCTCAGCTCATTATAGATGACACAATAACGTAAGATGCCATGCCACTAAATATCTTTTTTCTACAGTTTCTGTTGTTAAAGTTTCAGTTTCTTTACAGTTATTGAGGTAAGCCAACACATCTCTGTAGGGATCCTTTCCATCAGGGACGTGCAGTGAGGTTCGGAGCTGGTGAGGCACAGAAACCGGAAGTGATTACGTCATTTTGAGCTCTAGTTTAAACTATATATATAATGTATATATACATGTATATATGTCTATGGTTTTAAAATTGTCATCTGATCAGAACTGAAAAAACGTTGTTTTATTGTCTAATACCATTATTTTCAAACGATTGTTTTTGTATTGTATTATGATGAGTTATTAATAAGATATTAATAGTTGCAAGCTAGTGTATGTAGCCCTCCCACCAATGACATGGCTCATTTCATTTTGTCTGGAGAAAATATAACTACGGTGGTGGGATGCTAATTTAAACGACCATTTAACCAACTCGGACAGCTTCGAAAAAACAATTCCATATTTATTTACACAACATATTAGCATGTAAACAGTTAAACACTGCATACATAGCACACAATACCAAAATGTTCTACTGGCCAGTATAATTTAAAGTTGGTGCACTTTCGTTGGAGCTCATAACCGTCAGTTTGAGGTGAAACAAAATTAATCCACTCACGATTATCAGTATAGATCAGTGGAAATCCGTTGTCCTCTTCTTGAGTGAATGCAGTCAGTGGCTAGTTTAGCTCAGGATTAGCACCTACCTAGTCTGCTCACAACTTCAAGGCAACTTTCCTGCATCAACAGCCTTTAGCTTCTTTAGGTTCGTGTTGCGCATGAATATGTAGTCCCGTTGGGAAACGTGAAATACTCCAATGCAAATGTGTAATACTACTGTGTTAACTTAAAATACTTAAACGTTCTTAGTTAATTCAACATGCCTCAGGTTAGCAATGCAATCTTCTATTTTCGCTGTCAAACTCAAGTAGAGAAGTGAAGAAGAAAATCCAACGTCAGATTATATACCCAACAAGTGCCCTCTCGCTCGCCTCCCTTCTTGAATCCGTGGTAGTGCGTGCCTCCCTTGCAATATTTTTCAATGCGTTTTCAGCTCAACTCAAAAGGTTCTACGCTTGCGCACGCATGCGTAAAACCCAGTTTGGAGTGATTTCGCAATCCTAGGGGAGGCACTGCCTACCCTGCCCATAGACTGCAATGCATCTGCCTCCCTTGACCGCACGTCCAATGTTCATTGGCTGATCACTGGGAACCGGAAATGCTCAAATTCAGCGATTTTGATAATAAAAATGCTCGAAATGATCGGAATCATGCAGAAATGACACTCGTAACACAGATAACTAGAGAAATATGAATATTTATTTTATAATACATAAATATATATGATTATTATACAAAAAAAAAATATTTTTTTTAAATATTTTTTTTTTTTACTTTTCAAAATGACAGGTGAGGCTCTGCCTCCCCTGCCTCCTATGACTGCACGTCCCTGCTTTCCATGTAGTCAGACACTTATAATTGCATTATGAACCTACCAATGGCAGAAACAAAGTGGTTTACTTTTATGTTGATGCATGCCCCATGGTATTATATTGTACAGACGTTTTGCGGTTGCCGGTTAGCGCGATACGTAACTTAACACAAATTCAGTCGTTAATTGTCTTTGGTAAAAGTTGTGACACAAAAAGATAAAATTTCCCCTTTAAGATATTTCTTAAAACTGTTAATTTGACCTTGGTCTAATGCTAACATTACTATTGACACAGCTAATGTAACCATCTTGGTGGGAAACATTTTATTTTTGCAGTTGCCTTCAAAGCAATGGCCTTTCTCCACTTAGCTGCCTACCATGGTACAGAAAGAGCAAGGACAATTTGGAGACATTCATCAAGTCAGCACCACAATACCCACAACACATACATGAATGTGAATCTCATGTGCAACCCTCTTTCATGTAGGGGGGTAAATTGAGCCATGGCAGTGTAAATGCAAAACATTCCCCCCTCATTTAATGGTTTGGACCAAACAAAGTATTACAACCAATCAACATTTAGTTTCAGGAGCACAGAAGGGAGAGGTGTAATTTGATAAGCTGTTGACAAAAATATCACGAAAATCATAGATTATACATTTATTTGTTTTTTGGGTCTCCCCATAGGAAAAAGGTTATTTCCTTACATAAACAATATAGCTAAATGATTTCAGGCAAATATTATGGATAAGTTCATTGTCTTTGCAAGCATGTATGACACAGGCTTGCTATTCTTAACATGGCTATACTAGAATTAAATCCAGTGCAAGTTAAAAATTATAATAAAGATTAGGATTATTGAAGACCCATGGATGGATGAGGTGTTAGTGAACAGGTGAGAAACCGTGATCAGGTTGTGCTCTTTTTGCCATATTATTAAATAAAAGATGTTCAGTGCTGAAGAATATTTTCCCTCTGGTTTAATAAAAGAACAAAAGAAAAAATAAATAAAATGGCCCTATCCATCGGTGTCCCGGTTTGCCTTGAACAATGAGAGCCCCAGAGCCCGCTGGTCCCCTGGGCCCCTGACTTCCAAGGCTGGGTGCTAAGGGTGCCTTGCGACATAGGCAAAATCTGGAATGGACTGATAAGGTGGAAGTGCCACAAAGAGACCTCTGTCATAAGCCCAATGGGGAGATGATTCCTTATTAAGTGGGAGATGGTGGTGATTGAAGTGGTCTTTTTGCTCATTTTCACCAAACTTTTGACCTCTATTCATTTATTCTCTGTGTCCTTTTTCTAACACACCACATACACATACACACACACACACACACACACACACACACACTACTATACATTCATGTCACTAAACAGACACCTTGCTAAAATTGCAGTAAACCAAAAAACAAATACAGTGACATGAACAGTGGATTATAAACTCTCTTTATATTTCTACTCACCATTATATCAAGACAAAAAAAGTGTTACCGTTACCTAAATGACACAATTGTATAATATTTACCATGCATCAGGGCAGCCAGCTGACCTATGATAAAGGCATGATCTGATGCTCAGGTTTGTGTGAAGCACCACGTCTACAGTGCCTCATACACAGATGGTATCACTGTTCAAATACACATATTTAATTATGGAACTCACTGCTTATAAGCACTCAAAACTCCCAACCCAGCTGGTTAGATGAATATCTTCATGATGCGACAAAACACCAAAGAGAAGGGATTTTAATCAAATACTGGTAGCCTGATATTAGGTGTCTCTAAACTGTATAACTGCAATTATTTCCCAAAGAAACAGAAAGAAAGAAAAACAATATTGACAGATCATTTTTGGGAGCTTGGGAAACCCCTCGTACCTTTGCATTTTATAAATAGATGTTCTTTAAAAGATACAGTCCTATCAGACAGTCCTAATACAATACAGTCCCATCCCTATTTCCAAATGGGAAGATGCAGTGAAGTGCACTTGCCTCTAGGCACCGTCCAGGCTCTGTCCAACCTCAGTGACTAAGATTATAATGCTATTGTCAGATACTGCCTCCTCCTTCTTGACAGATGGAGTATTGTGCTGGTCAAAACAGCACTCCTGGCCTGAAGCAGACTCGTACATAGAGAACCCACATGGACAGATGTCCACGGGTGTCATGATGCTAAACATATCAAATCCAACACGATATTTACTGATTTTGTGGCACATTCTTTTTTCAGCCTATTCATCTTTTCTATCTTCACACAGCTTCAGCAAAATTAAATTACATCTGGCTTTCAGATAGTCTACCTTCACAGAGACACTAGATTCCTATCCTATCTTTCAGATACTCTACCTTCATAGAGACACTAGATTCCTATCCTATCTTTCAGATACTCTACCTTCATAGAGACACTAGATTCCTATCCTATCTTTCATATGAACAGTGGAAAAGAGGTCCTGAGAAAGTGACATTGTCAAACCATGAGTTTTGCATTTGCACACAAGCCTACAAGTAAGAACTGCAGAAAGCTACAGCATCTTTTGAACATTATTTAGCTCCCAAAACTGTTTTCCCTTCATCAGGGGTCAAAAAATCAAATAAAAAATTAAATTATTTCAGATCAAGAGCATTTTCCCTACAATTTGATGTCAAAAATCAAGCTCAGAGTGTCTCTACTCACTGTCACTGCACGAAAAGCAAGATTATCGGGCCCGTATACGCTGTGATACAGCCGCGAATGATCACCATTCCTGGCTGATCGCGGACATTCCCCCGAAATATATGTCTGCCGCATACTGACCGAATTTCCCGGGAAGGAACCTGCGAGGGGAGGGGAGCCGATGTGTTTAGCATTCTCACCTCCCGCTGACAGAGGTGCGAAATGCTCTTATTAGCATATTGACTGTCAGCAGTCTAGCCACACACACCCTGCTGCAGCCATTGGTTGAAAACGACAAGGAATTGAATTAAAACGTCTTGTGATGAGACGCAATGAGATTCTGTCTAAAGGTCAGCTTTCAACTGACAAAACGTATCCCCTCCCATTTACAGCTATTGCCCCATGAAAACGAAATTAAAAATAATTTAATCATTATTCTGTCTTTAGGGTTTTGGTCCGGGGTTACCACATTCCTTGATTCACCTTCCGTTTTCAGAGTTCTGCCTTTAGGGTTTTGATTCCGTGGATGTCACGATTCTTGCTTTGCTTTGCCTTTCATTTTCAGAGTTCGAGGGTTGCAATGTACTTTGGAGGCTGTTCCACTTATATTTCCGAGTTTCCTCTCTGTAATGTTCTTGAGATTCACTTTTGGCATGTAATTATACAGAGTCAGGCTTACTCTGATATTGAGATAGTCATTTCGCAATTTGGGACATGTTTGCTACTCGTGAATATCTATCCTGTGACTTTTCAGGTAGATTTTGAAATCTTGCGCGAGCTTCGAACCTGCCCTCTTCAGGTTAATGGTATTGTATACCTGTGTCTAACCGCTTAGCCACGTTGCTGGTAAGGAGCAAGCTCGTCGGTGTGACCAAGTACCTGGTTTATCATTCCTCCCTCCTCTGGCGTATTTCTCTTCTGTTACTGGAGCGTGCGAATTGGGAATTGTTTAGTGGACTTATGTGACGTTTTAATTATGTTCACGTAAAGGCGCCCGAGGCAACATTAGAAACTTTAGACTTGAATAATAAACGTTCAATTTCTAGTCTTTTTTACGCGTAGTAAGTTTTAATAACACCATACCATTACATATCGACATTCACAGTGGTACTGGTCCCTGGAGAAGTGGGTATACTTTTTATTTATTCATACAGCACAGGATAAACACCCTGTTTTGAGAAGTGGGTATACCCAATGCTGACAGAAAAATAAGTGGGTATACTCCGTATACCTGCGTATACACTGGACTACACCACTGGACATTCAAGGAGCAAAGATGAGACGTCGTTGTGTGGTGAGAACTGATAAAAAATCGCCTGCCTTCTGTTTTCCACGGTTGATCGCATGTTTTGCTAGAAATGGCTTAGCATGGGTGGGATGGGGGAAAGATAACACCTTTCCAACGGCAATGTGAAAGACTGGTGGAGAGCATGCCAAGACACATGAAAGTTGTGATTTTAAATCAAGGTTATTCCACCAAATATTGATTTCTGAACTCTTCCTAAGTTAAAGCATTAGTATTGTGTAGTTTAAAAATGAATATGAGCTTGTTTTCTTTGCATTATTCGAGATCTGAAGACACTGCATCTTTTTTGCTATTTTGACCAATTGTCATTTTTCTGCAAATAAATGATCTAAATGACAATATTTTTATTTGAAATTTGGTAGAAATGTTGCCAGTAGGTTATAGAATAAAACAAAAATGTACATTTTACTTTAACACATACCAATAAATAGTAAAACCAGAGAAACTGATAATTTTGAAGTGGTCTCTTAATTTTTTCCGCGGCTGTATATAGTTGATCTCTCTTATTTGACGAAGCAGTGAGTTAGCTGTCTTTCAATGTCTCTTGTCGAATTATCTCGCATGTTTATGGTGGTATGTGTTTAAAAGTTTTAACTTAGGCTATGTGTAATGTTCCTAACTTATATATTATTATTTCACCTTAATGTTCTTGAGATTCGTTTCTGGCATGTAATTATACAGAGTCAGGCTTACTCTGATAACAGTCATTAAGAGTCGTTAACAGTCGTTAAGCAACTTGGGCCATGGTTGCCACTAGTAGGGATCGAACCTGTGACTTTCAGGTTTTTTAAATCAGTGAAGCAGTGATGGGGTGCCTCCCCTGGCGGGAGGGGTTGTTTTCAATCCAGGTCAATTCAATTAACATAACAAAACCTAGGCCTGGTCAAGGGAAGGGGTGGGGGGGCTTTCACACCAATGTGGGCTTCTACGGCAATACACAGGGTCGAATACTGTCGTAAATCCCACATTTCATGCAGTGTGTTAACCCAAACAGTTCTATTAACTCATTAACATTATGTATTCAGTACTTAAAACCTGGTATTTAGTTGACCCAACTTTAAATGTATTAGTTTTCTGAGCAAGTGAAGACGTTTTAATTGTATTGGAATGTATTTGTTTGAGTAAACATTGCCTGATAACTCATATTTTTTTTGTATCTGACGTCATCAACGTCGTTGAGAACACCATTGCAGAGATCTTGTGATGAGAGACAGCAGACTTAAGGTAGATGAGTCGTTTTGTAATTGGAAGGTTGCTAGTTCGATTCCCCACTCCTCCTTAACAAGTGTATAAGTGTGAAGAGGGGCGGGTTTAGCAAATTGGGGGCCCTGGGCAAAGAACAATGTTGAGCCCCCCCCCCCCCCAAAAAAAGAAATCGTTCCCTATCGCAGTTTGGACTGCGATGTAACATTCAGGACATGACACCTTCATGGACCAATCGAAGCACTTTCTATTCATGCCGGAAGGCCGAATTGCGACGAATCACCGCACTGAGCCCGCCCCCTCAGGTCCCCATAAATTGGGGGTGATTGCGTCGCTTATCCTCTTTTGACTCTTCGCTACTGGAAGCTACAGACCGTCAAAAAAACCTTCTACACGCTCAGCGTATCCTTTATTCTTGTGTGCTATTTTACTCTTTCGAGTTGGTGAGTTGCGGATTTAATTCCCTTACTAGCTCTGAGTGCTGCAAGGATATTCAACGCTTTAAGCAAGCTGCTGTCTAGCTGGTGACCAGGCTCGTCCTCGACTTGCCGTCTCACTACTACTTACAACACACTACGTTGATATACCTCTTGCTAATTTGTGTTTCATTTCAGATGATGTCCAGGCATTGGCTACGTCCCGGCCTGCGATGTCTGTGCTAACCTTCTCTCGTTACAGACACATTGAGACTGGCGTGCCCTGACTCCAGCATGGCTGGTGAAAGTTACCAAGTTAGCTCATTAGCTAGCTAGGCTGCTACTACCCTGCTTACTGAGTTGATGCCTGACGGCCGTCGACTTTGGTAAGGTAAACGAGCGATGTCTTACAACCTTCTCCATTAAAGTGCCACGAGTTAAGGCTTCTAGACTTACAGTTCGAGTTAGCTGTTAGCTTGATAGCAGGGTAGTCTACTGGCTTCCCTGCAACTAGCTTGTTCCTGTTGGGGAAGTAAACAAACTCGTACTGTACTCCCGTCGCTGGCGCGACTTTACGAGTTAACACTCGTAAGTTCGAGTTAGCTCCCTAGCTTGTTGGCTGTTAGCTTGATAGCAGGCTGGTCTACTGGCTTCCCTGCAACTAGCTTGTTCCCGTGGGGGGAGTAAACAAACTCGTACTGTACTCCTGTCGCTGGCGCGACTTTACGAGTTAACACTCGTAAGTTCGAGTTAGCTCCCTAGCTTGTTGGCTGTTAGCTTGATAGCAGGCTGGTCTACTGGCTTCCCTGCAACTAGCTTGTTCCCGTGGGGGGAGTAAACAAACTCGTACTGTACTCCTGTCGCTAGCGTGAGTTTACGAGTTAACACTTGGTCCATAGAATGTTCGTGCTAGCTGCCTAGCTTGTTAGCTCTAGCCCTTGCCTACTCTGCTAGCTAGCTAGCTTACCGTCAACAGCTGTCACCATTGGTGAGCTTCGAACTAGTTCTGTTCTAATGTTTTTCTCTCATTCCAGTGCCTCGGCAGACTGGATGCTCCGCATGCTTGGACCGCAGGGATGCTGGACAGCTGATGCACTCTGAGCAGTGCTCGCAGTCATAATCAGCGGGGAAGTGAGCTGCTGCTCGAGCCCGGCGCTGCTGCTGGAGCCTGGCGCTGCTGCTGGAGCCCGGTGATGCTGCCGGAGCCCAGCGCTGCTGCTGCCTTCAGCAGCAGCGGGGAGGCGTGACAGCTGATGCACTCTGAGCAGTGCACGCCATCAATAACAGTGGGGAGACGAGACGGCTGATGCACTCTGAGCAGTGCTCACCTTCGGCAACAGCGAGGATGAGAGACGGCTGAAGCACAGCACTGCATGTCACACATTGCCCCCGTAGGTAAAGCAATAAAGTCATGCATGTTTTTAATTCCCCTTCAACACATCCACCACGGTAGCCCTGTTCCAACGGCTTTTTGCCTTGTGTAAGAGCTGAACAGGTCTCAGCCTGATCGCTTTTCATTTTCATTGAAGGGAAGGGAAGTGGTCTCCACCACCAAAAAAGGACTGCCCGCCACCCACATGAAACCTTCATGTCAGGCAAAGTTTCATAAGCATAAACCTCACATGTCACAAACATAAGTTATGCTTGGGTAAGTTTTCCCCTCAGTACACCCACGGTACCCTTACACAAACAATGTGTGGTGTGTACCCAGGTCTTTTGCCCTCCCCCTCAGGGGAGCGGGCACAGATCTATACAGATGTTCAACTCAAAGCCAGCTGAAAGGCATACACTGCCTCGCCAGGGGTGCACAAAACTATAACAGTGGTTACACTGCAGTTGCCCGGCCCCCCCTCCCAGGATACATGGCTTATGTAAGTTCCTCACTGTGCCCTTACACCCACATTTGTCAATCATTTGTGATGGTGTTCCCCCACCTTCCTCCGAGAGGGTGGATGGTCCAGTCAGTGGTGCCTCAGGGGCGGGTTCATCTCCTACAACAGGAGATAAACCCCCTGATCACAAAGAGGGCCATAAGCCAGTGCCGTCAGAGGAGGCAAACCAGGGCCACTGCAGTAGATTATTTCTCGTCCCCAAAAAGGACAGGAATTATCTGCCTGTACTAGATCTACGTATATTGAACAAAGCACTGATGCCGTTGAAGTTCAACATGTTGACTCCATGGTGTCTAGTTCGCTTCATTAAACCAGGCGGCTGGTATATTCGGTAGATTTAAAGGACGCTTTCCACGTACCGATTCATTCCAGATATCAAAGATATCTGAGATTTGCATTCAGGAAGCAGCGTACCAATGCCACACACAAAGTGGGTAGCAGCATCCATCGCCCCATTGCAGAAGCAAGCCTTCTATAGAGTATATTATGTCCACAGCAGACTGCTCACTTCCTAGGCATGACAGTGAACTCCGTCTCAATGACGGTAGGTCTGTCGCAGGCACGAATAAATGTCATCAGGGCATGTGTTCAACAGTTCAGACTGGGGGAAAAAAGTCACATCTCTTCGCTGTCAAAAACTGTTGGGATTGATGGCGGCAGCAGCAATTGCACTCCAACTATGGATGCTGCATGCGCGGCCATTTCAGGCTGGTATCTGTCTTTAAAGCTCAGCTCCACCAGGGACAAGTTTCGCTTGATCACGGTGGATCGCAGATGCTGGCAGGCCTTGGCCATATGGCGAGCCCCGCATTTCCCCTCAGCAGCGGCTCCACTAGGCATAGTGACACGCCGCGTTATCGTAGCCACAGACGCCTCCATGGTAGGCTGGGGTGCGATATGCAAAGGATATTCTGTGAACGGGTGTTGGTCATCAACGCAAGCCGCGTCACATATAAATGTGTTAGAACTGCGAACGATTTTTCTAGCGCTTCGGCATTTCATACACATACTGAGCGGGCGTCATGTACTCGTCAGGACGGACAACAAGTGCGCCATGGCATAAATAAATCGCCAAGGGTGGGTTCGCTCCCCTGCGCTTTACCATTGGGCAAACCAACTACTCCTGTGGGCGGCGAAGCGCATTCGCTCTCTCAGAGCTGTGCACATTCCAGGTCATCTCAATTACGGAGCAGACCTGTTGTCAAGGGGCAACCCTCAAGCAGCAACCTTCAGGTGGTCGACCAGATTTGGCTATGATTTTACAGGGCGCAGGTGGACCTGTTTGCGAACAGAGAAAATACCTGCTGCCCTCTGAGGTTTTCGCTGGGAGGCGACAACCCTCCATTAGGCGTGGACGCGCTGAGCCAGCGATGGTCCAGCATGCGTCTTTGCGCATTTCCTCCGATCCCTCTTCTGCATCAGGTAGTCTGCAGGGCGGAGGAGGAGGGCATAGAGCTGATATTAGTAGCGCCCCATTGGCCCAATCAGCCATGGTTAGCGGACTTAATCAAATTGTCAGTGCAACCTCCGTGGGAGCTCCCTCTGCGCAGAGATCTCCTCTCGCAAGCTCACGGGATGGTCTGGCACCCCAAGCCAGAGCTGTGGCAGCTCAGGGCCTGGCACCTGAGAGGAACAGGCTCTTAGCATCAGGCCTGTCAGATTCAGTGGTGAATTCTATACAGAGCACTCGGGCAACGTTTACCCGATCTCTGTATATGCTCAAGTGGTGCATGTTCGAGCGATGGTGCGCTGCACGTCAGCACGACCCTATTGATTGCGCTCTGGGCATCGTCCTAGAATTCTTACAGCAATTGTTTGATGAAGGAAAGGTGGCTTCTACTATCAAAGTATACTTAGCAGCCATTTCCGCCTGCCACATTGGCATTAACGGCAAATCTCCCGGTAGTCATCCATTGGCTTCGCGCTTTATGGCTGGGATAAGGCGACTTAGAGTGCCTGTCAGGCACCTATTGCCCTGTTGGGATTTGCTAGTTGTGTTACGGGCGCTCACGGGTCCCCCGTTCGAGCCCTTAGAAACGGTAGACATAAAGTTTGCATCTTTAAAAAACGCGCTGCTCCTGGCACTGGTCGTGCATTCAGTTTTCAAGTGCCGGGGATAGGGTAGTATTGCGGCCAAATGCAGCATATGAAGGAAAAGTAGTGACAACTCCGTTCCGTAACCAGGCCATTGAGTTGGCCGTATTCTCGTCCCCTCCTTTCGCATCTTTGGAGGAGGAGAGTTTGCATAAGCTCTGTCCAGTGCACGCTCTACGCACTTATGTAGAGCGCACTGGCTCATTCAGGCAATCAGACCAGTTATTTGTATGCTTTGGTGCAAACACCAAAGACAAACCTCTGGCAAAGTCGAGCCTCTCCCGTTGGCTGGTGGAGGCTATCACTTTGTCTTATACAAGTTTGTCATTGGAGCCCCCGGAGAAGCTTCGTGCGCATTCTGCTCGTGGGGTTTCGTCAACCTGGGCCCTGTTTAAGGGCGTTTCAGTGGATGACATCTGCAAAGCTGCAAGCTGGAGCTCTCGCCACACCTTTATTAATTACTACATGTTGGATGTGGCAGAGCCTGGTTTCCTGCAGAGTGTATTACAGGCGAGCGATTTGTGATCCTAAACGGCCTGCGAATATGCTTATAAATTATGTGACCATCTTCCCTTATGTGTTAAAGGCGGATGGCGCAGTTGGGTCTAAGTTTCATAAGCAAGGGATCAGTGATCCCGTTTCACTTATATTGAATTCATACCCCGTATAAGGCGCAACGCCGCCCGCCACATGAACCTCTCTGAGGGCAATGCGAATAGGTTGGCGTTTGCGTATTGGCCGACACTGTTGCACGTGTGAATGGACTCGGTCCCGAATGTTACATCGCAGTCCAAACTGCAATAGGGAACATCTCGGTTACGGATGTAACCTCGGTTCCCTGAGCAGGGACCAGATGTTACATATGTTGCGTGCACAGTGCGTGTTTTTTCTTCTGGTAGGCTCAGTGCTCAGAGTCTTCAGAGGATAAGCAACGCAATCACCCCCAATTTATGGGGACCTGAGGGGGCTGGCTCAGTGCGGTGATTCGTCGCAATTCGGCCTTCCGGCGTGAATAGAAAGTGCTTCGATTGGTCCATGAAGGTGTCATTTCCCGAATGTTACATCTGGTCCCTGCTCAGGGAACCGAGGTTACATCCGTAACCGAGATGTTTTGATGGTATGTGGAACTGACATTTATTGTGAGTATATGACTTTAAACAGTTTTGAGTGCAGTATTTTAGTAGTGTAACTTTTTTATTACTTTATCAAAACAATGTTACTTGTTACATTTGATTAATGCTTTATAGTTCTGTTTCTGAATGTTTTCAACTGAAACTTCCAAATTTGTAAAGGTCCTGTTTTAACCATTTCAATTCTCTCTGTATCTGTTAATTTGTCACGCCATAATGATTGGGTCTTCACTAATCACTGTATCACCACCATTGATGTTACTCACATTGTTGACATCACTGCTGTCGTTATCAGCCAGCTGTGCTTGAGCTGTGTTCATGACCATGGCAGTATCATGCGCGTCGTCAGTGCGGGTGTGTCAGTGTCTCGGATATGGGCAGCTGTGGTACATGATGGCTCACCGTTTGTAGAAGCAAAGCAGGCAGAGCTAATGGTGCTACTACAAGCTGTTTGTCTGCTGCTGCAGCTAGCAATCGCTTAACTTGGCTTAGCAGCACTTGAAACATTATCAGATGAACTCGACACATTATCAGATATTTCTTCCACTTCCACGGACGAATTTCTTGATTGGAAATAAGTAATTTCTCCCTGAACTTCTCATCGTGCCCTGTCCACTTAAAAATCGTTTCACGCTAAACTTTGCAACCACACACGTCACCACACGAAAAATCTGTGACAGAAAAGTCATGTGACCTAGAATAATTTGTTCCATGATGGAATTAAGATACATTTTAGGCTGGTACTGAAAATAAAAGAATCGTTTTTCAGGCTTATTATGAATTGTCATTATGTTGCAATGACAAGTGATTTATTTTAATTTGCAAAAAAAATAATAATAATAAAAAAAAAAATCGGAAATACGACGAGGCCCCCCTGGTGGCCGAGGCCCTGGGCAACTTCCCGGTTTGCCCGTTCGTCCGCACTGCCCCTGAGTGTGAACCCCTAAACTGCTCCTGATCTCAAAATGCAAAATTCCTTGTAAATCGCTTTGGATAAAAGCGTCATCACAAATGTAAATGTACAAGTGGTAACATTGGGAAGGCGGTCGACCAATGACAGTTCTCTCTACAGTAAGAGAGAGAACTCGGAACGCAAGAAGTCGGAACGTAACGGAGATACCCTTTCAAAAACTTGTAAGGGCGTAATAACTAGTTTGTGAAAGACCCAGAGACACACAAATATCCGACAAGGCAAAATCCTGGACGATTTTGGAATAATATGAGTTCAGAGAACTTAAAAATTATTAAAATGATAACAAAATAAATCAGTATAGCCGATGCATAATTTTTAAGTTTACTTTATTATGTAATCGTTTACATCAAAAGTTTTAAGTACTCTGAACTTGTTCAGGTTTACAGTGCTGATATGATTATCATCAGACTGGAAACCATTGACACAGCATAGGGTCTTACATCATCTTAACTAGCTATTTATGCTGTGTGCCTTATCAACACTTAATGGATTCTTGCTGTTACAAGGCAGTCTGGTCCAGTTTCAGGTCCAGCTTTGGAAACCTGCAAACAGCATGATCATTTTATAGACTTCCTGTGCCAGCAGATTGCTGGAGCATCTTGATGCCCTTAGCCAAACAACTGTATAAACAGCTGTATCTCTTCCCATAGACCACTCCTCATAATGCCAGCAGAAGGTCAAACTTTGTGTAGTCTGAAGGAATGGAATCCCTCCACCCTTCCAGATACCCTTTAGGCATAGAATAAATAAACACCCACAAATAGACCAAACCATACTTAAGCCATCTCAGCTGTGTGATGAGCAGCTGTTCACAGCTCCAGATGGACACGTTTGATTAGATACAGGCCTGCTGGTTTGGGAGCAACCTGACATGCAGTCTATCCTGAGTAATCTCATGGAGGTCCACCCACCAACTAAGACACATCTCTTTGCTATGTTATTTGGACAAATGTTTCTCTGGAACTCACTTTTAGAGCAACACGCTCATTTTTAGATATGGATTTTTGATACATTTTGTCCATCACCTTTGACAGTGTGTTCACTTTCTTGATTTGGTTCTGCAGAATTCTGTCTGAAGTTACTTGCAAAGTTTAATTTCAATAAATCCCTGAAACTAATCCAATTTCCCATGGCCAGGGAGCCCTGAATAACCCTTTAATCAAGACACCCATGGAAGAGGGCAAGGATTTGGAGTGAGGAGCCTTTTTATCTGAGCTACCCCACCCTTCTCCACCACTTCAGATTTGCCTTACTTTGCCTTCTCAATAACTCAAAATTTCCACATAAATTGGCCCATTTCTCCCGATTTCTCAGAAGTCATCCTAACGGTTAGTTTCTGTCTCAGAAGACCTCTGTTCTGTTTATCCACATTAACTTGTACCATGAAGATGTAGCAAAATGCACTGTATATACTTCATTATACACTGACGTGTGTCCTAAATAGGTTGGAGAAACTCCAGATTACATTCTGTCTGGCTCATCAACCATAATTTCTTTATTCAGTGTCTGTGAAACAACATTATTCATAAATCCCAATCCTAAATATGGCAGAAGTTAGTAATACATGCTAACATAACTTACAGCACCTTTAAATCCTGCACTAATAGGTTAATTAGATAATCAAACGGTCTGTTCAGTGTCAATAATGATGAGCCATTTCTAGTAACCCTATAACTAGCAGTGCTTCATTTCAGGTCTTTGTGAAATAGATTGTAATTACAAACTTATTAGTGCTCATAAATGTGATGTTACCAAATCTCACTAGTGAAATAAATGTGATCACCCTTTGAGCTCCCAATGATATCTATATTGTGAACCTTATTAAATGGATTGAAGATACAATTTGGGGATTTTAAAATGACATTACAAATTGTGTACCTCTAAAGAGCTTCTCTTTAAACTCTGAATTAAGTTGCCAGATGTAATGTTAATTTGAAGATTGCTTTGAAAATGTTTTCTGGGCAGAGGGAAATATGCTTAATAAGAATGTGAAGAAGAAGTGAGTCATGATGTAATTTTAAAGACACAGAGAACCACCTAAACCGATGGATTTTGTAAGCTTATTCCTCTAAGGGACCACAAACAAAACAAATGTGGACTATAATTTCCTGCTACCACTTTACCATACAAATCAGGGGCATTTCTGCATAATTTGACCAAGTGAAAGAGTTGGGCGTCTTGCACCTCCCTCTGGAAGTGTACTCTCTGGCTGTCTTGCACCTCCCTCTGGAAGTGTACTCTCTGGCTGTGTTGCAACTCCCTCTGGTAGTGTACTCTGTGGCTGTCTTGCTCCTCCCTCTTGTAGTGTACTCTGTGGCTGTCTTGCACCTCCCTCTGGTAGTGTACTCTGTGGCTGTCTTGCACCTCCCTCTGGTAGTGTACTATGTGGCTGTCTTGCACCTCCTTCTGGTAGTGTTCTCTGTGGCTTTCTGCTAGTTTACCCTGTGTTTTTTTTTTCTCTTTACAGAAGGAAGGCTGTGATGTGAATACCACTTCCATTTTGAATGATTGTAGAGAGTTTCAATTGGATGACATGTTCTCACGTGTTCCCTTTTTTTAAAGGGTTAGGGTTCAGATGACCGAGCAGGGACAGCATGTTGTGTTTTGTTTTGGTAGGAAAATCGATTAAACTATTTATTTATCGTTATGATTTGGAATTGCTGGTATCTAAGGGGATGCCGAGAAGTTCCAGTGTATGTTCGGGACCACTAGCTTTCTCCTTTGAGATCGGTACACCCAAATTCTTAGATGTCCAACATTAATGCGAAACCAGAGGCAGGGGGTTCTGAATAAGGAGTAATGGTAAGGAAGTCATCTAAAGGGTAAACTAGAAATGGAACATTATAGCTGTTTTGTAAGATCCTGTTTTGTAAGATCCACAGCTCCTCTGACAGCGTGTTAATGATTTTGGGGCTGCTGTGGCAACCGAAAGTGAGCCGGATGGTGAACACTTTCTTTCGATTCTTGCCATTTCACTCTGAAGAGATGCTAGAAATCGGGGTTAACTATTTCCTGTCCGAGGCAAAATTGCTAGAAAATGGATATCTTGTTTCAAACATCAATAATAAATTAAATATTGAATCACAATTGGTCATACTCAACTTTTTTTAATCCATGACAACTGGGATTTAATATTTGGTAAATTAGATTAAAAAAAAATTTTTTTTATAATTATGTAATTTATGCAAATCTGCCTAATTAGCATATTCCGTGACGCGTATTTTCAATAAAAGAGGGCTAGAACATAGAAAATAGTAGTGAATCCCAAACATTTGAAAGCAAAAAGTTAAATTGACATGTATTGCACTTTATTTTAAGCTCTCATCCTTATTCAATAACCAGAACTGGCACAGGACACTTTTAAAGAACACATGTCACTATGCCGTAAAATAGTTGAATCTGACAATATGGACTACTATTAGCTAAATATGTACATTTACAATTTCTTATAGTTCTACATTTGTTAGTTGCTTTTCAATTATCAACTGTTTATGATATTCATCACTGTGCCAAACTTCAAAGCAGTTTATGTCAGTCTCGCATGACAGAACTTGGCACCCAGTTGTGAAGAGAGTGAATTAGACCATCAGCTGCTAAATTCTTCGGACGATTCCAGATAATTTAGCAGCTGATGGTCTAATTCACTCTCTTCACAACTTGACATACCTTCTGGTTCACTGTCTGGCTCTTCTTTATTGTTGTCATCATCTAAAATAGCTAAAACTTCGCCCAAAGTATATGATTTCGATGGTCTTGCTCATTTCGGGTAAAGACACCATTTTAAAAGTACGGATGCCAAGTTCTGTCATGCGAGACTGACATAAAATTCAACCAATCCCATCTCGTGTACCATTCAAACACAGATAGGAGACATTTTCTCATTGGCTTATCTCTCAGTCACACAATACAACAGTTTTTTTTTCGTTTTCTATGTTAGGTTATGATAAAACAGCAGCATTACGTCATCAGTACTGTGGTACTGATATTTGCATGGCCGGACCTGAAAGAGTTTTAAGAGAAATAACTTTAAAAGCTGATGTGAATTGGCCCTGCTATTTTTATGAATTTAATGTCATCTACATTTTGATAAATGGAATAGTTGATGCTTGGGATGTGGCTACTGTGGGGTCCTGAGAGAGTAATAATGAGCCTCTTTTTTCCTGACTGCAATGCCGCTAAGGCTTATCCTAGGTGAATGGAGGTTTAGGAGGAGCCAATGATAAATCGGTACTGGATTTCACTAGCGAGTAGGGAATTAACAGAGTCTAGGTTCCCTGACTGCTGATTGTAAATTTTGGCATGAAAAAGACTGAGACCCCCGGGTGAAAACAATATAGTATGCCTGAAAGAAGAAAGTTAGTAAATTCTTTGTTAAGACGAATGGTTAGTTCTAGGGCTAAGATAGACACATTCATTTGAGTGCATATATATTTAAAGTTGGAGCATAAATTGGACACATAGGGCTTAAGTGCGAGCACAATAGCTACAAACATGCATGCATTTGCAGTTAGACAGCCAATATCTAGCCAAGTTTAAACAGCAGACTTGCTGCCTGGAGACATTTCCCTAGCCTGAAAAGGTCCCGGCTGACGATCAGGAAAACATTGGTGCCTCGATAGAGGGAATGCTTTTTCCATTGATAAGATAGCAGTTAGTAGAAGAATTGTCTGAGCTGCTGCAGATGACACAAGTAGCCATGCGACAGCCCAAGAATACTCTATTATGCAGCTCTACGTCCAGGGCCCCCCAATACGAACATTGATTTTACAGGCCCACTTGAGCTTCACGTTTAGCCAAGAATAAACGATGATAAGTATGTAGCGCCCCCTAGGGTACAGTGACTACGCCACCCCTTGAGTTACTGAGCAAGGGGAACTCTGTATCAATGATCTGTACAGACACAGGTTCTTTCTGAAGTATAAAAATACAGTCTTTATTAATGAAAAGTGTGTTGGTTGGTCAACAGGGTCAGATACATAAACACAGTAATAAAGGGGAGAGGAATCGCCAGGCTTACAGCACAGGAGCCAGAGGAGCAGATAAAAAAGACACTCATGGACGGGTAAGGGTCCCAATATAACGCGTGTTCACTGTCAGAAGACACACTGCAAATATATATCACTCTGATAAACTTGATATGAGGATTAAAGAATTCACTTCACCGCAACTTCACATGTCTATTCTACTCCTTGAGTGCAAAAGGGGAACTAGGGAGATGCCTACTCAATAGGGCCTTATAAGTTCCCCTGGCTCCACCACCACTGAGGCTGGCTATCCGAGAGGGAGGGGGTCGGACAAAACAAAAGAATAAAGAAAATAAAGAAACCACTCTAGCCTGTGATGTACAATTAATGCACTCTCACTACACTACTAACTCCAATCAACAGGCTAGAGGAAAAATATAACAAAGGACATAAACCACACAACAATCACACACGTGTAGAGAACAGCAACCCTAGCAACGCTGGTTGCAGTTGATCACTGTCTGAAAACATAAACAGACAATTAAAACAGGTAGTCACACTCCATTGTCCATATGATTCACTCACAACTAGGGTTGGGTACCGAGAACCGGTACCAATACGGCACCGGTTCCATACAACCGTTACCTACCCGGACCGAAATGCAACGCAGATTTCGGTGCTTCCTTTCGGTGCCTGAGCAGATAATTTTTTTTTTTTTTTTTTTTTATTAAAATTTTTATAATTTAACAAAACTAGCGATAGCTAACGAGAAGTAACGTTAGTGGCGTAGATCTTTCTGAGTACGATCTGTATACTTTTTTGTGTTGATAACAGATTTCGTGGGGCACATATAAAACTGCTCCATCTCCCAATATAGACTCTCGCCTGTGTCGCTCACGCTGCATTCCGTATGGGACTAGTGGAAACGGGATTTGTGTTGAGGAGTTGCCATGGTAATGGGTTGACTTGCGTGTGGTTTCGGTTTCAAGATAAGTGTGGTTGTTCTAAGCAGAAGTTGGATACGCTTTATTAAACGGAGAGCTACCGTCTCATCCAAAGATATTCCTTCTAAATGTGAGTTCTTAAGAGAGCACTAACTTGGACGCTACAATAACATTGCAACAGTCTGACAGCGAAGAGCAGGCAGCCTTGCTCTGTGCAAGCACAAACAGAGCTAGCCATCAATATAACGGAGAAAATGTCGAAAGGTAAACGATCAAAAGTGTGGCTGTATTTCGCACAAAAAGATTCAAACAACGCGACATGCAACATATGCAACAACAAAATTGCGTGTAGGCTAAATGGGGGAGAGAACTCAAGAGGCCCTGAAGCTAAACTTTTAAAGGGGCAGTACACATTCACGAAACCAGTGGGTTTAAATAAATGCAAACTAATTAATATTTGTTTTACTCTGAAGGCAAACATGCTCATATTTCTGCAAAAGTATTACTGAAGTGTGAAGTGTGTGTACAGAGTTTGTTATGTATTTATTTATATTTATTTAAGTATGCTGTAAACAGTTGTTATAAGTTAATATATTGTTCATAGTTTGAAGTTAAAAGGTTTGAAGCCAAGTGTTTTGTATTTATTTGTATTTATAGTATACCTTAAACAGTTAATATATTGTTAAATTTGAAGAAAACTATTTGCCTTGGCAATAAATAAGCCTAATGTCTTTAATTAAAAAAAAAAAAAAGTATCGGTTCTTGCACCGTTTAGGCACCGGTATCGTTTTAAAAGTATCGGTTATGTACCGGTATCGGAAAAAACCCAAACGATACCCATCCCTACTCACAACACATTACAGAGTAAATACACATTACGTCAATAAACCGCCATCAGGCTACCGGGGAAATAGCACCAATGCGCCCGTATCCATTGCACGTTCGTCAAGCAGACAAAGAGAAATAGCGCTCAGACATACCTGCCGCTCCTGTTGTAAGTACAATATGCTGGTAGCGGATACACCACACCAGCCACAATACCCAGTGGGTGCTGGTGGAGAATAAATACACATGTTTATCATACTTTAGTTAAAAACAGTGTACAACAACAGTTACATTTAATGAGTCATTATCGTACCTTTGAAACGCAAAAGATCTCAAACCAAGGTACAGCAAGGTTCAGTCAGCGTCTGCTTTGCGTCACACACACACTATTAAAACAAACATCGCTTAGCACACTAACCTTCAGTAAAAATAAGAATCAAGAAAGCAGCCGCTTTGACATACCTCCGCAATTCAAGAGCGTGCCCACGTCCTATAGCTTCCTCACCCGTGTGCCAGCAACAGTAACAACAGACCGGTGTAAGGACCCCAGGTGCCTAAATATATACGCCTACCTCCGTCATGTAGGTGGCCAACTAGGTGCCCACTCCACCCCCCAATTAATGACGTGCTTGTACTGGGAAGAGAGCGAACAGAAGGGAGAGAGAGATAGACAGAGAGAGAACCTAGGGGAACCTAGTCTTAACCTGGTGCACAGGCTACAATAAGTACAAAAATGAGTCCCTCCCGAAAGACACAGCTAACCCGGCTATAATGGAGAAATACTCATTGAGTGTGAAACTTCGCTGAGGAAACACTGAGCAAATTACTTCCTTATAGTGTGAAAAAGGCTACTGTGAACTCTGGAAATGAATGAATTGTTAGAGTCAGTGAGTCGCAAACTATATCGCGAGTCTGTGGCTGCGGTGGAATACCTGAGAGAAGAGGACAAATAACTTCCACACCTGAGGGCATTTAGTTCATGACTGCAGGGGCCCCCCGAGGAGGCTTGTTGGCTGGAGCATGCGAAGGAAGAGGCAGATGGACAGCTGAAGCCAGAGTGGGCAGATGGAAAGAGGAGCAAGCCTCTGTCGCCAAATGCAGAGAGAAAAAGTAGTCAGATGAACTGGGCCCTCCACTAGAAGCAGGCAGGATGATAGGGAAAGACTGGAATTGAAAAAAACAACACGGAAGCTGAAGACAAGGTAGAGTGGTGTGTGGCACCTGTAGAGTGCAGAAATGAAGGCAGATTGAGAAAAAGAAGCTGAGGGGAGAAAAGTGGTACCAGACGTTGAAGGATTGAGCGCCTGCTCTGCACGTGGACTGGAAAGAAGGAAAGGTGAAGTGTCAACATGAAATCTCTGGTCATACGCTCATGGGATGGGAGACTAGGGAGCGAATAGATCTCTGGGATGGGGCAGGAGTAGCCAGCCTACACGACCGATGCCTGGCCTTGGGAAATGTCAGGGTTTCTTGGGAGTATTAGTAGGGATAGGCGCGCTCTACTTCCAAAAAATAAATGCGTTTTCGGGTGCGAGTAATAGAATGTTAACCTTGAGTAGAATAAAACCGCACTCTCAAGCTTTTCTCATTGCTATTTAGTGTGAGACTGACGATGGCTAAGGCCGAAACGCGTCTGGAAATAAACTGGTAGAAATAGAAATACAGGATAGGTATAGATAGTTAAGGAGAAAATAGCGAGAAGAAAATAGCATGATATTATTTTATGTGTCTATTTTGATTAACTTTATTGTTAAATTATAGTTTGGAAAAATGAAGTAACAAACATAATAAGGCATACAAATGCAATAATGTGGTGGATGCGAGCCAATGTTTTTGTCATTGTTTTGATTTATATAGTATTCTTTTTAGCTGTGCTATAGTAACTGATGCAGTAAGCATAGGAACAACCAGTAGAGCTGCCTCTCCTTGAAGGGATGATTAGTGCTGGTTGATGGAATCTCATAGCCAGGAGGAGGGATGACTGTCTGCCCTCTACCGTTTGTGGAACATTCCAGATGCTCAGGCTTCCATCCAGTGGCGACTACTGACGAGAGTGGGTAGGGTATATTTGTGTGTATGGGGAGGTAGTGGGTATTCTCCAAGGAATCTAGCTCCCCCACACATCTGCCTTTTATGGTGTGTGGAGCAAGGCAATGCTGGTTAGACATCTGGTTAGAGAGGTACAGATTGGGTCAGCTGTCATAGCTGGACGTCAGCAATGAGTAAGTCTTACATCAGAGGGCGATTTGCCCCTGCTGTCCAAGGTCAGACCATGCTCATGACTGCGGGGCAAAAAGCATTGAGGGCAGAGCTGTTAGTGTTTGTTGTTTGACACATAGTGGACCTTTAATACTGACCCCCTGTACTTGCATGCAGGGCCACTACTGGCCATTTGAGTGCCCTAAGCGGAGCTCAGTTCTAAAAAGGTTATAGTAAAAAGTTATAATACTAATTAATAAATATAGCTGCAAGCAGCAATGGAGGGTTCATGCAGCGAATTGGCCAAATTCGATTGGCTGTTGAAGGCGAATGCTTTCAGAACTTAATGCAGTGATAAAGCATGGTCTGTAGAAAGTCCGTGCCAATTTTGGTGAAGATCGGATCAAATTTGCGACCTGTGCAAACTTTTTAGTGTTTTGGATTAAATTAAGGTCAAAGGACACCAAATGTATTGATTGTCCCCCAGATGGGGTCAGCAGTCCATGTACCAAGTTTGGTTTCGATATATTACAGGGTTGCCGAGATATGAGCTCACTTCCTGTTTGGTGGCTTCGCCGCCTAATTCGATTGGCTGCTACTGGCGAACGCTTTCATCAATTGTTCCATAAACTAATGCAGTTATAAGGCATGGTCTAATGATGGTCTGCGCCAATTTTGGTGAAGATCAGATCAAATTTGTGTTCTGTGTTTGCTTTTTAGTGTTTTTGACTAAATTCAATATGGCGATATGACTGTCCCCAATCAGTGTGCCAAATTTCACAACTTTTTACCAGACGGTTCTATGGGCTGCCATAGGATCCCAGCACAGAATCATATTAATAAGAAAACATAGAAACACAATAGGTTTCTGCAGCTTCGCTGCATGAACCCTAAATAATGACTGCCTTTGCATGAATACTAGTGCTGTGCCCGTAGAGTGGATGCAGTTGAATATAGATGTCAAAGTTGCTGTCTAAACTATAAACTAAATGTCATAAAGAAAGAAATTATTTAAAATGAAGTTATGGTTGAAATAGGATCACTTCTTTATTGTAAGGGTAAGTGTAGGGTAAGAATGGTCATGCAGTTGGACTCAAATGTAGGTTAATTTTATTGAATGTATGTACTGTACTGTATGACTTCGATGATGCTAGTTTTGACAGCCCACTCTCAGACAGATCGATCTGAAGAAGTTTTATAAATTTTTTTCACCTTTGGGGCGCCAGCTTCGGAAGTTGAGTGACGTGATTCGTTTACAAAATGTTATGTTTAATATCTCAAAGGTGGTATGAGCACAAATGTTCATTTGTCGTGCACAAACGAAGCACAAAGGAATGAGACCGATTTGGACCGATTCGGACATTATTGGGGCGCTAAGTGAAAAAAATGAAACCTTAATAACTTAAAAATTGAAAGAGCACAAATGTTCATTTGTCGTGCACAAACGATGCACAAACGAATGAGACCAATTTGAACCAATTCTGACATTATTGGGGTGCTGAGTGAAAAAAATGAAATCTTAATAACTTAAAAATTAAAAGAGCACAAATGTTTATTTGTCGTGCACAAACGTGCACAAACGATGCACAAATGATTGAGACACATTTGAACCGATTCGGACAATATTGGGGTGCTGAGTGACGTCATATGTTTACAAAATGTAATGTTTGATATCTCAAAAACGGTATGAGCACAAATTTTCATTTGCCGTGCACAAACGTGCACAAACGAAGCACAAACGATCTGAAATCGTTTTACATGTTTTTTTTACACATGGGGTGCCAACTTGAGTGTGAGGTGTGAGTATGATGGAGGTTCTGCTAGTACTAAAACAGACAGTGGGCCTGCTCTGGTGTTGTTGGCCACAATACGTTCTTAGTGGTCCACTTCTACAATCTGTGTTGCAAGCATGGAACAACCCAGAATGAACCTGTGATGTATAAAGGTGAAGGTGAAACACAGCTTTAAGTTAACTTTTATAAAGCCTGACCTGTGTTGAAATGTTCCTTGTTTGTCCACATTGAGCAACATCAGATGGAGGTGCTACAATCCCAGAATGTGAACATGCATGATGTGCCTGTGTATGATCTGGTCATGTTTTCTCTTACATCCCATGTGTTGTGTCTTGTTCCTTCTGCTTGTCTGTCTATGTAGACACCTTGTTGGCTAGTTGACATCTCCACCTGCCTGGGGACACTGTCTTTTAAAAAGCTCACTTTTGCTCACCATTAAAGAGCTGCTTCTGAAGTGAGGGGTAATGGCACCATTCATGGTCTATCCAGCATCAGTAAAAAAAAAAAAAACCCATCAGTCTAATCTTTGTTTATAATAATCCATTTGATGTTTGACTGAGCTAAGCTTATTTGTAGTTTGACATATAGACTAAACAATTTCCTTCTTTCTCGCATGCCACTTTGGGTTAAGATGCTGCTTTTGATTTCAAACTCAATAACTTGTATTTTGTTGAACAACTGTAATAAATACTTGGATCTGCATTCTTAGAGTTTTGCCTGGTAGTTCATATCACATGCCATGTCCTTTCATTTATATAGCACAATTTTAACCACAGAGATGTACCAAAGTAAAAAAAATATATAGCTGTTAAAAGGAATACAAATATAAAACTGATAAAAGGAATAAAAGACAAAATAACACAATAACAAAATAAAACTAGAAGAGAAAACAAGCCACAGCTGAAAGTAATATATACGTGAAAGGAATAAGATCAAAAAATAATACAGTGAAAATATAGATAGATCAAAAGCACCATCCATATGGTTAATAGAATATAATAAAACCACTATTCAAATAAAACACAATAAAAGAACAGCAAATTAGCATTAATAATGAACCTCAGAAGAAATAAAAGTCAAATTATAGCACTAAATGAAAGATTTGACAAAAAATATTATTCCCATTATAAAGTAATATAATAAGATTAAATTAAACTAAATATAATAAATAATAATATAATAAAACTACAATTAGTTGCTGAAATGGGGGGTTTGCCCATAGCATCATGCAATCTAGAACTGCCACTGCCTCAGAGGTTAACCCCAGACAATTTAAGGTGTAAGAGAAGACTGTCTCTAAACAAGAATCTTCGTCAGGAGGGCATCTGCTGGGGATGGACTTTGGTCGGTGGTGCAGCTGGGTTCAAAAGACAGCTGACCTCTGTAGCAGATTCAAGCCAGTTGTTGTGTTTGTGATGCATCCACAGGCCCAAGAGCATTTCTGACTTGCTTCATCAATAGATGTGTGTCTGTTGTGTCTATGGTCCTGCCATCCTCGGAAAGAGAGGAAAAGCGAGGCAGAGTAGATTGGAGCTGACAGTAGGGGATATTCTATTAGATTGAGTGTTGAGCTTCGATCTGACTGTATCTCCTGCCCTTTAACTCTATTTGTAATTGGAGGTGGATGTAAAGGTCCAAGCGTACATCTCTTCCTCTTTTGTCAACCCCAATCCCCGATTTCTAATAATAATTCTATTATAAAAAATGACAAGAACATTAAAGTGATTTGATCTGGCATGTTTATGCATTTTGGAATCATACTGGTTCTTGGAGGTCTGACCTCTTAGTCAAATCTAAAATGCTTCACCCTTCCTTTAAATCAACTAGTGCAGTGCCCGTAGGAATTATGCATTCTGTAGTGTTAGCAGACGTAGGTGTACCCGTTGGGTAGTGTAATAGCAAGACATATTTGCACTCCACATAGGTACAGGTTACACTGAAGTATTATTGTGATGCATGTTTCCTTTTCATTATGACATGTTTTAATGTTGTATAGCCTTTTTGGAGATATACCAACAAAAAAAAGTTTGAGATTATGCAGTGGATGCAGTTGAATATAGATGTCAAAGTTGCTGTCTAAACTATAAACTAAATGTCATAAAGAAAGAAATTATTTAAAATGAAGTTATGGTTGAAATAGGATCACTTCTTTATTGTAATGGTAAGTGTAGGGTAAGAATGGTCATGCAGTTGGACTCAAATGTAGGTTAATTTTATTGAATGTATGTACTGTACTGTATGACTTCGATGATGCTAGCTTTGACAGCCCACTCTCAGACAGATCGTAAGCTAATAATGTCCTTACAATGGGAACACAGTTTAAATACTCTGACTGGAGATGGCGTTACTATCCCCCACCCGAATTCATGAACATGACGACGTGGCCCAACATAACTTACAGCGAGATTTGTGCGTATTTCGTGGACTCCATAACAACAGACAATCTGAAAGCCTCCGAGGCTTATCAATATAAGCTACCATTTGTAGCGGTGTAGTACTCCACTCTTACGTTGTGATTTTGATTGGCACCCAGCCGTTTATTCATACGCTCTGACAGGTTCAATGATTTTCAATGGTTTATAATATTGCAATAATGAGAAAACAAAGTACACACGAATTACAACAGATACATCGGGACACTAATACATCGCAAAACCTCTCTCATTGCGTCGGTAGATGCATGAACTCATGGTCAGTGGTCTAGGCTAACCACACGACTGTTCTATGACATCATTCACGTCGCGCGGGTCCGCCCCTCTTTCTCTGAATTACTACACTACCCATAGTGCCTACGGCAAACGATAAAATACAAATATCTCGCAAACTATGAATTCAGAAATCTTCAAAATCAAGGATGCACAGGTTCATGACATGCTTAAGCTACATGCGCAATCTCATAACTAAGGGAGATACGCCCTAGACTGACAGACAGACACACAGAGATTTCTGGATTAATAGAAAGATAATTCTACCTGTTATTTTCGAGTCAAAACGGTGTAAAGTAACCAGACTATTTCATGTCCTCCTATCTCACAGACAAATCTGTAGTGTGTGCAGCAGTGACCCTGGGAGTCAAAGGGACCTAGATAATAAGAATACATGTTGGAGTTTTTGGTGTGTACTACATCTGATACCAGTGAGATTTTTACATGCAATTTATATTCTATTGTTGTTTACTTACTGATAATGCTATTTATGATCATGTGGTGTACAATTGGGTTGTACTAATGTAATGAAAATAATATTTAATATGCTCTTAAAATTGTCAACCAACTCATCTGTGAAAATTCTGAATGAAACATTTTTTGGCAGCTGACTAAACCAGCAGCTCTAGTCGACCATTAAGGGTTTTTCCTTCTTAGCTCTCACATCTTAATCATTTAGCACACATTTATTTTTATTCTTTTCTTATTTTCCATTAAGACAGAACATGTACATTTGCTGTTCATGTAAGTAACAGATTGATATATAATTAGCAAATATACCTATATATTTCTAAATACCAAATGTTAATGCCATATGTAATACTACAAGTAAATGTCATGCACCCCACAACCCAGTACACCTTTTGTATCACACATTAACAAAGCATCACTGACATAAGAATGATGATGGTACATATCTTTACCACACAGGCCGTTGGTGCCAACATGGGCTGTTAGCTGCTGGGTCTTTGGTTGCTGGGCACCTAGGCTGTGCTAATAAGAGGCTGTCATGTGTTAATGAGCATTGATGGCTTTGCTAATCTCATTAGCCCGTATGACAGTAGGCGGCCTCAGATTTAACAGTTGTCACTACACCTTGACTGTGAGAGGCATGGCTTTCACATGTTATGACTGACAGGTTCACAGAGAGCACAGTGTCTGACACTATTACTCTGTCTAGGGTCAGACGTGGTCATGCTAGCAGCTCTAAGCAAACCAAAATGTTTAGGTCATTCTGTTTTGTTCATTTTGTGTAAAGGTCACCCTAGCACTGTGAGCACTTCATGCGAAGAACTCGCCACCACAGGAATCCTTGCAAAAAAATGGGCAGGTCGGGGAAGGCATTCTCTTTGACGTTTCTTAATTAATTACAGGTTTCCTCAGTTGCTTTGGTACATTTCTCAGATCAGAATGAAAAGTCTTAAAACTGCTGGTTCAACCCCCACATCATATAGTTACTTGTGCACATCACAACAGCAATTTCTCATTCTTTTGAACATTTTGCAAATGCTTTTGCACATCAAAAGGGTATGTATACAGTTTTTCACTATTGTTAAGACCTAAAGAGCGATAATTCGGCACAATCTGCACAACCTTTACGTCATGTATCAATCGCTCGGCCCCAAGTGGGCAATATTCAAGACTCCCTTATCTGCATTAGACTCTGATTTTCCTTGTGAACACTCTAATGTCAATTACACATCACGTTGTTGTCAAAACACTGTATACAAAGTTCTGTTGTTGCACACACTTCTCAAGTAAAATCTCAAAGCATCAACCTGCAAGACACAAATAATCAAATCTCTCTCTTTTGAGCAATTTGCAGTGAGGACTGCACCATAAAAGTGTCTTGAGCCTCTGTTTTGTTTGGTAAACTATTGAAAACTTTGAAAAGATCGACAACCAGAGAAGGAGAGGGGTATGTATGTATGTGTGTGTGTTTTGAAAATATGGCTCTGTGTACCAAATGAAAACACGAGTTCCATTTTGTGAACAGTTAAAAGATTTGATAGCAAAGAGTCATCTTGCAAAGGGGGTGTCAGGTTTAACATTTTGTTTGGGAGGTTTTCAGTTTTCTGTGTGCAGTTTTGAGAAAGCCGTTATTGTTTTGAAAAACGGGTTTAAAGCAATAGTGGGAAAACTGTAAGCTAGCTAGTCCTAGTTGGAATCAATGGCAGCCCCTGTTTGGTAAAACATTTTTGAATTTGGCACAAGTTGGAGACTGCACCTCAAGTGCTTTAGCGCCACCAAGAGCATTGAGGTTGGAGGTTAGTTTATGCATGTAACTTTTAAAACCGCATGCCCGGTTTTCAAAAACTACTTAAAAAAATATATCTGGTTTGTTTAACACCTTTTGTTTGTTACAAAATTCCATATGTGTTCTTTCATAGTTTTGATGTGTTCAGTATTAAACTACAATGTAAAAAAATAATACAAATTAAGAAAAAAACACTGAATGAGAAGGTGGGTCCAAACTGATCCTGTACTGTGCATTTGTTATTGATTTTTACTATAGTCACTTACTAATGCTTCTTCAGGTACAAAATGGTTTTACAAGATAGACCGGACCAACAATAGCTAGTTAGCATGCTAAATTTAGTAGCACAGTACGTGTTGTGTAGTGTTTTTGTCATTACATCAAAACTGTTATTTCTTAATATTATGTTTATATTGTTAGTGCATTTTGGATTGTTTTAAACTAATGTATAAGGCCCAATGACCATAATTTGAAAACATCTAAATAAACAATAAACCATTTTGTAGTCAGGTTTGACATAAACTGTTTGCATATCTCAAAAGTCTTAAATTATTGCTGCAAATTTCAAGAGCAACAATGTCCTGATCATTAGTTTCTATCCTCTGCAGTCAATCACAAAGGCTATACTCAAAGTGTCAAAGTGTTTTGTGTGTGTATGTGTGTGCACAAGCGTCTACAAATGCACACATAGACACACCCAATGGGGGGTGCATTATGGAAGTCATTGCCTTTATAGCTGGATCTTCTATCAGTAGAATGAAATGTTTGAATATCTTGGAGGATCAATCTGAATCATTCTTGTACGAGTCTTCAGAGAGCTGGAATATTTGAATTTCATGTTATTGAACAGCAGCTAAGTATTCCTTTGAGGTCGAGCTCCCCGTTCTAAAGCTGAGCAAATGCTCTGAAGGATATGCATAAGGATTGTGAAATAAAGTCCCTAGCCTTTCTAAGCATAACCTCAATGCTAGTGGTCTATTTACAGTGCATCCTTAATTCCATTTCCCTTGCGGTGCACCTCCCCCCCTTTTCTCCAGGGCCATTTCAAGAAGGCTCCCCTCTGTTCTTTGACAAGGGCTTGGGGGATGACCCTGGACTTGTCCCAGCCTTGGCGGGGGAGGTGGTGCTGGTGCTGGGTGGAGGAGTGGAGGGGTTGTATGGTTAATGTACGGCTTGGGGGGGGGGGGGGGGGGGGGGTGGGTGGATGGTCGTATCTCATGTCCTCTCTCCTCATCTGTCTCATGTTCTTCACTCTCCTCTTGTCTCTCAGCTGCACTCTCATATCTGCTGTTTTCTCCTCTTCTTTCCTCTCCTCTTAGTGCACCTCTCCTCTGTCAGGCCCCCTCTCCTCTCCTATCTCCGCTTCTCACTGTTTTCCTGTCTCATGCCTACTATACTGTCTTCCCTCACATTCTCTTTCCTCCCATCTTGTGTGCTCTCTTTCTCTCCCCAGCTCTCCTCCACTGTGGACAAAATGGGCCCAGCCTGAGCATGAATATGTAAAGTAGTCCCAAAACTATTAGGGCAGGCATGATAGATGTACTAAACAATTACCAGCACCATATGGGCAGATTACAGTGGTACTTAATATACAACATTTAGAAGTACCACATTGCCGATGTATTATTATTTTTGTTGTTTTTATATCCACATGAATGCCAGTGAAAAATGAATATGAGTCTGATGGGCCTTTTTTTTAAAAATCCTAATAAAGTCAATTACTTGTTGACAGGTGATGGAAATGGTTATGCTTATGCAATGGAAAGAAGCTGCCCTGTATTCCAGGACTTATAAAGTAACACATCTTTAAAATGGCTTAAATAGTGACTAGTACGCTATCAGTGGGGTCTCTTTGTCACCACAAGTTACAGCATTGTTAACTGAACATGTAGCCTAGCATATAGTTATATGTCCATCATGCCTTTTCAGTCTACTCCTTGAAAACAGCACTGCTCCCCACTGACTCAGAATCATCGGAGGTACTAGACACTTGGATACTGATGCCCAAACATGTCTGTTTGTTTGGACATTTGGAATCTTTTGGCTCCAACACCTGCTTTTTTTTCTCCATCATTTATTCGTGGCTCTATTTTCTCTGTTATTTATTCGTGGCTCTTTTTATTCTATTTTCTGCTTGTCGGTGGCTTTCTGTGTGCTTCATTTTATCTTAAATGTTAACGCGCAATAACTAGCTTGGTTGTGATTGGCCAGTGAGCCCGATGCAGGAACACTTTTCAAAACTTGCTGTTGCTGAGAGAACTCTTAAATCCCTATAGAGACAGCGAGCACTTCTCAAGCGATTCTAGTGATCATTCTAAATGCATTGAATGAAATAATAAAAATGAACAACAACATCATAGTTCTTCATTGGCTTTTGTGCCCTCGCATTTTCAAACAGAAATGACTGTTGTACGAACCAGTACTATTAGTGTTCAAATTTAAATGAATGAAATTGATTGGTTAAATCGACTACCCTGTTAAAAAGAAGCAGGTTTGTCATGTCATGTGACTCTTCTGGCTTCATACCCTGATGGCCACCGCTTCCACAGATGTTTATTCATTCCTCAATGACATTCTTCACTTTCAGTTTATTTACAAAACATTTACACACATGCATTTTAATTACAATATCTTGCTGTCAGCAGTTGGTATATTGATGTGACTGGCCTATTGATCAGTATCCCAGATACCCCTAATACTTTCTGATTGATCTGAATTTCTCAACTCATCTTGGGATCCATCCTGACAGAGCAACACCATCCAGTTTAATGAAAATAAATGCTGGTCTCTGTCGAAGATCCTGTGCTCCTGTCTGGATTCAATTCATTGTTTTTAATTGAAGCTTTACTGCCTTCTGCTTTTTGAGGTTTCTGAGGAAGGCCCACATCCCACATTACCTTCAAAACAACTGTTCTCCTTCCTCATCGCCTTTGGATGTCCTAACAGTGACCTGACCTGTTAAATGTTGACCCATTGTTTTAGGATTATTTTTGTGTGGTTTTGCCTTGTCTTTATTTACCTACTGTGGTGTGTTTCAGCTAAGAACACAACATTGAGAGTCCTTTTTTTTTTCTTTCTTCCTTCTTCCTCAGTTAGGAATAAACAGTGGCACTTGGAACTCTCTCAAACACCTTTGAGTGCCCCAGCATTTGACCGGTTCTCAGAGGATCATGGAAACGATGAGAGTCTTGTTTCACTCACAGTGCACCAGAAATACTTAAACATGCATTTTATGAATAGCTGTCAAACTATACATACAATTGTTGTCAGTTGTCAAAAGGGTCATGCACAGAGTGAAGACAAGAAACAGTGAGTGAGAAGAAAGTAAAATCATAGACAAGGAATTTGAGGAGCTGTTGTGTGCATTAGTGAAGACGTATCAAGCTATTATTTGTGATACTGTTTGGGGATCCAGGCATAGTCAGGAATAATGCAGTGTTTAAACAGTGATTGATTTTGGAATTAAAAAGTGTGCAAGGATTTACTGCAAGGACTTCAATGCCTCAGCTGTTTATCAACACAACAAATGGCTGCTTATGTGCTGTCCAACAGAGGTGCAATTGAAAGATCAATAGGTACATGATTTACCAACTGCGGTACAGCTAATCAATACGTTTGAAAGTAAATGAAATATGCATTAGTCCTGGTTTTACTAAAGAGGGGTGGCACGGGGAGAATAGTCAAGCCATTCACTATTATATATATATATTGATTGTGTGACAGAGATCTCACTCAAGCCGTAATCGGCTCCCTGACCACACACGCTCACACCCAAATCAGATTTGCAATATGATGTATGGAGTCTGAGGTACATGGAGGAGTATAAAGCTGCCGCATACAATCTACGGAGAATGGTGAAAGAAGCCAAGAGAAGGTATGGGGAAAAGATCCGGTCCCAGTTTGAACAGTCAGACTCCAGGTGTATGTGGCAAGGACTTCGGGCGATGTCGGACTACCAATCACCAACTTCCACGATTGTGAACGCTGACCCCTCGCTGGCAGATGAACTCAATACCTTCTATGCACGATTTGATCAAAAAGCAGAGGACATCACCCAGGCGCATGTTGCGTGCGCATCAGTCTTGCCAGGCCCAGCGGAGAATGAGTTCATGACGCTATCAGAGCATGACGTACGAAGAGCGTTTAGGAACGTGAACACCAGAAAGGCAGCAGCTCCAGATGACATCCCTGGACGAGTATTCAAAATCTGCGCAGATCAACTTGCTCCTGTATTCACAGTAATATTCAACCTCTCTTTGGCTCAGTCAACTGTACCAACTTGTTTTAAAAAATCAACAATTGTGTTGGAAAACATGACACTTCAAGTAGAATGAATAATCCCTGAGTTATTATTAAGCCTGTGTGTATTTTCAGTTACTGTATATTCTGTGTGGCAATCAGTCTGTTGGAATACTGTTGTGTTTGATTTAAAAGAACATTCTATGTCAGTTAGTTTGTAACGTCTCTTGGGTTGGATGCGCTGTATGTAACCTGCTTTAATGCTGAGAAGAGATCATTAGTAAAAGGGCTATGCCATTGCTTATTTATTCTCAACACAGTGTCGACTCTCACTATTGAAACCAATAGGTTATGGGCCCAGAATAAGCTGAATAGAGCCGTGAGATAGTTTTCGGAAAACTTTGAAGAGGAAAGATGTCGGAATTGAAGATTGCGATTGTTCCACTGAATGGCTCTAACTATCCAACCTGGAGAGATGGCTTGTGGGGAATTGTGGGGCAGTCCTAGCCGCTCAAAGCCGGAGGATTTTGAGAAGTATGTGTCACGGAAAAATCGCGCTTTGTCTACAATTGTGCTATCGATCGAACCGTCCTTGCTTTACCTAATAGGAGACCCTACGGAACCCTATGCTGTTTGGCAAAAGCTGGCCAATCAGTTTCAAGCAAGAACATGGGCAAACAGACTGGCACTAAGGCGCAAACTTCATGCACTTCGTCTGAATGATGGTGAGTGTGTTCAAGATCATATTAAGACTATGTTAGAAACATTTGACGCGCTGTCAATCATCAGAGATCCGATAGATGACGACGATCGCGTAGTTCATCTGCTGGCAAGTCTGCCAGAGTCATTTAATATGATAGTTACTGCATTAGAAGCAAGTGTTGATGTTCCAAAAATGGAAGTAGTGACAGAACGATTGCTGCATGAAGAGCGCAAAATGAAGCAGCGTGATGCTGATACAAGCAGTGATGTCAAAGCCATGACCAGTAAGCAGAGATTTAAAGGGACAGGTCCGAAATGTCATCATTGTGGAAAGTTTGGACACATTAAACGAAATTGCAGAGATCTGATCACAAATGTACAAAATGGAGACAGGCATGTTCAAAAGGGCTCAAAGCAAAAAATGAACAAAGCTGAAATGAAAAGAAAAACAAATCACAGTTCAAACAGTGAAAGTGTTGGATTAGAGTCATGCATTATCAGTGAAGTCTGCTGAAAGACTAAAGCGCTGGATAGTGGACTCTGGAGCTACTTGTCACATGTGCAATGACAGGAAGATGTTTGTTGAATTTAGTAGCTTACAGTCAACACAAGAAGTGACACTGGGTGATGGATACTCAGTACAAGCAACAGGACAAGGTGTTGTAATGCTGGAGATGATTCTCGCTGACACAACTCGAATGTGTAAGCTGAACAATGTCTTGTATGTTCCACGCTTATCATACAACTTGTTGAGTGTATCCATGGCAATACAGTCAGGGAAGATTGTGAAGTTCAAGGAAGATAAGTGTAGTTTGATGGAAGAAAATGGAAAGCAGATTGCAGTTGCAAAAAAGGTGGAGAGTCTGTACTACATTTGTTGCAAAGACCATGAGAAAGCAAATTCAGCTGCCACTGAGAGCGTGCACAAGGAGACGAAAGAAACTGTCTGGCATCGCCGCTACGGGCACCTCGGAGTGCAGAATCTAAAGATGCTAGCCAAAGAACAGTTAGTGGAAGGATTAAACTATGATGTGCTTAAAGACACAGAATTCTGTGAGTCGTGTGCTGAAGGCAAACATCATCGTAGTAAATTTCCAACTGATGGCAGAACACGAGCCAAAGAACCACTTGGTCTAGTGCACAGTGATGTATGTGGAAAAATTAATGAGAAGTCACTAAGTGGAGCAGAATATTTTCTCACGTTCATTGATGACAAAACTCACTATGTGTGGATGTATGGTCTGAAACGCAAAGATGAAGTCTTCAACAAGTTTGTTCAATGGAAAGCAGAAGTGGAAACAATTACTGGAAGGAAACTAAAAGTTCTACGCACAGATAATGGAGGAGAATACACCTCAACAGAGTTCAAGACTTTCTGAAGACAGCAGGAGTGCGACATGAACTGACTGTTCCGAAGACACCCGAACAGAATGGAGTTGCAGAGAGGATGAACAGAACCCTGATTGAGACAGTGAGGTCAATGCTCGCTGATGCAAAGCTGCCTCAGAGATTTTGGGCTGAAGCTCTCTCAACAGCAGTCTACCTGAGAAATCGGAGTCCAACAAAAGCTGTAGCTGGCATGACACCGTTTGAAGCCTGGACAGGAGAGAAACCCGAAGTGGACCATCTGCGTGTGTTTGGATGTGATGCCTATGCCCACATACCAAAGGATGAAAGAAAGAAGTTAGACCCAAAGGCAAGAAAGTGTGTTATGCTTGGATATGGAACAGAAACTAAAGGATACAGACTGTATGACACAAAACAAAGCAAAGTGTTCCACAGTCGAGATGTGATGTTCAATGAAGCTATCTGTGGCGCTGAGAAGTCAGACTCAGATGATCAGAACATTTACAATCTTGTGGAGTTTGATTGCACTGACAGTGAAGAACAAGTCGTCACTGAAACTGCAGAGCCTGAGATCCGAAGATCAGGAAGAACCACAAGACCACCTGATTGCTATGGAGAGTGGGTGACTTGCCAACAGTAACCTGCATGAACCTGAAACCGTGCGTGATGCACTGACCAGTCCTGAGAAGTCAAAATGGAAAGACGCAATGCAGAAGGAGATGCAGTCTCACATGCGAATGAAGTGTGGGATCTAGTAGAATTACCTGAGAGCAAGAAAGCTGTGGGAAGCAAGTGGGTCTTCAAGGTCAAAGTTGATGCCGACAGGACAGTTGACAGACACAAAGCTCGCCTGGTGGCTCAAGGTTTTTCTCAGAGATTTGGATTTGACTATGATGAGACATTCAGTCCAGTCATCAGATTTGAGTCTGTCCGCACTGTTGTTGCACTTGCAGCACAACATGGACTGAAGTTACATCAAATGGATGTAAAGACGGCCTTCTTGAATGAAGAACTTAAAGAAGATGTCTTCATGAAACAGCCAGAAGGGTTTGTCGTGAAAGGAAAGGAAAACTTTGTGTGCAAACTGAAACGCAGCATTTATGGACTGAAACAATCTCCTAGATGCTGGAACATCGTTCTTGATGAGAAATTAAGGAAGATGGGATTCATGCAAACAAAGAGTGACCCCTGCATATATACAGCTGCTGATGGAGAGATGTTTTTAGTTGCTGTTCATGTGGACGACATAATTCTTGGAGGGAGGAGTGACGGCCGTATAACAGAGGTTAAGAAGGAGCTTGCAAGATACTTTGACATGAAAGACATGGGAGAGCTCAAACACTTCATTGGAGTGAAGATCATTCAGCGTCCAAACGGAAACATCTGGATGGGCCAGACGTCTTACACAAAAAGTGTTCTGGAGAAGTTTGGAATTGAGACCGCCAAAGCTGTCTCTACCCCAGCTGATGTGAGCACAAAGCTTGTCAAAGCATCTGAAGACTCAGAGAAGGTTGAGCAAGCGCTGTATCAGTGTGCTGTGGGTAGCCTACTCTACCTATCGACCAGAACAAGACCAGATATTGCATTTGCTGTCAGCAATGTGGCAAGATTCTGTTCTGATCCAACTAAGCAACACTGGACAGCTGTGAAGCGTATTTTAAGATACCTGAACGGAACACAAACACTAGGTCTGCTCTATTGTAAGGAAAGAGAGGAAGAGTGCATTGGATACTCTGATGCAGATTGGGCAGGAGACCTCGACGACAGAAGATCCGTGTCTGGGTACATGTTCAAGATGAGTGGCGCAGCAGTAAGCTGGAGGAGTAAGAAGCAGCCATATGTTGCTTTGTCTACAGCAGAGTCTGAGTACATGGCACTAGCCAGTGCTGCACAAGAGGCAGTCTGGATGCGACAACTGCTGTCAGATCTGAAAAACAGTCCTGCTGGAGCAACAGTTATCTTTGAAGACAACCAGTCAGCTATCTGCATGGCCAAGAATCCGCAGTTTCATGGACGTGCAAAGCACATTGACATCAAGCATCATTTCGTTCGAGAGCAAAATGCAAGTGGAGCAGTGGAACTCAAGTACTGCAAAACTGAAGACATGATTGCTGATATGCTAACCAAAGGCTTATCACAGGCGAAGTTCACCAAGTTGAGAGAAATGGCTGGACTTAAACCATTAGTATAAATGGACATTCTACCTGCTAGTGAGAAGGAGTGTTGGAAAACATGACACTTTAAGTAGAATGAATAATCCCTGAGTTATTATTAAGCCTGTGTGTATTTTCAGTTACTGTATATTCTGTGTGGCAATCAGTCTGTTGGAATACTGTTGTGTTTGATTTAAAAGAACATTCTATGTCAGTTAGTTTGTAACGTCTCTTAGGTTGGATGCGCTGTATGTAACCTGCTTTAATGCTGAGAAGAGATCATTAGTAAAAGGGCTATGCCATTGCCTATTTATTCTCAACACAGTGTCGACTCTCATTATTGAAACCAATACAATTGTTCCTGTTCCAAAGAATTCCCATCCTGCTGGCCTGAATGACTACCGTCCTGTTGCTCTGACATCTATAGCCATGAAATGCTTTGAAAGGTTGGTCAAAAATTACATCTCCTCCTCATTGCCTCTAAATCTAGATCCCTTGCAGTTTGCATATCGGACTAATAGATCAACTGATGATGCCATTAATTGTATACTACACACTGCATTAGCCCACCTTGACAACAGGGCAGGGAATTATGTGAGAATGCTGTTTATAGATTTTAGTTCAGCATTTAATACGATCGAACCTGTGAAACTACTCACTAAGCTGGAAAATCATGGACTGCATCAATCTCTGTGTAAATGGATTTTCAACTTCTTGACTGGTAGGAGTAGTTACACCTCTTCATCCCTTACCCTCAATACAGGAGCGCCTCAAGGATGTGTTTTAAGTCCATTGTTGTATTCCCTCTACACATATGATTGCACAGCAGTACATGACTCTAACATCATTGTCAAGTTTGCTGATGACACAGCAGTAGTTGGTCTCATTTCAAAGAACAACGAGCAGGCTTACATGAGTGAAGTAGACATACTATCCTACTGGTGCAAGGAAAACAACCTCCTCTTAAATGTAAACAAGACCAAAGAGATGATCATAGATTTCAGACGTGATCAGCACAAGATTTACCAACCTCTTATGATCAATGACACTCAGGTGGAAAGGGTAGAGAGTTTTAAATATCTTGGTGTCCATATTACTGAGGACCTGACTTGGACCAAGCATATACATTCATTGGTGGGAAAGGGGCATCAGCGTCTGTTCCACCTCAGACGCCTCAAGTACTTTAAGTTACCTCAACAGCTTATGAAGAACTTTTATAGAACCACCATCGAAAGTATTGTCACCGGGAATATAACAACTTGGTACGGGAACAGCACTGCATTAGACCGTAAAGCCCTAAAGAGAGTGGTGAGATCAGCTGAACGAACCGTTATGAGTGCCCTACCCAACCTAGAAGACATTTATACCAAGAGATGTAAGTCAAGAGCAAGGAACATTATCAAGGATCCCAGTCACCCCAACAACTGCCTCTTCTCCATCATGCGGTCTGGGAAGCGTTACCGCTGCCTCAAGGCCAGTACTGAAAGAATGCGGAAAAGTTTTTACCCCCAGGCTGTCAGGATTTTAAATGAGGATTGTGGTCGGAGCACCAGCACATAGCCTTAACACTTTGCACTTTGGACAGTTCTTTCTTTCCTTCTTCTTTTATTTATTAATTTGCACAGTTTTGGAGTCAGTGGAACAAGCATTTCACTACACTTATAGGCTACCTATATATGTATGTGACAAATAAAAATACTTTGATACTTTGATACTTTGATATCACCATCTCAGTGTGAGATTAGTCTGTTGGTCAATCTTTCTTAGGGTCAGTTGGAGGACCTACTCTGTTCTTCATTCATTCAACTGTGTAATAAGGTTTTTTATATTTAACTAGCTATCAAAAGGTACTGGCAATTAGCTGAACTGAAGCAGATGGACTCAACATCTTTACTCTGAGGTATACATTTACTATCCAGGCATGAGAATCACTCACCTTTCAGTGAAATTCGCCGTTTTGAAAACAAAATAGGTGACATGCGTGAATCGTGTAGATTCGATGAGTTTTGTTTTTGTGGGGGGGGGGGTTGCTGGCGGCGGCAAGGTGCTCAGTGTTGCCAGATTGTAAATTGCGTATCATATCAAAGGCTCAAAATGATCGTATTTGGAGGATAATGAATTATATCTGTCAACACTGGGAAAGTTTGACCAATGACAGAGCTCGCGCAAGAAGGTGGAACGTAAGTGATACCCTTTCCGTGTGAAGACGTAATAACTCATTTGTGAAAGACCCAGAGAAACAATAATATCCGACAAAAGGCAAAATCCCGGACAATTTTGGAATCCCTGCTGGACGCATTTTTTTTGTGACCGTAATGTTAGCATATAAAACGTTAAAACATGTGTTCGGTAACTTAACGGGATGATTCATTTCAAGGGGTATTCAGGTATAACCTTCAGATACAAGTATGAAAAAGTTAGCAATGATGTGATTAGCCTGGTAACGAGACGGCTACGGTGTGAATAACTGATGGAGTAAGATCATTTAGCTACATTAACTCAAACGCCACGGAGACTCCCTGTTCTAACTTTGAATCGCTCTGTTGGGGCAAAGTGACCATTGCAAAGGTGTTTGACTACAGACTGTTAACGTAGCAAATAATTCCTACTATTGCAGCCAGTCAACCTACAAGCCTTGCAGGTATAAAACAAATCATGACGTCAGATGACCATTTTCAGTCTCGTTACCATAAACAAGACCCAATACAGAGCAACCCTGAGCACTGACATGATAAGCACTTCGGTGACAAGAAAGGTGAGCATGGCTGCAAAGGGGACTCTTGTCACATGGAAGGCTTCAGTGATGCTCTGCTCAAAAAGGCCAAGTCGCAAAGCTATGAGGCAAAGCAGTCAAGAGCAAGTGCCACTGGAAGTAGATAGATGGATACTTTAATAGGAGCTTAACATATTTAAATATATATATCCAGTTATTCAACATAATAAATCAGCGGCGAAAAAAACAATAGAATCATATTTTCTTGACAAGAATTCCATAAATGAAAAGAGATCCTTACATTTTGCATCATTTAGTAGGCTACTTCTAAAGAATATATGATAGTATTGTTTTTTTCGCCGCTGATTTATTATGTTGAATAACTGGATGATGCGAGTGCATGGAAATATTAACGCGAAGGGCCTCGCCAATAAAATGTATTGAAATCTGAATTGCATAACATTGTATTGGCTGTCAATCATGATGGAAGAGTAGACAAGTTAAGTTACGGCATCTCATCATCTGGGGGCTATGCATTAAGCCATTTGTGGTGCCCTTACCACATTGTGCCTCATATACTGTAAATGATAGACCCAGTGACAGGCTGGCATGTAAGGAGGCCAAAATATTTTTTGACTCATGGCTGAAGCTAAGTTTCTCCAGCTCTCCCCAGGTTGGAAAAAAGCATCTCAAACTGCATCAGATTGACGCTTTAAAATATTGAATATCTAAATTTTACTTACAGGGGGGGCACGCCCCCGGACCCCCCCTAGAGGGCTAATATCCTCCTCACCTTTTTCACCCCTTACCTGTTTTCATGCCTGACTATCATTCACAAGAAATGTGTACAGGCCAAGATCAAATAATTAATGCCTATAAAAAGGAATCATTCCTATGTGTGAAACTACTGCATTGCCAAACTCTCTCTACATTTGGTTTGATGTCACTGTCAAGAAAAGCCAAGCCAGAACATATGTACACTTAAAACACAACCCCACAACCCCCTTTCCTTTCTCCTCCCGGTCGACCTCAAGCAGATGGGTTCCCCCTTATGTGCCCAGGTTCTTCTTAAGGTTCCTTCCTGATTAACAGGTAATTTTTCATTGCCCCTGTTGCCATTGTGCTTGCTCTAAGGGGGTTTAGGCTCTGGGCTCTGTTAAGCGCCTAGAGGCAATTGTATTGTTATGGCACTATATAAATACAATTAAATGTAATTGAATTAAAAAAAACATTACATAGCACTGTCACAGCACATGTCCCCTCTAACTCTCCAACCCTGGAACAAACAAATTCTGCACAATACCAAGAGAATATCCGGCCACTATAAATCTTATGGAGCTATACTGTAAAAAAAAATAAAATAAAAATCTGTTAAAAAAGGGAAAATGTACTGGCAGAAAATAATCAGTACTTTTTCTGTTAAGTTTACAGACATTTCCTTAAACCCTATGGGAAATTCCATAGATTCATGGTTTATCCTCTGTACCATTCATAGACACTATCTTTGATTCTCAAATGGAGAACTGCTTATTACTGTAATTTTATAAGACAATAGAAAATACATTTATCATTGCTTTAAATTTTTCAGTGACAACACTTCCCAGTCCTTTTCATGACAGTGCAGTGTCATCTTTTGCTGGGGTGGAGAACAACTTTATGTCATCCACACCATGTCCTTTTAAATTATGATGTTTTCTGTGCTGCTAGTTGACACCCCCTTTTTGAGGATTTGTGCTTATAGCCAACACTTGTTTGAGCTGCAAGATAAGGAAACAACGTTTAAAAATCAGGCCGTGTATGTGATAATTAACTTATAAATATGTAAAAACTACAGACACTAAAACTGCATTGGAACAGGACATTTGTTGTGGCTCCAATGTATTGATTGTGAAATGTATAATTCATTTAATATTATTATATTTATTTACGTCTTGGGTTGGACAGGTAGGAAGGTCATGTAGGCTTATGGATAGCTGTTATAGGTTTTGAACTGTTTGTCATAGCCTACCTGAAGTTATTCCACTATTAAACTAATCAAAGGGAACATAAGACAAAGCAGGAAGAGTGTGAGTGACTGCAGGAGGAGAACATGAAAGTGAAAGTGAAAGTCCTCTCTATGGCAGAGGTGGTAGACACACACTCTGAAATTCACCTCTGCATTTAACCCATCCAGGGAAGTGACACACACACAGTGAAGTGAGGTTACACACAAACCCGGAGCAGTGAGCTGTCTTTTGGCGGCGCCTGGGGAGCAGTGATCAGGGTTAGGTGCCTTGCTAAAGGGCACCTTCAGCCGTGGATGTGGGCATGGGAGAGCAGTGGTCTACCACTTCCCCGCCCACATTTTTCCTACTGGTCGGGGATCGAACCGGCCACCCTATGGTTTCCGGCCTGAAACCCTAACCAGTAGGCCAGGGCTGCCCCTATATGCATTCTACTTACATGACATACTAAGCCTTTACATGGACTAACTACTAATTGTTGCAAAATCCATGTTGTTTCTGTAGCTGAGATACAAAACATCCTCCAAGAGCAACTTTTCCCAACCATCCAGGGACAGTTTGGTGATGAACAATGCCTTTTCCAGCATGATGGAGCACCTTGCCATAAGGCAAAAGTGATAACTAAGTGGCTCAGGGAACAAAACATCGATATTTTGGGTCCATTGGTCAGGAAACTCCCCAGACCTTAATCCCATTGAGAACTTGTGGTCAATCCTCAAGAGGCGGGTGGACAAACAAAAAAAAACTATTTCTGACAAACTCCAAGCATTGATTATGCAAGAATGGGCTGCCATCAGTCAGAATGTGGCCCAGAAGTGAATTGACAGCTTGCCAGGGCGGATTGCAGAGGTCTTGAAAAAGAAGGGTCAAAGCTGCAAATGTTGACTTTTTGCATTAACTTCATGTAATTGCCAATAAAAGCCAGTGACACTTATTAAATGTTTGTAATTATACTTCAGTCTTCCAAAGTTACATCTGACAAAAATATCTAAAGACACTGAAGCAGCAAACTTTGTGAAAATGCATATTTGTGTCATTCTCAAAACTTTTGGCCACGACTGTAGAAATAAACCAGACAAAACCCCCAAATAGAGGGGGGGAAGAGAGGGAGAGATTTTAATATGGAATAATTTCAATGCAACAAAATAAAACTATAAACATTGTTTTATTAAATCTAAATGATTGTTCCTATAAAAAAACGTCAAGTACGACAAACAACTAATGAGCTAATGCCTTTAAAGAGGAAAAAATTGGTGTTGGAGATAAAACTGGGACTTTAGTCATGGGAAACAAGTGATTGACAGGCTGTGACTAGCAAACTAATGTTCCCATACAACCACCTACAATGTTACCTAGCAAGGCTGAGAGCGCCTATACAAGACACTTGTTTTTGACACAGAGAGGCTCAAAATGTTATCATAAGTCTCTGAAAATCCATATAGAAATAGACCTCTGTCTATGATTGACATGAAAAAAGCACATCAGCATAAACACAGGACTAAGTGAATTGTCAGTTTTCTCTTCATTCACTATAGAAAACTAGTTTTCTCAAAATTTGTAACTACACACATTTAGAAAAATGTGATTCATTTTCTTATTTCTCTGCACAAATGGCAGGTAGGTCAAAATGCCATTTTCACCAGTTTTTGTGATCTGGCTGTTTTTGTGACATGTCTGATATTTATATTACAGTTTTTCTCCATTGCTTTGGTTCATTTCACGAAACAGAAATTACATTCTCAAAGATCTTAGTGCATTTGGCAAAATAGCCTATATGGTTCAGCACAACTACATAGATCACCTTCAAAAGGTCATATCTCACCCAAAACAGTTAACTTAAGCTTCAAAATCAAAACCAATAAATCTCTCATATAAATAGTCAGTGCCCCCAAAATGAAAAGTTCCTTCTCGATTGCTGTGGCTCATCTCTCGAAAATGAAAAGGACATTCTCAAAGCTTTAAATACATTTGCCAAAATAAGCTAGATGGTTTAGCAAAACACGATGGCACACCTGCAAAAGGTCATATCTCTCCCAAAATAGATGTAACAACCGGCTCAGGATTGTTGCAAGAAACGAGACAACCACAGCTCAAAGTTACGGGTATTTATTTAAAGAAGGTTAAATACACGCTAGACAAAGTGTGCTGCTTGTCCGTTCTCCCGGTGTGCGGAAGAGCAGGGTACTATTCGGCGTCACTCGCTAAGCGGTTTAGCAAGCTAAATTCCAGGCTAAAAAAAGACAACAACGCTTTAGCGGATTCGGCGTAGCAACTTTTGCTCAATTTCCATGGTAATTAATCGCTTAGCCCTAGCCTGCTCCAGGGCAGGCTAAGCAAAGTTTAGCTGGCTAAACTTGCCACACCCACGCCAAAAGGAGGGATCCCATTGACAAGGAGTCAGTTTGATTAGCGTAGGAAGAGTTCTTTGCGATCGCCAAGAAGATCCATTTTTCCATAATGATGAGTTCTTGTATGAGCGCTACCGATCCACCCGACAAGGAATAATTAATTTAGAAGACCTTCTCGAGTCATTTATTGCATAGGCTACACCACCGTCAAACATTGAATGTCATCACTTTCTTGCCAGTGGTAGCCTTCATTTTTGTAATGTCGGCGATGCGGAGAACAAAGCACTCATAATTATATGACAGTGGTAGATAGTACAGTTGAGACATACAGTTGATAAACCCGAAATAACTTTCATGTAAACGTTAGTATTCATGTGCAAACTGTGATTTTTAGTTTGCACATGAATACTAACGTTTTCTTTGATCCCAGGAAATTTGAGCACATAACCCAAATAGATATTGGCTAAAGTTGTTTTACCTACTTTAACTTACATCATTGCAAACGTTTAGTTTTGCAAACGTGTCTAGTGTTTGTGCGGTAGTGAATGGTGGATGGTGGAGGTGGGTGCATGATAAGAAGAGAGAAATAGACACAATTTCTTTTCATTTCTTAAATGTATTGAATCTCTTATTAATACATTCACATTTAGTCATTTAGCAGGCGGTTTTATTCAAAGCGATTTAAAACTACAATTCTTACGAGGGTGAGGAGAGTCAAACCAGTGATCTATAGCATGCAAGCCAGACGCTTAACCCGCTGCACCATAGTACCATATCGTGTAGGGAGAAGATGTCACGTATTATACCTCTTATAGACAGTTTCTTATATTGCTGTGGTAGCCACGGGAGTGTTGAATTTTGACATGATTATGGTCTTGAATTCTTCATAACGCGTTCATGATCATATCCTGCGTTATCGGAGAAAAAAAATAGTCTTTTTCTTTGAGTTTAGACCATTATACCTTTAAAAAAAATCATGGTTTTGGGGATCGACCTTTCTTGCCTTTTGAAGCAAGACGTGCACGCGCAATTTAGCTGACGAGATAAATTAACTTGAGGTTAAAATAAATTAGCGCCCGTCGCCAGACCGGTTTGGCCTGTTCTCATTTAGCGAGCTAGTTAATCTCCAGTTGCGAGCTAAATTAATTATTTTAGCTTCAGTCGTACGCCGAACAGGGCACAGGTCTTTTGTAGCACGCGGACACGCCCCCACGCAGGTGGAACCTGGGCTAATCAGCACCTGGGACGAGACACAGCCATGCAGAGAACCATACCAACACTCGCACAGCACAGGACACCAAGGAAAGCGGACAAACATAATGGTTCGTCACACCCTCCCCCTTAGAAAAGTTGATCGTCACGGGTCAACGTACAACAACAACAATAATCAATACAGAATGCAGAGAATAACACAGAACACCGAGTGCACACAAAATGCAGGCCTGCATAAATATTTACTACATAATCCTGGCCAGAATAGCCAGCCTATAGTGACAACCATAAGCACCCACATGTAACACCACGTGACCATCACTAACAATCTTACCTTACCTTATTTAACATTTAACTCTTTTTCAATCACGGGATAATTAAACTGATAAGATGTAAACTTCCTTGAGAAATAACACACAGGCCGATTAAGGCCGTTGTCATCCTCTTGTAGGAGCACCGCTCCAGCTCCAACATTGCTCGCATCCACCTCCAGCTTGAAAGGCCTGGTGAATTGAGGAGCCGCTAAAACAGGGGTTGTTGTCAGAAGGCGTTTGACAGCTTCAAACGCGGCCTGGCAGGACTGAGACCACACAAACTTGGCAGAACTCATCAGTCAAAACTAATTCCTTTTCTCATATAAATAGTCAGTGCCCCCAAAATGAAAAGTACCTTTGGCATTGTTTAAACACTGCAGGTCAAAACGTTTAGATGTTTTGTCAGTATGGCAGTGGACCATAGAAATATCCTTCATGTGCCTATTTCAATCTTGGCCTAGTCCTTTGATACTGAATGGTTACTGTAGTAGATGTTTTCTTTCCAGAATAATATGTGTATCAAACAGAAAAACGATGAATTCAAGAGGAGCCAACAAGGTTTCACATCACATACTGTATTGCACTCTGCATACTATACTGCCATGGAAATTATTACAGTAATTGTCAGGGTTCTGGACTGCAATCCCCCTGTTGACCATGTGGGGTCCTCAGTTCTGGTTTGGACTGTCACATGTGTGTTTTATGTCTCATTGTTGTCACCTGTGTCTTGTTTGGTTGCCTTTATAAGCTGTCTGTTTTTTGTGTTCTGTGCTCAGTCTTTATTTGATGCCCTACGGTCGCACAGCGTGAGTTTTTGTTGTCTTGTGGAATCCTTGTCTTTGTTAAGCCTTTTTGCCTGGAGTTGCCCTTTTTTTTAACCTTGTCTTAAGTTCTGAGTTAAACTGTTTTTGCTACTTTTTGTTGGACGCCTTAACTACCCAGACTGTATTTTGTATCTGGATGTTTTTGAGTTTTTTTTGCCTGGTCTGTTGATCATCTTTGCCTGGTGCTAAGTAAATATTCTTTCTGAAACCAAGAGTCAACTCTCTGTTCCTTCTCTGCATCTGAGTCCAACACTCACTTAGTACGCTGGTAGGCTCCCCGCCTGCCACACGGTCACAGGTTCGATCCCCAGTTGAGCCTGACAGCAAGACTGAGCCATGGATCGGGACTCAGCAGAGACGACAGCTCCCCGGTCACCGACCTCAGCTGACCAACTCTACGCAGCGGTGATCAGCCACGATGCCACTGTTTCTCGACACGAGGCTCTCTTGACTTCCCACGAGAATGCGTTGGCCCGCCAAGACCAACTCCTCCAGGGCCTTCAGCAGACCCTCGCTGATGTGCTGGCTCGCCTGCAACAGCCACAGCTACAGCCATCCTCCTCTACAGTCCCAGCACGAGCACCACGTCCGTCCCCAGACCGCGTGCCAGAACCACGCCTGCCTGCACCTGAGCGGTATGACGGTAACCCCGGGGACTGCCGCCCGTTCCTGGTCCAGTGCACACTCAACTTCGAGCTGCAAGCCTCCTCCTTCCCGACTGATCGCTCACGCATAGCCTACGTCATTACTCTCATGACTGGAAAGGCCCGGGCATGGGCTACGGCCGTCTGGGAGCTACAGGGCCCTTCCTGTAGTGACTTCAAGACTTTCTCTGAGGAGATGCGTCGGTGTTTGACCATCCAGTGGGCGGCAGAGATGCGGCCAATCGACTACTCCAGCTGCGCCAAGATGGCTCTAGTGTTGCAGAATACGCTGTGCACTTCCGCACCTTGGCTGCAGAGTGTCGGTGGAACCCAGAGGCCCTGATGGCAGCATTCCGGGGTGGTCTCTCAAGTTACATCAAGGATGAGTTGGCAGCTAAGGAGCCTTCCGTGGACCTTGAGTCCCTGATAGCCCAGACTATCCGTCTTGACAATCGCTTGCGAGAGAGACGTCGAGAGCGGCAACAAGTCTCAGTTCGCTCCACCTCCAAGATCCTCGCTCCAGCCTTCGCACCGGGTCAGTGGTCGCAAGAGCCTCAGGGTCTTGGTCCTGAGGAACCCATGCAGCTGGGCGGAGCTCGCCTTTCCCAGGCTGAACGAAACCGCAGGATGAGGGAGAAGTGTTGCCTCTACTGCGGTAAACCGAACCACTACCTTCCCTCCTGTCCCGAGCTTGCGGGAAAAGCCCAGCCCCGTCCAGGAGAGGGAGGACTGTGACCGGGGCTACCCTTACTCCCTCCGCCTCTACATCATGCCTGCGGATTCCGGTCACCATTTCCTGGGGGCACCGGCAACATCCTCTGCAAGCTCTCGTAGACTCTGGTGCGGCAGGGAGCTTCATTGACCGCACCCTTGCCAGCCGACTTCACCTGCCCATCACCCGCCTGGATCATCCACTCACCGTGACCGCCCTAGATGGAAGACCCTTGGGGAGAGGTACGGTGACTCATATTACTGCTCCTGTCATTTTGGCCATTGCTAGTCATCACGAGAAGGTACAATCTTTAATCTCATTCACTCTCCTGAGTTTTCTGTTGTTCTTGGGCTCCCCTGGTTGTCTCACCATAACCCCCACATTAATTGGTCCTCGGGAACTGTGGTTGAGTGGGGTCCAAATTGTAAATCCTCCTGTCTCCTCACTCGGGCTACGCCTCCAGTTTCCAAGCCTCCTAGTTCTCTCGAGTTGTCCCGAGTCCCTCCTGAGTATCACGACCTGAAGGAAGTATTTAACAAGAGGAGGGCTACCTCCCTTCCCCCTCATAGACCCTTTGACTGTGCAATTGACCTCCATCCAGGTGCTATTCCTCCACGGGGAAGAATCTTCTCCTTGTCCCCTTCTGAGACTCAGGCTATGGAGGAGTATATCAAGGACTCCCTGACAGCTGGAATCATTCGTCCTTCGTCCTCTCCTGCTGGTGCCGGGTTCTTCTTTGTTGGAAAGAAGGATGGTGGTCTCAGGCCTTGTATTGATTACCGGGGCCTGAACAAGCTGACGGTGAGGAACCGCTACCCCTTACCCTTAATGTCTTCTGCTTTTGAATTCCTTCAAGGGGCGACCATCTTCACCAAGCAGGACCTTCGTAACGCCTACCACCTGGTTAGGATCAGGGAGGGGGACGAGTGGAAGACGGCCTTCAACACCCCTACAGGTCATTATGAGTACCTTGTCATGCCCTTTGGCTTAACAAATGCCCCAGCTGTCTTTCAGGCACTCATTAATGAGGTTCTGAGGGAGATGTTAAACCGCTTTGTTTTTGTCTACCTGGATGACATCTTGATTTTTTCCAAGTCCCTCCACGAACATGTCCATCACGTCAGAGCTGTTCTCCAGCGTCTCCTTCAAAATCACCTCTTCGTTAAGCCTGAGAAGTGCGAATTCCACGTCTCTGAAGTGTCCTTTTTGGGGTTCATCCTTTCCAAGGGGAATCTACTCACGGATCCAAAGAAGACCCAAGCTGTCCGAGATTGGCCCCAACCCTCCTCAGTCAAGGAGGTGCAACGTTTCATTGGGTTTGCGAACTTCTATAGGAAATTCATTCGGAACTTCAGTGCTGTTGCCGCCCCCCTGACTCACCTCACCAAGAAGAAGTCTGGTCCCTTTGTCTGGTCTCCTGAGGCAGAGCGGGCCTTCCGGGATCTAAAGGTGAAATTTTCCTCCCCCCCTATCCTCACCCTACCTGACCCCTCTCTCCCTTTTATGGTCGAGGTTGATTCCTCAGATGTTGCAGTAGGTGCTGTGCTCTCCCAGCGCTCGGCGGATGGCAAGTTGCATCCTTGCGCCTTCTTCTCCGCTCGTCTCTCGGCTGCTGAGAGGAATTACGATGTGGGGGATCGAGAGCTCTTGGCGATCAAGATGGCCTTGGAGGAGTGGCGCCATTGGTTTGAGGGGGCCCAGCATCCTTTCGTTGTTTGGACTGACCATAAAAACCTCGAGTACGTACAGAAGGCCAAGCGCCTCAACCCCAGGCAGGCAAGGTGGGCTCTTTTTTTTAATAGGTTTCATTTTATTTTGTCCTTTCGTCCTGGTTCAAAGAACCAGAAACCTGACACCCTGTCTAGACTGTTTCAGAGTTCCGGAGAGGGAGTTCCGGAGTCCATCCTACCGAGCTCTAAGATCGTGGCTCCTGTCCGGTGGGGAGTTGAGACAGTGGTGCAACAGGCCCAGAAGAGGGAGCCAGACCCCGGGAACGGGCCCCCCAACCGTGTCTATGTCCCCTCTATGGTGCGATCCCAGGTTCTGCAGTGGGGGCATTCTTCCTGGCTGACCAGTCATCCGGGATCGGGAAGGACTCTCGAGTTTCTGAAGAGGCGATTCTGGTGGCCGGGCATGAACACAGATGTGAGGTCCTTCGTTGCTGCCTGCTCTGTCTGTGCCAGGAGCAAGAGTTCTCGCACCCCACCCTTGGGCCTCCTTCACCCCCTACCCATCCCTAAGCGACCCTGGTCCCATGTCTCAATGGACTTTGTTACTGGCCTTCCTCCCTCCCAGGGTAATACTGTGATCCTTGTTGTTGTCGACCGCTTCTCTAAGGCTTGTCGGTTCATTCCCCTGCCCAAACTCCCTTCTGCAAGTGAGACTGCTGAGATCGTTTGCCACCATGTTTTCAGATTTTTTGGTCTTCCCCTCGACATAGTGTCAGATCGTGGGCCCCAATTTGCTGCTCGTTTTTGGAAGGCTTTTTGTAAGCTGATTGGGGCTACGGTCAGCCTCTCCTCGGGGTTCCATCCGGAGTCGAATGGACAGACTGAGAGGCTCAATCAAGACCTGGAGACCACCCTCCGATGTTTGGCGTCTTCTAACCCCTCGTCTTGGAGCAGGTATGTCATCTGGGCGGAATACGCACATAACACTCTGTGTTCCTCTGCAACAGGTCTCAGCCCATTCGAGTGCCAGTTTGGCTTCCAGCCCCCACTGTTTCCTGATCAGGAGGCAGAGGTTGGCGTCCCCTCGGCCCAGCACTTGCGACGGTGCGACGGTGCAGTCGTGTCTGGCGCAAGGCCCGGTCCTCCCTGCAAAGGTCAGCACGGCAGTATCAACACCATGCCAACCGCCGCCGCAGACCAGCTCCACCGCTACGTCCTGGGCAGAGGGTCTATCTTTCGACACGGGATCTTCCTCTACGGGTGGAGTCCCGCAAGCTGGCTCCACGGTTTGTGGGTCCTTTCAAGGTTGAAAGGAAGGTCAACCCAGTCTGCTACCGTCTCCAACTCCCTACGTCCATGCGGATTAACCCAACCTTCCACATCTCCCGCCTACGGCCTGTCGCCACAAGCCCACTAGTTCCACCCGCTAAGCCCCCCCCACCCCCTAGAATCATCGGTGGTGGACCGGTTTATTCAATCCAACGTATGATGGATTCTCGCCGGGTGGGGAGGGGCCTTCAGTATCTGGTGGATTGGGAGGGGTATGGCCCAGAGGAGCGGTCCTGGGTCCCGGCGCGGCATGTCCTTGACCCGGGCCTCATCAGAGACTTTCACCGGGGCCATCCTGATCGCCCCCAGAGGAACGTCAGGGGACGTTCATAGGGGGGGGGGTCCTGTCAGGGTTCTGGACTGCAATCCCCCTGTTGACCATGTGGGGTCCTCAGTTCTGGTTTGGACTGTCACATGTGTGTTTTATGTCTCATTGTTGTCACCTGTGTCTTGTTTGGTTGCCTTTATAAGCTGTCTGTTTTTTGTGTTCTGTGCTCAGTCTTTATTTGATGCCCTACGGTCGCACAGCGTGAGTTTTTGTTGTCTTGTGGAATCCTTGTCTTTGTTAAGCCTTTTTGCCTGGAGTTGCCCTTTTTTTGAACCTTGTCTTAAGTTCTGAGTTAAACTGTTTTTGCTACTTTTTGTTGGACGCCTTAACTGCCCAGACTGTATTTTGTATCTGGATGTTTTTGAGTTTTTTTTGCCTGGTCTGTTGATCATCTTTGCCTGGTGCTAAGTAAATATTCTTTCTGAAACCAAGAGTCAACTCTCTGTTCCTTCTCTGCATCTGATTCCAACACTCACTTAGTACGCTGGTAGGCTCCCCGCCTGCCACACGGGACATCACAGGTTCGATCCCCAGTTGAGCCTGACAGTAATTGTTACAGTAATTGCCAAACAGAAACAGAAAATGTGTACAGCACAATATGCTGTCAAACAATAAGCACATCAAAACTAAAATAATGTATAGCCTTCACTCCTATAACAACACATACATTAGGAAAGTAAAGCAAAGCTGGAGTTGAGTTTTCGTCTTCACTCTCCTGCTCATCCTCGTGCTCATGTCTGTCTGGCCACAGATTTTCATCATCACATCTGATGTTCTCCCTTGCTATGCAACGGGGGAAGAATTGGCGTGCATGCCGCAACCATCCCTTGCACTGACCTGCTGTGACATCGACACAAGCAGCATCCATTGCCTGGAGAAGGGACCTCTGGTTTAGAGCCCAATGCTCGTAGACCAGGGGTACTCAAAGGCGGACCGCGGTCTGGATCCGGACCCAAACGCAATACAATTCGGACCGTGGCCAAAATCCACAATCTAAATTAATCTAAAATAATCATGATCCAAGCGAGTTTTCATTGGTGCGTGATTTCGAGCTGTATATTTGATCCTACTCGGTGTGGTTCGGCAGAGGTCCAATCAGGAGCTGTAACAACAACATCACTATGACAATCACTTTCAATGTTGGCCGCGAGCTCTGTGGATCACGCGGGTTGTGTCCGTCAACGGCAACAACGCGGGCAGATCGACTTGTGAATGGTATGTGTTTCTTAGTAAATGAAAATCATCGCATGCTCTAAACCCGACAAAAAACGAAAAGTTGATTCCAAAAATCGCGAATTAAGCAAGAGTGGACTGACAACTTGTAGTGCGGTGTCAGTGACAAGTATGCATTTGTGCTGACTGTTGGGAACACAAAACCGATGCATTTTTGCTGCCTGTGGGGAGAACAAAACCGATGTGTTTAATCTGCAACGAGACGGTTGTCCTTGTCAAAAGTGGTAACGTGATACTTCACTATGAAACAAAGCATGCACACTTTGAACAAAATTACCATCAGAACTCTAAGGGTTAGGGCCAGAAACCATCTGCAGTCATCATACCTACCATCATACCAAAGCAGTCGTTCTCTCCAGTGACGTGCCGTGAGGTTCGTAGCTGGTGAGGCACAGAAACCACAAGTGATTACGTAATTTTGAGCTCTAGTTGTTTAAAAATGTATATAATGTATACATACATGTATATATGTCTATGGTTTTAAAATTGTCATCTGATAGGTGAAAAAACGTTACGTTTTATTGTCTAATACCATTATTTTTTAACAATCGTTTTTGTATTGAATTATGATGAGTTATTACAGTTTTTATCCATTGCTTTGGGCAATTTCACAAAACCGAAATTGCATTCTCAAAGCTCTTAGTGCATTTGGCAAAATAGCCTATATGGTTCAGCACAACTACATAGATCACCTTCAAAAGGTCATCTCTCACCCAAAACAGTTAAGTCAAGCTTCAAAACCAAATCATTTTCTCATAAAAATAGTCAGTGCCCCCAAAATGAAAAGTTCTTTCCCGAAAAGAAAAGGACATTCTCCAAGCTTTAAATATATTTGCCAAAATAACCTAGATGGTTTATCAAAACACTATGTCACACCTGCAAAAGGTCATATCTCTCCCAAAACAGACAACTCATCAATTAAAACTAATTCCTTTTCTCATACTAATAGTCAGTGCCCCCAAAATGAAAAGTCCCTTTGGCATTGTTTAAGCACTGCAGGTCAAAACGTTTAGATGTTTTGCCAGTATGGCAGTGGACCATCGAAATATCCCTCAAGTGCACATTTCAATCTTGGCTCAGTCCTTTGACACTGAATGTTTACTGCAGTAGATGTTTTCTTTCCAGAATACTTTGTGTATCAAACAGAAAAAAGAATAATTCAAGCATAGCCTACAAGGTAGCACTCATACTGCACTCATACTGCCATGGAAATTGTTACAGTTATTGCCATACATCGTGGTTACAGTAACAGAAAATACGTACAGCACAATATACTGTCATACAATAAGCACATCAAAACTAAAATGATGTATAGCCTACACTAACATCACAACCTGGAGCTTCTGGGTATTGTATGGGCCAAGACTGGGAATGTGGGAGACTACACTATTCTCTAAAATGGCATCACACATGGTGATGTTGCCCCTGCGCTGGCCTGGGACATCCGCCGTTGTTCCTCTTTTTCTTCCTCCTCTTCCTCTAACAGGCAGTTGCCCTTGGTTGTTTCCCTGGCCAGGTGATTCCATTTTCATCAATTGTACTGAACTTGGTCAAGCTCTAGATATTTGATGGAAGCATTTATACTCCTGGATAGGACCTGTCAGCTTACTAAACTTACTGTGTGATTGGTGATCGGATGTGTGAATCTCCCCCTTGATTTCAGTTTTTCTCCATCGCTTTGGTGAATTTTTCCATTCACTGTTTACTTTTTCAAAACAGCTCACACACAGCCCTTAACTGAAGCTGAAATAACCAAAACACTATATGATGTTTGCAAAATGACACTACCTTCTCAAAAACGTATCACGCACCCATCAAAACCAAACATTTCCTTCAAAACCTACAATTTGTGCTCAATTGAAAATGTATGTTTTCTTATTTATTTAACAATAGATAGCAAAACTCAAAATACAGCTTTCAATATCAACCTATGAAAGCATCACTTCAACTTTTGTGCAACACCCTCCCAGAATTGACTATTTTACCACTGACAATGTACTACAATTTGGGTTTTGTACTGAGAACTCTTACTTAACGAATATACTGTCAGAAAGTATTCGAAACCTAAAAATTAGTATACAGTAAAATGTTGTAGTTCTGTTTTTGTATTGCTAAACACTAAATCATATATTCTAAACAAGGACCTGTCAACACCATTGATTACGTAACATTTGTTCTACTGTGCACAAAATGGCAAAGATTCTGACACAAAAATATTTACAGTATTGCAGTCCTTTTTCCACATTACATGTATATTCTGTATGTCAAAATGACAGGTTTCAATATACAGTGAAAAGGTCAGCTCTGTTCTGCAGTGAACAATCTCCCCCTGACGCCAGTTTGGGCCAGTGTGTTGATTCTCTAAAAATAGTGCAATAGGCTGTAAATACTGTAAATTTACGTAAAGTAATCAGAATTCGACCGTATATGTTGTAAATAAATTTAGTGAAACTACAGTATACATTGTATTGTGACAACATACTTTACAAAAGTATAAGAATTGTTGTTGCCAAGAGTGTAAATACAGTGAAACACAATACATTATATTGACTGTGAAGGCCAGCAAAGTGTCATTGTCATTGCTGAACGTACAAACAATTGATGCCACAGTATGACAGCTCAGGTTTGAAAGAACCCTTTGGCCAGCCTATCTCATGGAGAGGTCATGATTCAATATAGATCAATGACTCTTGCCCGAATTTCATTTGAGCATTTACACGAATGCCACATCCCCTGGCAGGGGCCCCTCTACCTCTACCACAACCTCTTCCTTGTCATCATCCTGGTGGCCTATTCAATACATGCTTACATGTAGTATCAACTTCAATTTATTGACCCTTTTTTAGAGGTTGAGTGCTGCTTGATTAGTTTAGCACAGAGAGTTCACACAGGTGCTGACGATATTTAGAATATAGAGAGCAGTGCCAGTAGGCTGCAACTAAATGTCTGCAATGTGTTGACATGGTTATTCAATTAGGTTTTGCGTCTTTCTCTGAGAAGTGTGTGAACTGTTTTGAAAAGTGTGTTAAAACTCAAAGAAATTTGTGTGAAAGCAATGAGAAATGGTTAACCCATTCGCCAGAGAAGACTCTTGCTGTGCAAAGAAGATGTGAGCATTAGATGAAGTTGACCCATGATTCGCTAAATGCCTGAAAACGATTGGGAAAAACTGTAGTAAAGTTATAGTTGCACCTGAAAATTACTGTAAACTGATAATCCAAGAGATCCATATTACCGGATATACCATGATGTTTTTCATGGTATTATGTGCCTGAAAGATTTTGACAGTAGAGTGAACTATTTTGCAGGTGATGATGTACTAAAGGAAATTATGCCAACATGTTTTGCAGAGAACAACCACTTGACTGAGAAGCAACAGTCAGTTTAGACCAGCAAGATGTATTCAATTGGTAATTGGGCTTACTGAAGGCAATTGTACCTAACCATTTGCACAGATGTGCTAAATCATTTGAAATGTGTGCAAACTGTAGGCAATTGTACTTGTCATTTGCAAGGAGTTTCTAAAACAATTGCAATTTGATTAAAGGAATGAGAAATGCCAATCTGTTGTGAACCTGTGCCCAGTGGTTTGGAGGTTTGCACGTGTTGTTTTGAGAATGTAATTTCTGTTTCGTGAAATTGCCCAAAGCAATGGATAAAAACTGTAATAAGATATTAATAGTTACAAGCTAGAGTATGTAGCCCTCCACCAATGATATGGCTCATTTCATTTTGTCTGGAGAAAATATAACGACGGTGGTGGGATGCTAATTTAAATGACCATTTACCCAAGTCGGACACAGTTTTGAAAAAACAATTACATATTTATTTACACAACATATTAACAAGCAAACAGTTAAACACCGCATACATTGCACACAATACCAACATGTTCTCGTAAATAAAAACAAAAGTAATCCACTCACAACTTCCCTGTTCAGTGGAAATAGGTTGTCCTCTTCTCCCACGATCATCCTTGAGCGAATGCAGTCAGTGGCTAGTTTAGCTCACCTAGTCTGCTCACAACTTCAAGCCAACTGTCCTGTAGAAGCAGCCTTTAAGCGTGGTTTGTGTTGCGCATGTAGTCCCGTTGGGAAACGTGAAACCCTCCAATGCAAATGTCAATACATTCTGTCCCGTTATTTATCTCCCATTATTTATCATTTCACATTTCACAGGGCTCTCAAGTTTTGAAGCCAGTCAAGAGTGACATATCCCCGACCACGCCCCACCCCGCCCCCATTCCACTCGCCCCGCCCCTGCCGTATGCCCACAGACCAGCCCGCCCCCCCAGTAACAGTAAAAGTACATTACTGAGCAGTATTTTGTCCATTACATGGATGAATGTCTTATATATGCCATAGTCATAGAATTGGATGTATTAATTGGGAAAATGGTATTCTTGAACATTTTAGTCAACCTTATGCATTTAAATGTACCTTGACCTCTTGTACACTCATCTCTGCAGTCAATGGCAAGTCAAAGTTTTTGACTGTGCTGGTTGACTTCAGTGCCTGCTGTTTGGCCTGATGCCCCTTACTGCCTATGTGCCTTGTCACATCCTGCACACCTTGATGGGCACAGGAGTTCTTTTGGCTGCAGAAAGAGCACCAGTATACTAATTTGTTTTTTATCTGACATCATTGAAAGACATATGCAATGATTAATGCATCCATGGCCAGGATATTTATAACATGATAGTATGCCTAATGAGTTCACGATTCACAACTTCACCAGGCGTGAAGACAAGGGCGTAGGTTTGGTCTCAGCATTGGTAGGGACACTGCCTGGCAGACCCCCCCACCCCCACCATAAATTGAAAAATGTAGATGATGTTATATTTAACAGGCAAACTTTATTAGAATATATTAACATTTGTGTACTAACTTGTGGAACTTGGAACTGATTTAAACATAATAAGAATAATAAACCCTTAGTTTAAATAAAAAAACTAAACGTTCTCCACATTTCTTGACATCACATGTTTTTGCTGTCCTTTTTGGATATCCCAAACATGAGTAAGACCTCATCTCAAGCCCTGATGGTCCAGCTGCTTCTTCCTCAACCTGCACTGGATTTCTTAGTTTCCTGAATGCATTTCAAAATATTGCCTTAATGAACAAAATGACCTAATGAAAAGTACATGCAGTGCATTTGTTTGTTCTGAAATTAATTTGTATTTTGTAATATGTAGGTAAATGGTTAAGGTTTAATGGAGCTGTACTAAGCCTACATCATCTGGATTGCAGTGCAATTAAATAATGTATTCATGAATTATATGCTACATACATTTGGGCATCTCAATTTATTGCACCTTTACTTAACCTTACTACCTTCAAGTATAACATGTATTCTCAAAATAGCCAGTGTGATTGATTACATTCATGGGTAAAATTGTCTAAACAGGGTAGGGTAGCTTATCCTACTGGCTTCAACAAGACGAGATGTAATGCAAGCTAAAGTTACATGCCCTACACACACCGCTGGACTGGGCATAGGGCATGGCGGGCATTTGCCCGGTGGCCTAAAGCCTTTTATTATTTTTTTTATTCATGCCAAACTCGCGTCTAACGTAGCAGGCCACGTTAACTTCAATGCAGGCCACATTAACATCAATTCAAGTTAATGCAAGTTAAACAGGCGGATCTGCCCGCGTACTCTAGCTAAAGGTTTCAGCGATAACCTCTTTAGTGGAAGAGATGGTTGTCTCGACAACTATTTATACTCCTATAATACCGTACGTATCTTTGTCATGGTGGGTATTATTTTTGCAAAAAAAATAGTAGCAATTTAGAACAACAGCACATGATTAACCTACATACACTGAAGAAACAATAAAGAAAAATGATTCAATGAAACGAATAAGTTATTTTCTTTGGTATTTTGTCATTCAGAATTTCAGATTTGCAATGGGGATTTCTGGGTAACATGTTTAACACTGTTAATGGACCAGATCATTTAAATATTCGTCTCGCGAGAAAGGTAACAGAGTGACATTAAGGCTGCTAACTGTCAATAGCAAAGGAGCAAGACTGCTATACCCTATTGTGAAGGCTACACGAGTCTGTTGAAAATGTCTTATAAACACAAAAGTGGCAGTAAGAAAAGGCAAGAGAGAAAAGAGCTGCAGGAGAAGGTGGCAAAGCTGCCTAAATTAGATTATTTTTATTTTTCAACAAACGTTCGCCAGTCCGTGGAGTCTGCTAGTGCTACGACCCTCCTGCTAGCACACAAGGCTCGTCGAATGCCATTCAAATAGGTGAGTGGTACAAGGGTATTTGATGGGCTGCCATGCCCCCTTTAACAAGTCGCAGTGGAGCACCCGTTTCATTATGTGTTTTTCAGATGTGGTTAAAGCAGGTGTGTCGCTTGTCATCCGTGTTTTAAGAACGCTTTAGCACACTTTGACCCTGTGTTACGTTACCGCGAGTCGGAGCGCGTCGCTATCCATGTTTCTAATACATTTGTCACTGTCCTGTCTACTTTCAAAGAGCAAGAGACTTTGAGTGTGAAAGGTGTCGGGCCATCCGTGACCGCACCATGGCCAGGAGGATGGAAAACAGAACGTGTGTGTCTGTGTTTAATAATTGAGTTAGTTTCATCGTGTCTGCGTTGCTTGTATACACAATTTAAATATCCTATTGAAACTTCTTCTTGTAAATATTGTTAATATATGTTTGCTGTTCCTCCATTCCATTCCATAAATTAGTTAATTACGTTATGTGGGACGTCTGTCATTTTTAAGATCAGGGTTATCCAAACAGTGCTATCTAGGCTACTTTCTGACCATTTCTAACGAGTTAAACAAGATTTCGTTCTTTGTGTACACACCTGTCACAATCATATCGATTACAAACACCTTTGTTTAGCGTAATAGGGAACGCCAAAGTAACTATAGGGCCGTCAAAATACCGTGCACCGGGGCCCGTAGTAACCACGTTACGCCACTGTACAGATGTCATCATTGACAGGGTAGCCGAGAAGAGCGATCTGATGAAAAGGCTGCTTTTGTGATGAGGTAAAATAATACGCTGACTTGAAACAATCATAGTGGATCAGATTAAGTTAATTAATATCTTTTAATTTAATTCCTTTACTTAAATTTAAGTAACAAGGTTGAAAGAAATGACATGTCTAAAAAGTAATGTGACCTACGGTCAATAGATCATACTTTTGATAAGCCTACGATAACAGTATTTTGGGAGAACTTTTCATAATGCTTCTCATAGTGTTAAAATACTTGTGTCTCCTAGTGCACATTGATCGTTTAAGGCAGTGATTCCCAACAAGGGGTAAGTGGTAGGCTACATAGGCTACCACCTGAGGTGCGCAAGCAAACTGCAGGGGGTATGTGGATAAATTAACGAATGTGTGCAGCATAGTCACTGCATGAGTGAAGGGGTACTCATGGTGTGACAAAAAGGCTTAAGGGGTACGCATGTCAGAAGCAGTTGTCACACAGCGCGCTTACATTTTTCCCCGTCAATACTTGGTGGTGGCCTGCTCTTGGTTAAAAATGCCCGGCCTGAAATTTTTTCCCAGTCCAGCCCTGCCTACACACTAACAACTCAAAACATGTTTCCATTGTACAATGGGTGGCGATTTAGGGTTAGCAGCTTCGCAATGTGGGTAGTTTTCCGACTAGCTAACTAACAGTGACCTGGGCTTTTTGATAGCTCTATGGGTGGAAAAAAACTTCTGGCATCTCTTTTCTTTTTAGGTGGCTTTTCAGAGCACAAAAGGGTCAAAATATCAATGCTGAGACCAAACGAAATACTGATATGAGGCGTTATTATTTCCTAGCGAATTTAGTAGCTTACCGTACCTACTAGCAGCACTCTTTCAGGATTCACGCAGTGTTTCTGACTGCCACTTCAGCCAATTAAATAACAGCATCTTGTCTCACAGGCGCATTGGAAAACTTAGAAATGTATTTCTAACTGTTCTGGGCGACGAACATTGTGTTGATAATAATACGAATGAGTTTGCAAATATATTGTGCAAAATAATTTTCTCAAATTAACAAAATATTGGTAGGGACTTTTTAGTCTTTCCCAAACTTTGGTCGTGACTAGTCCCTACCAACCCTATGCAAACCTACGCCCTTGCGTGAAGAAGCCCCGGAATCTGAATATAATGTTCAAGCAAACACATTTACAAAACATAATGCCGATAACGTCATTGAATATTAAGGTCTGCCTAATAGTCGTTCGAATTATACGCTATATATATTTTTAATAGGCCTAATCGAATTTATTATAGCCTATAAACGAAGTTCGGAGTCAAAGCTATAGTGAAAAGGCAGGCTGTAGCCTAAAACTGTGTTGGCTACAAACGCTCATTAAAAACTGATGCTAATTATCTGCGAAAAATTATCTAACTGCAGTCAAGTTGTCATTGCTTGTATCAAACCATGGTGAATTTGTCGTAACATTAAAACAGGAGACGACTTACTACTTGTAGAAGACTGATACTCAGCTCCAGTGGTCTCCTCAGGTGAACGAAACTTTCAGAAGATCAGTCGCGCGCAATGCCATGATGCTTTATTTTCATTGGTTGCTGGATTAAATCTTACCCAGATACAATAGATACGTTTTTTCTGATTGGCTAATGTGAAGCCCATTTCTTTTTTTGGATTGGCTGATAAGTGGCACCTCACGTCAGAACTCCAGGGGATTCGGGGAGCCGTGCTTGATTCATCCATGGTGAGGGCAGCGCGGCCAGGTCATGTTTGCGTGCTGCGGCACATTAAATAGCCTAGAGGGTTTTTTTAGCGTGAGAAATACGATGTGTGGCGGGAGTGCGTGCTTAAAGACCGAAATGAGTGACTGTCACGCTCAATGCGTGACACTTGAGAGCCCTGCATTTCATTTCACGTTTGGATTGAAAGTCCAGTTTTGAGATCTGCTTCAGCTTAGCAATACGATGTTCCATTTTCGCCGTCAAGTAGTGTAGAAGGAGTCCAACCAACGTCACAACCTATACCCGACAAGTGCGCTCTCGCTCGCCTCCTTGCCTGAGGCAGTGGTACTGCCTGCCTCCCCTAAGGGATTTTTCAATGAGTTTTGAGCTCGACTCAAAGGTTCTACGCTAGCGCACACACCCTGCCTCCTATGACTGCACGTCCCTGGTTCTCTCCTCCCCTCCTCAATGTTATGCTGTAATTCTTCCCTATCTTTAGCCAGTTTCACTCTGGCAGGGGGACTGCCAATGAAAACTAGCCTTTTAGCTACAATTGGGTGCATTTACATTTTAATGTTTATTAATGCACACTGTCCCTCTTCATCAAATAAACAAATCAAATCATACCAAGCAACATGCAGTGTAATTGTTAGATCAGACACACAACAAGGGCATACCTCAACATAATGAGTCTGCCTGTTCAACCATGAATATGGTGAAAAACAAATACAGGAGCGCACACACTGAAGAACGTTTACCTCAGTGCTTCAGCCTGGCCCTAACACCTTTTATGCCCAAGTTTAAAGCACAAAAAAGGTGTCACCTTTCACACAAATAATTCGATTTTGACCGACACTGTTCCGGACCCTGGACTGAACGCAAATTTGGTCGAGTGGACCTTTTGGGTTTCTAATTGAGCACCCCTGTCGTAGACCCTCCACCTCCATGCAGAAAAAAACTCCTCGATAAGATTGAGGTATGGGGAGTAAGGTGATTAGAGCACCAGCAGCATCCTTGGATGGCAAGCGAACCTGAAATGGCAGCACACCTGGTGATGTTGGCACCTGATGTTGGCACCTGATGAAATGGCAGCACACCCCCGCGCTGGCCTGGGACATCCACCCTTGCTCCTCTTCCTCTTCTTCTTCCTCCTGTTCCTCAAGCAGGCAGTTGCCATTGGTTGTTTCCCTGGCCAGGATGTTTTTCATGGTATTATGAGCCTGAAGGATTTTGACAGTGGAGTGACCTATTGTGCAGCTGATGATGTACACAAGAAATATGCCAACATGTTTTGCAGAGAACGACGACTTGACTGATAAGCAACAGTCAGTTTAGACCAGCAAGATATATTCAATTGGTAATTGGGCTAACTGAAGGCAATTGAACCCAACCATTTTCAAAGATGTGCTAAATCATTTGAAATATGTGTAATCTCTAGGCAATTGTAGTAGTCATTTACAAGAATGTATTTATGCAATTGCAATTTGATCTAAGAAATGAGAAATTCCAATCTGTTGTGAACAAGTGCCCAGTGGTTTGGAGGTTTGCACGTGTTGTTTTGAGAATGTCATTTCTGTTTCGTGAAATGACACAAAGAAATGGAGAAAAACTGTAATTTAACCATCCGGCACTTCCACTGATAACCACTTCTTATTACAAGAAATACACTTTTGTATAGCTTTACAGTATGTATCTAAAACTAGACGTAACGTAAAGCGTTACAAAATATGACCGCCGAACTGTTCAGTAGGTTTGGGCACAGAATGAGTCATGGTTGTCAGTGTGTTTTTGTGTTTTTATGTGTTTTGTGTGTGTAAATTGGTTTGTGTTTCATTTTAATGTATTAAAGGAAGTATGTGTGCATGCGTACATATGTCTACTGTGTGTGTATGTGTGCATACGAATGTCTACTGTGTATGTGTGTATCTGTTGCAGTTTTGACCATGCATTATGGTGCAGTTTTGACCATGTAAGCCAGAGATACCTGCAATTACATCACCTCATGTTTGCTTTTTCATTTTAAAGTAGGTGGCGCTATACATAAAATGAGTGGTTATAGGATATGTTGACATGGCCCCTTTAGACAAACATACAAAAAACATGTGGCCCTCCTAAGCCCTACAGTTCTCGGGATATTCGTAGAAAACTGTCAGCCCACCTACAGGCCAGTTGGTGTACAGTCACATACATTTTTTTTTTATTGTATGGCCCCCCATGGACAAAATTGCACGAAACTTGGCATGCATTCAGAGGGTCTCATAATGATCCACCACTTTCAATTTCGTGCACTTTCGACAATATATGCATAAGTTATAAGTGACTGGAGTTGTGAAGAGTGCATACCCCGCAAACAGGGAACGTCCCCAGGACGTTAACAGGACATTCTCAAGGTCCCCAATAGTCCCCAATTGGTCCCCGCCACAACGTTCGCTAGAGGACGTTACCAGAACGTTTTTGACGTTCGTAGCAAGTCTACCTTTGGTCCTTCTGTGACGTTCGCATGAGCCTTAAAACGGACTATTAGGGAACCTTATAATTTGGTCTGTTAGCACACGTCCCCAGGACGTCCTTTAAAAACGTCCCCGTAACCTTTACCTGCAGGTCCTCTGCGTGACGTTCGCATGAGCCTTAAATTGGACTTTAGGGAACCTTATAATTTGGTCTGTCAGCACACGTCCCCAGGACGTCCTTTAAAACGTCCCTGTAACCTTTACCTGCAGGTCCTCTGCGTGACGTTCGCATGAGCCTTAAAACGGACTATTAGGGAACGTTCTTATTTGGTCTCTCAGCATACGTCCCCAGGACGTCCTTCAAAAACGTCCCCGTTACCTTTACCTGTGGTCCACTGCGGGACTTTCGCATGAGCCTTAAAACTGACTTTTAGGGAACGTTCTTATTTGGTCACTCAGCACACGTCCCCAGGACGTCCTTTAAAAACGTCCCCGTAACCTTTACCTGCAGGTCCTCTGCGTGACGTTCGCATGAGCCTTAAAACGGACTATTAGGGAACGTTCTTATTTGGTCTCTCAGCATACGTCCCCAGGACGTCCTTCAAAAACGTCCCCGTTACCTTTACCTGTGGTCCACTGCGGGACTTTCGCATGAGCCTTAAAACTGACTTTTAGGGAACGTTCTTATTTGGTCACTCAGCATACATCCCCAGGACGTCCTTCAAAAACGTCCCCGTTACCTTTACCTGTGGTCCACTGCGGGACTTTCGCATGAGCCTTAAAACTGACTTTTAGGGAACGTTCTTATTTGGTCACTCAGCATACATCCCCAGGACGTCCTTCAAAAACGTCCCCGTTAACTTTACCTGTGGTCCTCTGCGGGACATTCGCATTCGGTCCTTCCAAAACGACCCCTTGACGTCCTCTGATGGTCCTCTCTGAACCAGAGGTTCCGCTAGAGAAAAATGTTTTTCATTTGCCCGACATTGTAATGATAAGCCGGCCAAATATCTAACCTATTTCTGCTTCTAAATTAGCCTATTGAAGAAAACTGACGGCCTGCGTAGCTTAAATAATAAAATAATCAGGTAGTTTAGAATGCAACATGTTTATTTTCCTAAGTTTACAATGGGAAACAAAAACATTAACCCTTTGTTGCCAGCACCTAAAATGACCGATTTAGGGTGCTTTCAATTAAAGCAGTGGTGTAAGAACAGTTTGTAACATATATTAATGTGTGATACATCATTTTGAAGCTAAAAGTATGGAGTACAACACAGCACACAGTTTTTTTCATTAAAAATTCCAGTATAATTCTGTGTGATCAAATATGCAGGCACGCAAACTGGTCAGGGGTGAAAAAGGTGAGAAGGTTGCGTGAGAGGAAAAATTGCCACTTCTTCACGCAGGGGTTAAAGCCAAAAAAATCCTGAGCCTGAACTTTTTTTTCTATGTGGGTGAGTGCGAGGGGGGGGGGTCGTCCTGTGGCGAGGACACATTTACAGGGTCAAAAAAACAAACAATCAAACAAAAAAACATTTAGAAATGAATGATGGCAGATTATGGTGGGACTTTTGAAACTGCAATCCCAAGAGGGTCAGCAATACTCCACCTCACTACAATATGGTACTAACACATGTCGCATTTACGATTTCTTTTGATATCAAGTTTTGCTGCTAAGCTTTGTCCTTGGAAGATTTCAAGATGACCTACAATCACAAGGTGACATGTTATAATGGTATGTGAAATTCAGTCAGTGAAAGAAGATTTGATTTGCAACCATTTCATTGAGGATACATGAAAAAGGACAGTGATTCACTTTAAACCGTTAAAGAGCAACAGTGAGCTGTAGAATGTAGTTTTATATTGCAACATTTCCATAATTACTTCGTTCAGAAGAAATAATCGTATAATGAAATATACATCTTTTATTCTAGCATACAGTAGCCTAATTGCTGAGGCATTGGCTATATTCATGTTCCTGCCTGGCAAGTGTTGCGTTTTTACTGAGTTGTAATCTTCAACAAAAAAACGAACGAGGACATTGTCCAGGTTCTTGTTGGTGGCTTCGTCAACATTTAAGGAAAACTTTAGCTTTTCCGAAATACGTCTTTTTAACTCTGGTGTTATGCCGTGTGTGTTAAAATAGCTGGCATGCTGATTGGATATTGACAGTTAAGTCAAAGCAATTTTGTCTTCAGCTATTTTTTGGCATAAATTCACCAGGGGTTGGGCGAGCTTGCCTGGATTGTGTTCTGCGATGAACGTACACACGCATATTTTCAGGGCACATAAACGGTCAGTTATGGATGCCGGTACATCAGATGTGGTTGTTGCCCCCAGTCAAAGCGTTGTGTGTTCGATAGCACGAACAGCTGCTCTACGAACGGGGTCTTACTCATAAGTGGAAGTTTTCCCGCTAGTTGCATACATAGCTTTCTTGAGCACAACAAGAGAGCACCTGCTTCTCTTAACTTCTTACACCGGCTACCAAAAGGCTTACCGTCCTTTCCTATCTCTTCTATCCATGCCCAGCGCCATTTCTTTTTCAATCCTTCATCAACTAGGAGGGCATCTTCCCAAGGATTCTTGAACTTACTCTGCTTCGGTGTGACAGTATCTCTACTTTGGCATCTACGTAGGCAGAGCGATACAGAAAAGTCGGTGGTGAAAGCACATTTTCCCAAGACCCGCCCTAATCTACTTCTGATTGGCTAATTATGTTCTTTTGACAGCCTGAGAGTTGTGCTTTTCATATCATTGGCAGACGAACTCATAAACTCGAAAGTAATGGTGATGATAACGAGTTTTCAATATATAAAAAAATATATATTAGACTTTTTTCCCGCAGCCAAACGCTGCACGCCGGAAATCCCCCCCCCCCCCCCCCCCTAAAAAAAAAAACTCCTCGGATCTACACGATTCACGTAAATGGCATATTTCGGTGGGAAAACGGCGAAGTTTGCATGCCTGAATATGGGAGATTGCGTTACCCCACACATAGATTTGAACCTGGGTCTACAGGGTGCCAACATGCACTCTGACTGCCATTCCTCGCGCATCCACCAACAGTACTTCCCCCATCAAGAGTGCCCCCCACCCCCATACACACAAACACATGGGCTTTACCCATCTACGGGGCCCCTAACACAGGTGTTAACCTACCTTGGGGTCCCTCATACAGTTTTACGGCCACGCCTCAGATGACCTCACGGGAAGCCATCCCACATATGACATAATTTGTAGCAAACAGAGAGCATAGTCAACTCACCTGGCCTGGCTACAGGGTGCCAAACATTCACCCTGACTGCCATACCAAAGAGCCAGGCAGTCATAGTGCATGTTTGGAATCCTCTAGAACCAGGTTGATTCGGATGGAGGGAGGGCGGGAGAGACAGGGGAGAGAGAGGAGAGAGAGAGAGGAGAGGGGAGAGAGAGGAGAGAGAGAGAAGGGGAGAGAGAGAAGAGGAGAGAGAGAAGAGGAGAGAGAGAGAGAGGTGACTAAGTTCTCTGTTCGCTAGGTCATCGGAGGCGTGCCCGTAAAACTGTATGAGGGGAACATGGGCTTTGGGCAAGGTCTACCATGGGGAGCGGCTCAAAGCCCTTATGGCCATGTTACATGTAGTAGACCCCAGTGCTTAGGATGGAAATGATAAGCTCAGAGAAGTCAGAACTTTCCTTGACCATTTCAAAGAGCGCTGCAAAGCTCTGCCCTTTCAAAATGTGTCCATTGAAAGAGAAAGCCCAGATCTGGAATTTGTCAATATATTAAAAAGCCCAAGTTATTATTTATTATTGTACAGGGCTGAAATAACAAGCACACAAAACCTTGAGGTCTAAAATCAACAACGAAATATTGACAGAACTACACTAAAGTAACAGTCAAATTTGTTTTGATGAATTAGGTAAGAAAAACATCTTGAAAGGAAAAGAAATACTCCTTTATCTTTTCTTCTAAATGTCTTGTTAGTCCCTGCTTGCTTATGCCTTTCAAATGCCAAAATGTAAACCCAGTAACATGTTGTTTGATATTAGTACAAGTTGCGTTTGCGTCAGCTTTGCGGTAAACGAAACACATGTGAATGTTCGCCCTCACAAATGTCTTATAAATCTAGCCAAATTGATAGCCACAAAACTAAATACAAAGCTGAATACAAAGGTTTGATGAAGTTAATTATTTACTCCGAGAAACAAATGAGGAAAGCTAGCATGCATTTCAGTGACTACTTGTTGGGTGTGTGTGTGAAACGTACCTTGTGATAGAAACGCAGTCGGAGTACTTTTCTCCAGCGGTTTCTCCTTCCAATCCTCGGTAAAATTCAAACTTTTTCCCCACTAGAAATCCATCCAGGACCACTGTGTACATTGGTTTCTTGGTCACTCATCATTCATTAGAAATGCTGCTTCTTCTTGTGCTGAAAATCGCAGTTTCTCACTGAGGTGTTGCATACTCGCGGACGCCATGTTTGTTTTTTCTAACCTCAGTCACGTCACTCGCGTAGCTTGATTTGACGAGCTCTGTGGGACTAGCCAATCAATAAAATGGATTTAAAAAGCATGAAATATGATTGGATGGGTCTTGAGGTTTTGTAAATGGCACCAAAACGTCATCGTTCGAATAAGAACGATATTAACATGGAGCGGCACCAAGGGTCTGATGCGCGTCAAAAAGTGCCTTAATCGGAACCTGCTGTGGCGTTTAAATGAGCGCCGCAACATGGTCATTGCTCTGTTCAATGAGAGCAGAGATTCTTAAATTATTCGACCCTCTTGTGAATCCTTTGCGTCGCCTTTTCGCAGTGCTAACAGAACATTTTACTGTGACTATCAATTACCTCGCACCTTAGCCAAGAGAACTTGTCACTCCATAACAACATAAACGCCCGACATTTCGGCTCTTTCTCTGGTGATGCTGTTCGAACATCTAGGGCTTCAGGTATTCAGTGTTTGGAAAGTTCACTTTCTGCATGAACTAGCTCAGTTAATTGTTCATAATTCAAAATTTTGAACTAAGTTCACAGCTCCAATTTTTAATATGCTGCGAGTGCAAGCTATAATTTTTCCAAATCTCTGTCTGCAATAGCCTACCGCTCTCGGCTCCTAACTTCGGCACGCTCACGCACGGGCATAGACAGTATAATAAAATGAAACCCGTTCAGACGCAACACTGCAGGTATTACAGGTTCATCCTCGTCAGACGGTTTACCCTCATCAGTTGTGTTTGGCCTCTGAAAAAAAGCTTTTAAGGCTAGTCTGTTTGGCCATGTTGGATCCTTGTCACTCAGTTCGCTCCTCGTTTGAAACCGAGGGTTCCCTTTATTTAAAATGCAGCATATGCGTGTTGTTCAATAACTTTCTAACGGTAGATTAGCCTGTTCCTTTAAAACATAATAAGGGCAGTGCACGTTTGCTTTATAGGCCTAAATATTAGGATTGTTGTCAAATCCAGATTGTGTTTGCGAGACGGGATTTTTAAGAAATTCCAATCAGACAATTTGGCCAGTGAGCTCTACGTTCTGCAGCATCTGTGAAGGCCTGTGGAAAGCTCAATGTTAAAGCTAGACACTTGATAGACCTTCCTATGTATGCATTGTATTGGAATCATGCAGACATTACATTCATAGCACAGATCAGTAGAGAAGCATTCATATTTATTTTATTTTATCATTCTTAGTTTGGCTAATATTCTGCCTCCCTGCCCGCACGTCCGTGACGTGCCATGGATGTTAATTAAAAAAGGAATCATTAAGGAAAACCCTCAATGCGTAGTGACTGAGATAGCTACAATATGCTTTTCCTCAAACCCTCGGAAAAAAATTACTAAGTTTGTTGGCTGTCTCACACTGTGATAAATGTGTTAAAGTGACACAATAGTACAGTCTTAGTACAGTAGGTAGCGAAGTGGTTTAGTAATAGGAAGGTTTACGGTTCAATTCCCATGCCTGCAATCAAGTTTGTAAGCGTGTGTGTCTGTGTGTGTGTCTATGCATATCATATGAAATGTGTAATATAAATGAATTGAACTTGTGTGTGTGTGCGCCCTGTAAGCAAAATGACGGCTCCGCAATCTATTATTTTTTTATTTTCTTCATTAAGCTCAGCAAAAACGGTCGTGCCTGCTACGTCCGCGGTGCGTCCTTGAATAACGTCCCCAGGACGTCTAAAACACGTTTCCCAGAAGTCACCACAATGCCCTCAGGACGTTCTTGCAACTTCCTGCAGAACGTCCCCAGGACCTATAGAAACATGTTCCCCAGACGTAACCACAATGCCCTCGGGAGGTGTTTGCAACGTCCTGCATAACGTCCCCAGGACCTATAGAAAACGTTTCCCAGTTGTCACCGCAACGTCCGCGGGACGGTCTTGGAACGTCGTGCAAAACGTCCTTGAGTTGTCAAGGGAACCATACACATTTACGTTTTTAGAACGTTCAGAGAGACCTTTACAGGACGTCGAGGGGACATAATTTTGCTTACAGGGTAGTTTGAGGGTCTGCCACGCCCACACCCTTCAAACTTTGTAAAAGACTCTCATAACTTTTAATTCCCCATTGCTGAAGAGTAACCTGACCACGTTTGAAGGCATTACCATTAAATCTGTAGGAGGAGTTCAATCACATGCGAGGTGTGGAAACAAAGTGATGTTTCCAACCACCAACAGGTGGCGCTATAGGTGATATCAGTCAGGCATATATACGCGTTCGGGCCGGATCCAGCGTCCACCCTCAGACATTGTCTCTGGATCAAACAATGTATCCAATATCCAATATAACTTTTAGTCGCCCATGGCTGAAGAGTAGCCGGAGCACATTTCAAGGCGTTACCATTAAAGCTGTCGGAGAAGTTCGATCAGATGCGAGGTGTGCAAACGCTGTCAAAACGCATCTTCCACTCAAAATGGCCGACTTCCTGTGGACCTGCCACCATGGCATTGGAGACTTTTTGGTGCGTCCAAGCATGATGAAGACGTGTACCGAATTCCGTCAAGCTACGCCAAAATAACCCCAATGCGCAGGGTTTATTGCAATGTTCTAGGGGGCGCTACAGAGCCATTTTGCTCCATCCATGGACAAAAACTCTACCGAAGATGGACGGTTACAGGCTTGATGTCCCTGGCAAATTTGGTAATTTTTCGACCACTTTGACATATATTCGATTAAAACATCTAATTTTTGCTTTTTAATTAGTGTGCTTGCCCGAAGGGAAGCACAGTATTGTTATCGTCAAGTTTTCTTTATTAGTGTGCTTGCCCGAAGGGAAGCACAGTATTGTTATTGTCAAGTTTTCTTTATTAGTGTGCTTGCCCGAAGGGAAGCACAGTATTGTTATCGTCAAGTTTTCTTTATTAGTGTGCTTGCCCGAAGGGAAGCACAGTATTGTTATCGTCAAGTTTTCTTTATTAGTGTGCTTGCCCGAAGGGAAGCACAGTATTGTTATCGTCAAGTTTTCTTTATTTATTTATTTATTCCGTACGTTTTTCTTGCAGCTAACTACTCCTCGCCCGATTGAGCTAGAGACGCCATTCAAACACCAAAACGTCCGGCCCGATCCGGTGCAAGCTGCTATGACTTTTCGTGGCGGTACAACTTGCCATCCCTTTTTTATTCCTCTTTTTCATCCCCTTTTCCTCTCATTGACTAACATGGTGGAAGGTTGAGCCATTGTGACGTCACACACTCTGAGCTAGGAGAAGCTCTCTTAAATGCCATAACAATCATGCTAATCGAAAACCACCATCAAGGTTTATACCTCTTAAATGCCATAAAAATCATGTAAATCGAAAACCACCATTAAGCTTTATATCATGATACAGTAGTAGGTATAGCTAGCGAGTTGTTTACGTTCACAACCCTCAGACAGTTAAAAAGGCCCGACAACAGTCACCAAAGAAAACCTAGATATACTATTGATACTATCGTGAATAGAGTGATGATAGCTAGCGAGCTATTTAGCCTTCACCCAGGCTCAGGTTTATTTTGCTAGCTCCGATATCGACGCAGAGACAGTGTGAAAAAGGATGAAAAACTTAACGAGGAAAAGTGGTTCGGGAACTACGTATGCAGTAGTTGGCTGTACCAACTCAAGAAAACACCTGAACGAGTGGTTAGATAGAGAGTGCAAAATATTAAAACGAATGTAGTGGCAACAGTTTCAGGTACAGTTTATACACCCGCTCTAACAGTGTTAACCAGTATGTGAGTAACGTGGGTTTTATTAAGGCATAGCGTGTGTAATGTGTAGCTATTTCATTCCGTTTGTTAACCTTTCCGGCTGTCTGTATACCAGCAGCAGAGCGGAGCATTTCACTCCCCTGCCATCTCGGAATGAAATAGCTACACAATACACACGCTATGCTTTAATAAAACTCACGTTTTACGAGACACCAACAGAGGCACAATCGACAAGTCTTACCATTGAAGATCTTTGACGTTCGGTCTGAAACTACAACCAGCCATCCAGGTTAATCCAAGTTATTGTGGAGAACGACAGTTGCATCAATCATTTCATTAAAACTTCACACTTATTACATTGGACATATCCACCAGCCTAATTAGAATCTGCATTGTCTACTGAGCAGAAATATCTCCATACAGTAGATTTCCCTTCGTTTAGTATCATTTTAAACTTTCCAGATTACTGTATTGCTCGTCAAGTGATACGTGTCCAGAAACAAGGCCCTTTGTCTGGATAGCCATAGCTAGCATAACTGCCATTGAAATCCAATGGTAATGCTACCTAGCTAGGTATGCTAATTGTCGGTATCCATCGTTAACTCGTTAATCGTTAACCATCATGTCACTGGCTTTAATTTAAGAATGGCATGTTAGTAGTACATTTAGTAGTACATATAATATCAGTACACTTGATTCATTACTGCTGATGTGTTACTTATATATGTTACTTATTAGCAGCTAGCTACCTAGCTAGCCACTATGAGTTCCAATGTGTTTTCAGTTAGTATTAGCGGCAAGCTAAGCTAGCTGCTGTAATAGTTGAGTTAAGCTTCAGTTAAGACGCTGCGTACCGTACTTCATCATCACATTCGATTATTTATTACAAACAAATTCGAATTCAGCTGTAGGCATGAGATCTGTATCTTGGAGACTAATTGCATCCACAATTTAAGTACTGCAAGCTAGACTACTACAGTTGACACAACACAGGAGGTCCCTGGGCCTGAGAAGGGAAGGTAAGGTAAGGAGTTTAATGTGGCTATAATATGGAATTTTAAATGTGCCTAAAACTAGACTAAATTGTAATGAGTTTTCGAAAACTAGACTGAAACTAAGAAGGATAACTATGACTAAATCTGACTAAAACTTATATGCATTTTTGTCTTTAGACTGAATCTAAAAATAGCTGCCAAAATGAACACTGAGATAGGGGACCCCTTAATCTGCAATTCATGGTTGCTAACTCTAATCAGATGTACTACCTAGGCTTATAAGAGAAGACAAACTTTTTATGCCAACGAACACCAATAACTAGAACTAATTTGACAGACTATAAACCAATGTGATACACGTGCTCTCTATCTATACAGTAAAAGTGTTGCTTACGTTTGATACTAGACCTACAGTCTAACTCTAACTGCATTAAGTCTAACGTATAGGCCTATCTTACAATAAACTTTAAGTAAAGCTGGCTATGTAACCGCATTCATTCCAATATTGTTGCAGAGATGTTTCCTTTTACCAAGATAGCAATTTCAACAATTCACTTAGCTCAGTAAGTCAGTATAACGAAACTCTGAGATACCCTCATATGTCTAAACGTCAGTGGAGCCAAAATATAATGGTTGAGCTTGGTTGCTTGCTAAAATATATTGGAAGAAGGCCCCACTACACTGATTGAGTAGATGTAAATACATGTTAATTCGTAGGCACTTGTTCTCTCTGTCACAGATCAAGCACACTCTCGCAGTTCGTTCACGAAACGCATTCTAGTTTATTAGTGTGCTTGCCCGAAGGGAAGCACAGTATTGTTATCGTCAAGTTTTCTTTATTTATTTATTCCGTACGTTTTTCTTGCAGCTAACTACTCCTCGCCCGATTGAGCTAGAGACGCCATTCAAACACCAAAACGTCCGGCCCGATCTGGTGCAAGCTGCTATGACTTTTCGTGGCGATACTCTTTGCCACTCCTTTTTTATCCCTCTTTTTCATCCCCTTTTTCTCTCATTGACTAACATGGGGAAGGTTGAGCCATTGTGACGTCACGCACTCTAGCCAACTGACATTAGATCAGTTGACATAGGAGAAGCTCTCTTAAATGCCAGAAGTGGTTAGATAGAGAGTGCAAAATATTAAAACGAATGTAGTGGCAACAGTTTCAGGTACAGTTTATACACCCGCTCTAACAGTGTTAACCAGTATGTGAGTAACGTGGGTTTTATTAAGGCATAGCGTGTGTAATGTGTAGCTATTTCATTCCGTTTGTTAACCTTTCCGGCTGTCTGTATACCAGCAGCAGAGCGGAGCATTTCACTCCCCTGCAATCTCGGAATGAAATAGCTACACAATACACACGCTATGCTTTAATAAAATTCACGTTTTACGAGACACCAACAGAGGCACAACCGACAAGTCTTACCATTGAAGATCTTTGACGTTCGGTCTGAAACTTCATCCAGTCATCCAGGTTAATCCAAGTTGTTATGGAGAACGACAGTTGCATCAATCATATTTCATTAAAACTTCACACTTCTTACATTGGACATATCCACCAGCCTAATTAGAATCTGCATTGTCTACTGAGCAGAAAATTCTCCATACAGTAGATTTCCCTTCGTTTAGTATAATTTTAAACTTTCCAGATGACTGTATTGCCCTCGCTCGTCAAGTGATACGTGTCCAGAAACAAGGCTCCTTTGACTGGATAGCCAGAGCTAGCATAACTGCCATTGAAATCCAATGGTAATGCTACCTAGCTAGGTATGCTAATTGTCGGTATCCATCGTTAACTCGTTAATCGTTAACCATCATGTCACTGGCTTTAATTTAAGAATGGCATGTTAGTAGTACATTTAATATCAGTACACTTGATTCATTACTGCTGATGTGTTACTTATATATGTTACTTATTAGCAGCTAGCTACCTAGCTAGCCACTGTGTTCCGATGTGTTTTCAGTTAGCGTTAGCTGCAAGCTAGTTGCTGTAATAGTTGAGTTGAGCTTCAGTTAAGACGCTGCGTACCGTACTTCATCATCACATTCGATTATTTATTACAAACAAATTCGAATTCAGCTGTAGGCATGAGATCTGTATCTTGGAGACTAATTGCATCCACAATGTAAGTACTGCAAGCTAGACTACTATGCAGTTGACACAACACAGGAGGTCCCTGGGCCTGAGAAGGGAAGGGAATGAGTTTAATGTGGCTATAATATGGAATTTTAAATGTGCCTAAAACTAGACTAAATTGTAATGAGTTTTCGAAAACTAGACTGAAACTAAGAAGGATAACTATGACTAAATGTGACTAAAACTAATATGCATTTTTGTCTTAAGACTGAATCTAAAAATAGCTGCCAAAATGAACACTGAGATAGGGGACCCCTTAATCTGCAATTCATGGTTGCTAGCTCTAATCAGATGTACTACCTAGGCTTATAAGAGAAGACTAACTTTGTATGGCAACGAACACCAATAACTAGAACTAATTTGACAGACTATAAACCAATGTGATACACGTGCTCTCTATCTATACAGTAAAAGTGTTGCTTACGTTTGATACTACACCTACAGACTAACTCTAACTGCATTAAGTCTAACATATAGGCCTATCTTACAATAAACTTTAAGTAAAGCTGGCTATGTAACCGCATTCATTCTAATATTGTTGCAGAGATGTTTCCTTTTACCAAGATAGCAATTTCAACAATTCACTTAGCTCAGTAAGTCAGTATAACGAAACTCTGAGATACCCTCATATGTCTAAACGTCAGTGGAGCCAAAATATAATGGTTGAGCTTGGTTGCTTGCTAAAATATATTGGAAGAAGGCCCCACTACTGAGATTGAGTAGATGTAAATACATGTTAATTCATAGGCACTTGTTCTCTCTGTCACAGAGCAAGCACACTCTCGCAGTTCGTTCACGAAACGCATTCTAGTTTATTTATTTATTTATTTATTCCGTACGTTTTTCTTGCAGCTAACTACTCCTCGCCCGATTGAGCTAGAGACGCCATTCAAACACCAAAACGTCCGGCCCGATCTGGTGCAAGCTGCTATGCCACTCCTTTTTTATCCCTCTTTTTCATCCCCTTTTTTCTCCATAGACTTGCATGGCAGAGGTCTCTGCCATTATGACGTCATAATAGGGTCATTAAACTGGCTTGCAGCTGTGCTTCTCACTGACACCTCCGCTCGCCAAATCCAAGGAACCGCATTTTCTCTGTCCCTCTCAATTCAACTTTGAAAAAGAATAAGAGGAACCGTATTTCTCTGTCCCTCTCAATTCAACTTTGAGAAAGAATAAGAGTAACTACAGTTTCTAACTTAGCTACCGTATTTCCACTTCGTTAAGGTGAGTTGAATGGCAGCATTTTGTACTGTCAGTGTACTGACTGAAATTTTAATGGTAGCAGCTAACATATAAATTAACGTTACGTTAACGTTGGAGACGCCATTTTCCTTAATTCAAGTTGTGAAGTAAACCTTTGAAGTAATTCATGAATTTAGTTGTGTGGATATAGTGAGCTAAAGCTTGTATTCCCACTACGGTAACGTTAGCTATCCTAGTTGTGTTAAGCAGCTGTAACATCTGAGTACGGGGCTAAAGGCTAACTAACACTACGTAACGGGAGTATCCACTGGCAGTTTCAGCTAGCCGTAACGGGGGATCATTTTCCTTAATTCAAGTTGTTAAGTAAACCTGTGAAGTAATTCATGAATTTAGTTGTGTGGATATAGTGAGCTAAGACTTGTATTCCTACTACGGTAACGTGAGCTATCCTAGCTGTGCGGGGCTATGCAAAAGTTGCTTATACTGAAAGAATGGTTAACTTGTTGTGGCCGATAGCGTGAGTTAACATTAACCCGTGTCCTGGGAGTAATGATTCATGAGAGACCTTGAATCATTAGGTTAACTGAAAAACGTTTGAGGATGTAGCTGTTGTAGTGTGCTCAGTTTTCGAAAACTAGACTGAAACTAAGAAGGATAACTATGACTAAATGTGACTGCTGTAATAGTTGAGTTGAGCTTCAGTTAAGACGCTGCGTACCGTACTTCATCATCACATTCGATTATTTATTACAAACAAATTCGAATTCAGCTGTAGGCATGAGATCTGTATCTTGGAGACTAATTGCATCCACAATGTAAGTACTGCAAGCTAGACTACTATGCAGTTGACACAACACAGGAGGTCCCTGGGCCTGAGAAGGGAAGGGAGTTTAATGTGGCTAATGGCTATAATATGGAATTTTAAATGTGCCTAAAACTAGACTAAATTGTAATGAGTTTTCGAAAACTAGACTGAAACTAAGAAGGATAACTATGACTAAATGTGACTAAAACTAATATGCATTTTTGTCTTAAGACTGAATCTAAAAATAGCTGCCAAAATGAACACTGAGATAGGGGACCCCTTAATCTGCAATTCATGGTTGCTAGCTCTAATCAGATGTACTACCTAGGCTTATAAGAGAAGACTAACTTTGTATGGCAACGAACACCAATAACTAGAACTAATTTGACAGACTATAAACCAATGTGATACACGTGCTCTCTATCTATACAGTAAAAGTGTTGCTTACGTTTGATACTACACCTACAGACTAACTCTAACTGCATTAAGTCTAACATATAGGCCTATCTTACAATAAACTTTAAGTAAAGCTGGCTATGTAACCGCATTCATTCTAATATTGTTGCAGAGATGTTTCCTTTTACCAAGATAGCAATTTCAACAATTCACTTAGCTCAGTAAGTCAGTATAACGAAACTCTGAGATACCCTCATATGTCTAAACGTCAGTGGAGCCAAAATATAATGGTTGAGCTTGGTTGCTTGCTAAAATATATTGGAAGAAGGCCCCACTACACTGATTGAGTAGATGTAAATACATGTTAATTCATAGGCACTTGTTCTCTCTGTCACAGAGCAAGCACACTCTCGCAGTTCGTTCACGAAACGCATTCTAGTTTCTTTATTTATTTATTTATTCCGTAAGTTTTTCTTGCAGCTAACTACTCCTCGCCCGATTGAGCTAGAGACGCCATTCAAACACCAAAACGTCCGGCCCGATCCGGTGCAAGCTGCTATGACTTTTCGTGGCGGTACTCCTTGTCACTCCTTTTTTATTCCATTTTTTCATCCCCCTTTTCTCTCATTGACTAACATGGGGAAGGTTGAGCCATTGTGACGTCACCCGCTCTATCAGTCGTTCTCCATTCAACTGTAGGAATATTAAGAGACACCTTCCAGGGCTCTACAGTGCGAGTATTTCACTCGCATAAATAGGTACGTGCAAACTTGAAAAATAATTTACAAGCACAGTGTGCGAGTGACATACAGTTGTCAATACGGCGCCAAAAAGTGAAGCATTCCATTGATTTCACATGGAAACAACTGACAGGGTCGCGACTCCAGGGTTTTCGACGGGACCTGCGACGGGACCAACAGCAGCAGCAGCATAATCATCATCTGGATTTACTGACATTTTCGGTATATATAAACACATAATATCAATTGGTAACTGGTGTGTTGTATCCTGTTTATGTCTGATACTTTATAAACATTTATGTTTTACGTTAACTTATTACACTAGGCAGCAGTATTGTGAAGTAGAGCTAGAAATGGCTTTGCTAGCTCCCATATTGTAGCTCACACCAGCAACTGCTCAATTTAGGACAGAAAGGAGTTTGGTAAATTAGCTTGTAACTGTCAATGATAACTAGTTATTAGAATATATTAGCCAACGTTAAGTTGACTTCAAAGGGGCAGTCGAGTGTTTAGGTTGTGTCAGCTAGCTTGGAAAGCTAGCTAATAATTTTTGATTGAAGCTTCACGTTAGCCTCTGTAAACGTTTAGCTAGCTAACGTTAGCTAACTATGAGGTAGCATATCCCAAGTAACTTGTTGTGACCGATAGCGTGAGTTAACATTAACCCGTGTCCTGGGAGTAATGATTCATGAGAGACCTTGAATCATTAGGTTAACTGAAAAACGTTTGAGGATGTACACACAGCGTAGCTGTTGTAGTGTGCTCAGTTTTCGAAAACTAGACTGAAACTAAGAAGGATAACTATGACTAAATGTGACTAAAACTAATATGCACTGAATCTAAAATAGCTGCTGAATCTAAAATAGCTGCCAAAATGAACACTGAGATGTATTAATTTTGGCAGCTATTTTAGATTCAGTCTTAAGACAAAAATGCATATTAGTTTTAGTCACATTTAGTCATAGTTATCCTTCTTAGTTTCAGAAGAGGTTTTTCATGGTTGCTAGCTCTAATCAGATCTACTATAGGCTTATAAGAGAAGACTAACTTTTTATGCCAACGAACACCAATAACTAGAACTAATTTGACAGACTATAAACCAATGTGATACACGTGCTCTCTAGCTATACAGTAAAAGTGTTGCTTACGTTTGATACTAGACCTACAGTCTAACTCTAACTGCATTAAGTCTAACATATAGGCCTATCTTACAATAAACTTTAAGTAAAGCTGGCTATGTAACCGCATTCATTCCAATATTGTTGCAGAGATGTTTCCTTTTACCAAGATAACAATTTCAACAATTCACTTAGCTCAGTAAGTCAGTATAACGAGACTCTGGAACTATTAGGCTATGACCAAATGTAACACACTAGACCCTTTCACAATAAACAAGCAAACAAACAAACAAAAACAGAACAACAAAGATACCCTCATATGTCTAAACGTCAGTGGAGCCAAAATATAATGGTTGAGCTTGGTTGCTTGCTAAAATATATTGGAAGAAGGCCCCACTACACTGATTGAGTAGATGTAAATACATGTTAATTCATTGGCACTTGTTCTCTCTGTCACAGAGCAAGCACACTCTCGCAGTTCGTTCACGAAACGCATTCTAGTTTTTAACTAGTGGCGCTCAGGGATTAAAGCATTCCGGCACCGTGCCGGATTTCCGGCGTGCGGCGTTTGGCTGGCTGCGGAAAAAAAGTCTAATATAATTTTTATTTTTTTTGTTAAACACACGTCTCGATATCATCACCATTACTTTCGAGTTTATGAGTTCGTCTGCCAATGATATGAAAGGAGCACAACTTTCAGGTGTCAAAATAACATTATTAGCCAATCAGAAGTAGATTGGGGCGGGTCTTGTGAAAATGTGCTTTCAGCAACGGCTTTTCTATATCGCTCTGCCCTATGCTACGTAGAGACCAAAGTAGAGATACTGTCACACCGAAGCAGAGTAAATTCAAGAATCATTGGGATGATGCCCTCCTTGTTGATAAAGGATTGAAAAATAAATGGCGCTGGGCATGGATAGAAGAGATGGGGAAGGACGGTAAGCCTTTTGGTAGCCGGTGTAAGAAGTTAAGAGAAGCAGGTCTCTTGTGCTCAAGAAAGCTTCTGTATGCAACTAGCGGGGAAAAGTGCTTCCACTACATGAGTTTAGACCCCGCTCATAGAGCAGCTGTTCGCGCTATCCAACACACAACGCTTTTACAACCACATCTGATGTACCGGCATCATTAACTGACCGTTAATGTGCCCTGAAAATAACCGTACGTTCATCGCAGAACACAATCTGTCTTCCAGGCTCGCCCAACCCCTGTTGAATTTATGCCAAAAAATCGCTGAAGTCAAAATTGCTTTGACTAAACTGTCAATATCCAATCAGCATGCCAGCTATTTTAACACACGGCATAACACCAGAGTCCAAAAGACGTATTTCGGAAAAGCTAAAAAACGGCATGTTTTTCTTAAATGTCGACGAAGCCACCAACAACAACATAGACAATGTCTTCGTTCGTTTTTTGGATGAAGACGACAATGCAGTAAAAACGTAACATTTGCCAGGCAGGAACATGAATATAGCCAATGCCTCAGCACTTACTGTATGCTAGAATAAAATATGTATATTTTAATTTACAATTATTTATTTTGAACAAAGTAATTATGGAAATGCTGCAATATAAATCCACAGTAGGCCTATTATCTACACTGTTGCACTTTAACGGTTTAAAAAGTAGATCACTGTCCTTTTTCATATATCCTCAATGAAATGGTTGCAAATCAAATCTTCTTCCACTGACTGAATTTCACATACCCTTATAACATGTCAACTTATGATTGTAGGTCATCTTGAAATCTTCCAAGGACAAAGCTTAGCAGCAAAACTTGATATCAAGAGAAATCTATGTGTTAATACCATATTGTAGTGAGGTGGAGTACTATTGCTGACCTTCTTGGGATTTCAAAAGTCCCACCATGATCTGCCATCATTCATTTCTAAATACTTTTTGTTTGTTTTTTTGACCCTGTAAATGTGTGCGCCACCGGACCACACACCCCCTCGCACTCAACCACATACAAAAAAAGTTCAGGCACAGGATTTTTTTTTGCTTTAACCCCTGGGCGCTATACATGTAATTACTGGTTATGGTATGGGTTGACATGGCCCCTTGACACAAACATACAATTTGGCCCTCCAAGGCCCTACGGTTCTTGGGATATTCGAAGAAAACTGTGTCGCGCCACCTACAGGCTAGTTGGTGTATAATCATATAAATCAATGTATTGCATGCCCCCCCGTGAACAGAATTCCACGAAACTTAACGTGCAGTCAGAAGGTGTCATAATGATCCCACACCTCCGATTTCGATGCAGTTCTGACCTTGTCAACTTACAATTAAAATGTTTTACAACACTCGATTTTTGCTTTTTCATTTGTAACTAAGTGCCGCTATACATGAAATAAGTGGAAATAAATTTGCTTAACGCACTGGCAGCCAAATTTGCTTGTTTTAAGCAGATTTTGCTTAAAACAAGCAAATTTGGCTGCCAGTGCGTTAAGCAAATTTGGCTTGTTAAGATTTCTTAAAATAAGTAATATTTGCTTGAAATAGGCAAAAATAACCTTACCAAGAAAGCACTAGGTAAGTACAATTTTAGCTAGAAACAAGACCAACTAGATTTTTTCATCTCAATATAAGAGTAATTACACTAGGTTAGAAAAGCATTTTTGCAGTGTAGTGGAATAGTTGACGTGGCCTCTTAAGACCAACATCCAAAACAAATTTGGTCCTCCTAAGCCCTACGGTTTTCGACTTATTCACAGAAAACTGAATCACCCCACCCTCTTTAAAAGGGGTCCAGTCCGACGGGGGTGCAACAGATCAAAACGAAAATCAGTGGTTCCACACTAATCTAAGGCTACATGCCCACCAAATTTCGTGCACCCCGGTGATTCAGTGTCCCGGAAATCGTTGACAGAAAATCTGCAAACAGAAAAAAAATAAAAATAACCAGAAAATGTGCGGCGGTCATAATTAGACAATGAACAACTTGCTGTTTGAACAGTAATAAAACAGCAACTAACTTTGTAATATGTTTTGAGTAATATGCTATAAAAAGATGTTGCTGGTAAAAATGAGTCAAAATTCTAAACAGTTTAAGGACATGTCCCTAGTGGATCTTTTGGACCCTGTATCTGGTGAAAGCTATGAGTAAAGGAAGACTGCCTTTTGGGCCTTTGCTATGGGTCATTGAAAGCTGAGACAACAACCTTTAGTCTATGTTTGACTGTGCGGTTGTATTTCAGTGTGTAGTGTATGTGTTATCTGAATCTGTATCGTTGAGAGTTTGTTTACCTTAGTGGCATTTGTGTGCTTGAGTGGCAAAGAATGTGTGACTGCAAGCTAGATAAATGCATGTATGTATTCAAGCATTATTTTGTTTAAAGTATGTGCAGACTGTACGTGTTGGGGGTGGCACTCAGCAACAGCCGTTACCTCATTTGGTCAGTCCAATTGCTTGCATTCATTATCCTAATGGGTTCTGGCTTGACAGTTGAGCATTTTTGCCCAGTTGAAATCTTGTGCGCTTCATAATCGTCTCTCACACACAGACTCCGCCTCCTGTCTTTTAATAACAAATGCTCCCAGTTTTCTGATTTACTGAGGGCCACTGGATTCTAATGTGAATGAATATTTCTGCACAGTACTCCTTGCGGGGGTCCATCATTCATTTGTATAAAAGAGGTGGAATGTAAAAACAGTAGATGCTTTAATGGGGGATACAGACTGCATCAATTTATTGCACTGAGTGATGGAGCGACCAGCCACCTCCCTGTCCTTCACCTCCCTCTATCACTGGCTCACCACCCATTAAGCTCCAAACAGATTGGCCTTCTGCCCTCTTAAGACCCGCGCTGATGCTCCACCAGGGGACGAGGGGTGGGGAAGCAGTTAATGGTATTCTTCACAGATCCCTAGAGTTTGAGAATAATTTTTTTCTTCTTTACTTGTTTATGTGATACTTATTACATCAAACCTGACCATACCTGTATTTTCAGAATTTTCCATTTTCTAAAGGGTCATTCCACACCAAATCACCTAGAACGCACAGGTCAGGTCATGTTAAATTATTAAGTCCATTATTTTATTAATGTCACAGTGTTGAAAAAGTTGGTGCCCAAGGCCAAAAATGGCTGATTTTTATTAGTCTGAATCCACAGATGTTTAACATATGGCTCAAATCGGAATGGACTTTTTAAAATGTATGCTGGATGTACAAAACATCTTCCAGATAAGGTCCACTGAATTCCATCTGTGTTCCTCAATTCTATGACAATACTATGAAATAATTAGAACAATATTTACAAATGGACATCTAGGGCATCTTAGTATTTTTTTCCTAGATGTGATTATGTCTAGTACTTACATAGGTCTACCATTTCTGTGATGTATGATGTCCTTCAGTTCAAATCAGAAGCTCCACACTGAGATTGAATTGCCCTCAAAGTGAAAGATTATGACTCTATATTTTTCAAAAGGGATTAATTGTGATTGCTTCAAACTTTTTCCAAGTAAGTACCGGTAACCAATTTACAGATGCATAAAAAGGAAGAATGTGCTATTTTGTCGTCATTGTGAATAATTTAAGTAAGCAATTCACAAATTAAAATATCATTCAATTGTTTTATGCATAGTATCTAATGTTATTATTTGTGGAAATAGCCTGTTCTGTTGGGAAATGCCTGGGAACCCAGTTCTGTCATAAGACATTGTACACTAAAAAGGAAAATTGCTCTGTGTAATCTGTTAGAACTATTATCAGACAAGAACTAAAGTTGAAAGGCGGATGTATTAAACTTGCTGGTCTGCATCATCATAACATATTGACAAAATACGGCTTTCTTCAGCACATTTGTTGTGGTCCCTTCAATATGCACCTTAATGTCTAAAGAAGTGTCTCTCTGAGGATAAGTCTACCTATACAGAGAAAGCTAGTGACCATTCACTCATTCGCCCATCCGAATGCTCCGTTGGAGTGTGCGACATGGTGGATAATTAAGGACACAAGTGGTGCCCCCCCTGTATGCAGAAGAATTTTGACAAACTTATCAACAGTTGCTAACCATCATCCTTACATGCTGTGAGGTTACAAACTTTCTCTGCACGGATAATTCACAGAGTGTCATACAAAACAATTAGATACACAAAATGACTTATTTTAGGGTTATTCTTTTTGTACTTATTTTAGGGCATTAAAATAGATTCGAAGACACATTTATGAATCACCTTTTTCCATTATATAATTCCACTATGAAGACAAAATAGGACATCCTTGATTTTTAAATATGTGTACATTGGTTACTGTTACTTACTTGTGAAAAGGTTTGATGCAAATTGAATCAATCCCTACTGAGAAAATATATGGTCAAAATTTAAGGAAGAAATACCCAAAAAATGACTAAGATAATAAGATTATTAAACATGTTCTGTTCTTATTTATGTCATATGTATGCTTGTATACATGTATGAATTCAGAAACACAGATCAAGTTGAAATTCAGTGGACATTATCTGTAGGATGTTTTGTACATCCACCATACATTTCAGCACAATCCAATTTACAGGCATTGGTGGGGAGGTCATAAAGTATGTGGATTCAGACCAGCAAAAATGACTGGTTTTGGCTTGGGGCACCAACTTTTAACATTTTTAACACAAAAGACTTTAAAAAAAATAATTTGTATGAGTTTACACAGCTACATTAATAAAATAGACATATTTAACGGATTATTTTCAGATGATTTGGCATAGAGTGACCCTAAAGCTTCTAAATCATGTGAGGTGTGCTATGAGGAGGGAAAAACAAATGTTCAAAAGAGGGAAGAGGAGACATACAGAATAAGTTTCAAATCAAGCCATGTGTTTAAGCGTTAGTGCCTACACTGGAGAAAGAAGGTGTCCATAGAGCTTCTGGTATTGGAGTGGAAGTACCCATCTGTGGCTGACTTCTCCTTCTCTGTCCCTTTAGCACTTCCAAGTATTGTGTTGAGGCAGGCTGTGAAAGAACTCATCAGTTGTGCCCTGTGTTTATATGAGCTGGCCACCCCACTTTACAGGTTCAGATTGACTGGACAGGGCTCCTGTCACTGTCACCATGGCAGCATTGCTTCAACATTGTTCACAGAGCAGTTTAAGAAAACTCACTCAAGCCCACCATTGCCAAAGATATCCTCAGCTTCCTGAAAGGAACAAGGAACCTCTGTAAAGGATAGTATAGTTAAAATAAATAAAATGTAATTATCAATTCATTTGAATAAAGTTGTGGAAAACAGGATTGAGCCTTATTTACCAGAAATTATGCATTTTTGTTGACACTGTTATACTACAACAGAAAAATTGGGGAGTTTTTAGTGAGTGTTCCCCCTCTCTCCTCACATTCTCTACCACTCATACCACTATCTGTAACTCTTTATTCCCTCACATTGTTCACACATCTTGCATGTTACTTTCTTCACCTCTTCATCAGTATCCCTTTCTCTGTTCTTTCCTCTGATAATTCTTCCTATGTATTTTCACATCCTAAACCTGTGTCATGAATTGTTCTTACCCCTCTCTCTTTTTACTTTCTCTCCCTTTGTCTTTTTACCTCTTTCGTTTCTCCCTTTCCTCCTGTGTGGTGACAGATCATCCCTGTAAGTGGCTCTGCTGTGTGTGCCCAGCGCTCTGACCCTCTCTCATTAATGCCCAGGCCAGTGTGAGGCCATATGGCAGAGCAAGACGAATAACGCCAGTGCTCAGCCATCACTTCTGCTGACAGAACTGCAGGCCATGGCACTATTCTGCCCTCACGTGATGCTCATGCACCAGTGTCCCCTCTCCCTCTCTCCTCCAGCGTCCTTCAGGCTGGCCGTCTCCACCCACTGCCCAGCAGCCACTTCTCTGCTCTACCCTGGCTGCTGTCTTCAATGATCCCTCTCATACTCTCATCTCTAACCCATCCTTGTCTACCTTTTTGCCAGTCTAACTCTTGCTCTCGTTCCTATTGGAAGCTGCAAGGTTAAGTTGAATTCTAATGTATTGTATAGGCCTGATTATGTTGAGCTGTTCAAATTAACCTTTCAATGTAACCTAAAATGACCAGCATGTGTAAAATAACTATTACTGGCATGGCAAAACAGATGCACACATACACAAAAGAAGCAACAGTAACTGGCGCTGATTTGATATCTATAATGCACACCTGTAGGAATATAGAAATCATTCCAAAAACATTTTTTTATATGTTTTTGTATTCAAGAACAGCACAGGAAGATTATGCATGTTAAGTTTAAGTGATTTAAAGACCTTGATTTATTTATTTATTTATTTAGGCCTCGGAAGACACATTGAGGATTAAGATCCTCATTTTCAATGGTGGGTACAATGGGTACAGCAGGAGTTAATACATTAGAAAGAAAAAAAAAAGAAAATAAATATAAAATAAATATGCATATAAAATAAATACAGTAAGGTACAATGGTTGGGTCAAGAGTAACAAACATTGCAGGAGAAGGCAGGTGTACATATGACAAGACTAGTGAATTCCCTAAGTGAAATAAATGAGCACAACCTTAGTGATTTTTGGACCTCATTCCAAATGAAGGGTGCCTTAAAACAGAAGGCTGTCTTCCCCAGTTTTGTGTTGGCATGTGGCAGATGTAATGTAAGCAAGCTTTGGGAGCGTGTACTGACAGTGTTACGGTTCCAGCTTATGAGAGAGGCGAGATATGGTGGCATTAGCCCAATGATTGTTTTATAAATTAAAATTTTCCAGTGAAAACCCCTTCTTTCAGACAGGGCTGGCCAGCCAACCTTGTTATACAAGGTGCAGTGGTGTGTGCCATAGCAGTCTCCTGTTATAAAACGTAGGGCAGAATGGTACACACCATCCAGGGTTTTTAGGGTGCTGAGGGATGCATTGCCATAGATTACATCACCATAATCTAAAACTGATAAAAAAAACAGACTCAATAATACGTTTTCTGGCTGGAAAAGTAAAACAGCATCTGTTTCTGTATAAAAAACCCAATTTGATCCTAAGCTTTTAAGTGAGTTGTTTCACATGTGGTTTAAAATCAAGCTTCTCATCTACCCAAATGCCTAGGTACTTGTAGCTGGTGACCCTTTCTAAAGTGGTACCATTTGTAGTGCAGAGTTTTAAGCTGTTAAAATCAGTGCTTCTAGCTTTAGTAAAAAGGATCCATTTGGTTTTTGCACAGTTAAGAACAAGTTTCAGGTCACTTAACTGCTTCTCTAGTATGTGGAAGGAGAGCTGCAATGAATTTATGGCAGAGTCCATGTTTGAGGCACTGCAGTACAGACCTGTGTCATCTGCATAAAGATGAACTTGACAAAAAGGAGTGAGTGTGGAGGCAATTTCATTGATATAAATAATAAAAAGTAAAGGCCCAAGGACAGAGCCTTGGGGTACCCCCTTGTCAATATCTAAAAAAGGCGATATTATTTTGCCCACCTTTACACATTGGGAGCGACCAGTCAGATAACTTTTAAACCACTGAAGGCTCATATGGTCAAAGCCCATGAGTGACAGTTTGTTTAAAAGCAGGTGGTGGTCCACAGTGTCAAAGGCCTTTGAGAGGTCCACAAATAGTGCAGCACAATGTTGCTTGTTGTCCAAGGCAGCAATGACATCATTCACCACAAGGGAGGCTGCAGAAATAGTGCTATGTCGGGCTCTAAAACCTGATTGAGATGGACTCAGGAAAGAGGATAGTGATAAAAATGATTTTAGCTGGGAATTAATAAGGGATTCAAGAATTTTTGAGAGACATGATAGTTTTGAAATTGGCCTGTAGTTGTTCATGTTATTAGTGTCACCACCCTTGTGCAGTGGGAGAACATGAGCTGTTTTCCAGGTTGAAGGGATAACACCAGTTGTTATGGAAAGATTGAAGATGTGAGTAATATATTCAAAAATGACGGTAGCTGAGGTTTTCAAAAAGAAAGGGTCGAGCTTGTCATTTCCAGTCGATTTCTTTTGATCAATTTTGATCAGGGCATTGCAGACCAGGGGCCGTATTCACAAAGAATCTTAGGGCTAAAAGTAGCTCATAAGTGGCGAATTTAGGAGAAACTCCTAAAAATAATGGGCGTGTCAGTCTTAAATGTAGGACTCCTAATTTATTTTACTAAGAGCAATTCACAAAATATTTTATCCCTAAAAGTAGCACCTAAGTCTAGGACAGCTTAAAACTCCTCATGAGGACTCCTAAATCACTAAGACCTATTCACAAAAAATCGTAAGATGGCTGCAGCCGACTTGGAATTGATAAAAGACATTGCTTAAACCGTGAAGGTATTAATATTGTCGTAGAATTAGCGCGGGATGCAATGACGCCTTTAAACAACGATGTGTCCCGAAGTGAAATGTTTGGAAACATAAAGATAGCCTATTTGGCTTCGCGGAAAACGCAAATGACGACACTGGGAATCAGCCGTTTAATTCATCAAACTATCAACGCACTGTAGACCCCACATCATCCAACAGTTTATCCAGTTGCTTTTGGACAATCGCCTATTACACAATATCAAAGTAAATTCCATGGCGATCGCAGGAATGTCCAGTGACGACACACACATTACAATAATTCGTCCACCGTGGCCTGGATGTACCGATGACTCGTGCATTTCAACGGAGAGCGGTCGCAGGTTTTTGAGAATTTACCAGCTGGATGCCGCTGGGGTGACAGTGGCTATTGGTCCTGGGACCAGTAGGCTTTCGCCTAGGCTACGGTTCACGTTCGTTTCGCTTTGATCAATTAAGATTGGAGGGCTTGAAGGGCCGTATGTGCTGATATTTGAAGTGGTCAAGGGCTGGAAATATAATAGCCTAACAGTTTGCTGGGTGCTTTAATTATTACTGCCTTGATTACATGCAATTGCCATATTATATATTGATCGCTTTCTAATTATCTTATCGTGCAAAGTGTCATTCCCGTTGGATGCACAAACTTGTCATCATGCGTGTGCATTATGCTAACTGCACTGTCCATAACTATTTAATATGACTTAATTTGAAGCCTAGGTTATTCTCTTATTTTCAGTTGATATAGTGGGATTGTTAGAGGGACGTCACAAATGAGTTTTTAATGAGAGAGCCTGTCAACAACCAATCACCGTCCTCACCCCTTCTAAACTCGTGCATGAGAATCGACGTCATCCATAGCAACAGAGTTTTTATTTTAAGCTTAGGAGTTGGTATTATCCTTAGCATGAGTAGGTCTCAGAGCCGTTGTGAATCACTTTTAAGAAATTACTCCTACGTAAAAGGTTTTAGCGCGAGTTAGGAGTACTCCTAGTGGTAAGATAAAAGGCTTTGTGAATACGGCCCCTGGGCTGAGTCTAAAATTGTCAGGCTAAGGCTGTTCTCAGAGAGTGGAGCTGAGATAGCGGGGGGTGTGCAGGGATCTGCTTGAGGATCTGTAGTATGGACATTTTTATCAAACAGGTGCCCAGCTGCAGCAAAATGTCTGTTAAAAGCAGAGCAAATGACCGAGGGTTCAGTTAAAACAGTGGAGTCTTCTAAAATGCTAGCAGGCAGGCATGTACTGCGCTCACCTTTCAGGTTTTTAATTGCTTTCCAGAAATCACCTGGTCTATTGGACGATTCAGTGAATTTTTGTAAATAAAAATCTGCTTTACCTCTCCTTATTGCTGATGTGCATTTATTACGCAATTGTCTAAATGTAAGCCAGTGGGCATGGTCATTGGTCTGTCTTGCTAGGTTCCATGCCTTGTTCCTGGAACAATGCAATGTAGCAAGTTCATTGCAGTACCAAGGGTTGACTTTGTCCTTAGTCCTGCATTTTTTATAGGGAACATGTTTGTCAACTATAAAGTTAAAAGCTGTGGTGAAATGTTTTAGGGCCAGATCAACATCAGGTATTTTGACAGTATCTGCTATCTGCTCATCAAAGTGCTTAAAATTCCTTTTCATTACTACCCGAGAACCACATTTCTGCAACCTCAAGTCACGGATGCATATTATGGGGCAATGGTCACTGATCCCCAAGTCTAAAACACCATTTGCAACATATTTTTCTGGTTTGTTGCAAAAAATTAAATCAATTAAGGTTGATTTAGAAAAGTCTTTTAGATTAGGACGAGTGGGGACAGAAATTAGTTGGGTAAAATGCAGGTCAGAGGACATCTCCTTCAGAGCTTCTGAGGCATCAGTTGACCAATCTAAATTAAAATCGCCCAATACAATCAGTTCTGAGTCAGTAAAAGGCATAAACAGTTCTGCCATCTTGTTTAAGGCCATAGTCGGGGCACTAGGGGGTCTGTAAACTCCAATGACAATAATGGAATTGTTGTAACCAAAGTCAATTCTTAGGGAAATAAATTCAAAGCATTTTGGGATGGATACAGTGTTTAAAATAACGGCAGCATAGGTGCTTTTAACGTAGACAGCTACACCACCACCCCTGCTGGCCCTATCAGATCTGTAGATGTTATATCCCTGAATATACACAGTTTGATCTTCTATATCTTTATGAAGCCAAGTCTCAGATATGACCAATATGTCAGGGTTTGCTTGGCTTACTAAAATATTAATGTGGTCAAGTTTGTGACAGCTCAACAGACTTCTTATGTTAATGTGTAGGAAACCCACCCCTTTCCTATTTCTAAATTCATGGGGGTCATTTATAAATCTAGTGACATTTTGCTTCACTGTACATGGGTTGTGGTGCGGTGAAATATCTTGTATCTGCAACAAGCCCCTGAGAGTTCGTGTTCTGAAACGTCCCGGCGGGCGAGTTTTCCTCCGCGAGATCAGGGTTGAAATGTAAAGTTGATCAGGCAAATCAACTATCTTGGGGTTCCAGTAGAGGGAGCTAGTTTCGGGCTTTGAGTGTTGCTGAACCGCAACCTGGCCCTGGTAGGAAAGTTCCGGGGCGTGGGCTGTGGATCAAGGGGGTGCAACGACGGTGTTGGTGAATGTCCGCACAGGAGGCCATTTTAAGGACGGAATAGTTCCGGGAGGGATCAGTGGTACGTTAGGTAACGTCAGTGATCTTCACAATCGTTTACACTCATACCTCGCGGAAATCTTGACGGATTTACAAATTACTTGATTAAAAACGTCATTACCTTGGTAATAATTCTCGATGCTTGAACATGTTGAAATGTGCAGCTTTATTGTGTATCACGGCTATTGTGTTTCAGTCATTTTACATCAATTGGCGAGGCATAATTGTTCTTTCTTTTCAATACAACTTAAGTTGCACATAATAAAACTGAAGTTGCACATGATTTCCAATCGGGTTGGTTTGTTAAACATCTACATTATGATTTCCACAGGAAATTGCTGACTTTATTGCCAATGAAGATGCCAGAATTTTGTGCAGTCTGTTCTATTGAACGTTCCTTGAACGTTCCCTTGAAACGAGATCCCGTGGGATCACCTGTATTTTATTATATCAGTAATATTGCTTTTAAAAAGTTGATAATAAAAGTATACATTTATCTCCTGTTGCCATTCTGTATGCTGAGTTTTAGTAGCCTATTGATTTTACATAAATAGCTTGTGCATGTGTATTCATGGCACCTATCTGAGAGAGCTATTCCGTCTCAAAATGGCCGAATTGTGCGGACATTTGACTCCGTCGGCCAGCAACGCGGGCAACTTATCTAGCCTTTATTATAGATATCTATGCTGTGGATAGTCAGTAAGAGAAAGTGTGTACAGCTTGTAGGATGTTTGCTGCTAGGTGTTGAGAGCCAAGGGAGTTTGGGTGGATGCCATCAACTTTAAAAAAAGCTGCACGGTTCCAGAACAGGTTAAAATTGTCAATGAATTTGAAATCGTTTGCATCAACAGCAGACTGGAGCCAAGTGTTGAGGCTTAAGAGTCTGCTGAACCGCCAGTCCCCACGGCCTAATGTTGGCATGGGCCCGGAGATAAAAAACATCTTGCCACTTTGTTTGCAAAATTAAAAAGACAGTTAAATTCATCTTTGATCGTCTCCGACCCTTTGGTGAAGATGTCATTAGTTCCCACATGGATTATAATCCTTATAATTGAGGATGGGAGGGAGGGAATGAGCTCCTGGAGTTTTTTAAGAATTGTGGAGACCGTAGCTCCGGGAAAACACTCTGTGATAGCGTTGAAAAACCGCACTGACCTGATGATCGAGTCTCCTATGATCAATATGACAATCCAATGACCATTGCAACATCCAAATGTATTGATTTCTAGTACCACTTTTAGCCTGTCCAAAATCAGAAAAAAAGAACATTGAACTGACTTTGTCTGAAATGAAAATAGACATATGATGGATATAGGCCACCTATATGTGCAGTCTAAATGTAGCTGTTTTTTTTTTCACTGTGTATGCTCCTGTTTCTGCATCTCTGTGTATCTCTCTAGATCACTTTTATGACATTAGAATGCATTTTTCATTGTATGTTGTACCATCATGACTCATTAGATAGTTAATTACAATAACCAATATTAATGCTCCACTAGCATATTATCAGATTGTAAAGAACATTGCTTTCAGTAGTAAAAATATTTCTCTTGTCCTGTGTCCTTCAGTGGCCTTTGCTTACAGAAGCACACAAAAGGGCTAGTCATTAAACTTCCATTCAGCTGTAGTCCTTTAATTGAATGAATCAGCAGCCTCATTATTGTCAATGTGTAATTAGCTGATTAAGAAACAGAGGCTTGGCATTCTGGAGGAGGGGCTTGAGAAATGTTTGCTTTTGACGACTGTAGCACAGGTGATTATTATGATGTTAAGAGGGTCTGTTACAGTCATAGCCATGTGTTGTGGTTTTAAACAGAATTAACCCAATTTAAAGTCAAGCTAATACAAGTGCTTGGTGTGTAACCTGTGCCCCTGATTAACCATCTTTCCCTCAGGGAATATTATTTAACTACCCCTCATCCACCAACCCGATCATTTAAGAAGGGAAGTCATCTGAAAAGAAGCACAGGTAAATATAGCCAGAAAAAGCAAAACTACCTGCCAGTGAGACATGAAACATCAGTTTTAGTTCTCTATTCCCAAGCACAATTCTGAGGAAACAAAATTATGTTAAATCTAGGAATATATTTGTTCTGCGCTACTAACTGCATGTTCTGATGCATCTTAGCCTAGCAGAGCCAGGCAAAAAATCTCTACATTCATTTTGATTTTGAAACATCCTAGTGGGGTTATGGGCATGCAGTTGACCTCAAAATTAATCAAACCTCCCAACCATCAACACATTTCAGGACAGTCACAGAATTTAGTAGAAAGTTATAACCTATTTTGAAAATGTGCCGAACTATGTCAAAAATCTTGACAGAAATTTCTATAGATTTCAAACTCACAAATTTCACAAGGGAATGAATGCTTTTGTTTCAGCTGAGCTCAATTGCCATATGAAAACCCATTTTATCACAAAAAGGACTTGAAGACAGTAATCCATGCTTTCATTACATCCAGTTACAATCAGAACTAGAATGCGTTTCGTGAACGAACTGCGTGAGTGTGCTTGCTCTGTTGCGGCCATCAAGCACAAGCAACTGCAGTGGCCTAGTGCGCATATGTTGTTGAGGGGCCTCACAGACTGATATCTGAGAACAAAATCTGTATAGTACTGTGTTTTCTGTGTTCAGTACAACGTTGAATGCAGGTTGTAGGATGAATCTGCCAGCCTTCCGCAGTGACACTGAATACACCTTTTTGTTTTCAACCAATATATTTTAGCAAGCAACCAAGCTCAACCATTATATTTTGGCTCCACTGACGTTTAGACATATGAGGGTATCTTTGTTGTTCTGTTTTTGTTTGTTTGTTTGCTTGTTTATTGTGATAGGGTCTAGCTAGTCCTACGTTCCCGTACCAGCAGGTTCAAGAACAGCTTCATCCCTGCGGCTGTCACCCTGCTGAACTCTCTGTACAATGACAATAAAGTTGAATCTAATCTAATCTAATCTATCGATAGCTTGTATAATTTAGCTAACGTTAGCTACCTCATAGTTAGCTAACGTTAGCTAGCTAAACGTTTACCGAGGCTAACGAATTGCCCAAATAGACAAGGCTATGTGCATAGCCTGTCCTATAGTCCATACTGCAATGAGTTTACTAGCTAGCTAGTATAACTTAGCTAGGATATGCTACCTCATAGTTAGCTAACGTTAGCTAGCTAAACGTTTACCGAGGCTAACGTGAAGCTTCAATCGAAAATGATTAGCTAGCTATCCAAGCTAGCTGACACAACTTAAACACTCGACTGCCCTTTTGAAGTCAACTTAACGTTGGCTAATATATTCTAATAACTAGTTATCATTGACAGTTACTAGCTAATTTACCAAACTCCTTTCTTGTCTTAAATTGAGCAGTTGCTGGTGTGAGCTACAGTATCATGGGAGCTAGCAAAGCCATTTCTAGCTCTACTTCACAATATTGCTGCCTAGTGTAATAAGTTAACGTAAAACATAAATGTTTATAAAGTATCAGACATAAACAGGATACAACACACCAGTTACCAATTGATATTATGTGTTTATATACCGAAAATGTCAGTAAATCGAGATGCTGCTGCTGTTGGTCCCGTCAAAAACCATTCAAACTGGTTAAGAGCAGTGGGGTTTTTTGAGAGCTACTTATACCAAGAGATCGCATGTTGGCGAAATCAATGGAATGCTTCACTTTTTGGCGCTGTATTGACAACTGTCTGTCACTCGCACACTGTGCTCGTAAATTATTTTTCAAGTTCGCACGTACCCATTTTTAGGCGCATGTGCAAGTGAAATACTCGCACTGTAGAGCCCACTGTTGAGCCCTTAATAGTCCTAGTTATACAGTTGAATGGAGAGGGACAGAGACAAGAGGAGACTTCAAACCTTGGCGCAGGTGTCAGTGAAGCAAGCAAGCAAGGTGCAAGCTAGTTTTAATGACCCCATTATGATGTCATAATCCACAGAGTTCTGCCATGCAAGTCTATGGGGAAAGAAGGTGATGGAAAAAGAGGAATAAAAAAGGAGTGGCAAGGAGTACCGCCAAGAAAAGTCATAGCAGGTTGCACCGGATCGGGCCGGACGTTTCTGTGTTTGAATGGTGTCTGTACCTCGAACGGGCGAGGAGTAGTTAGCGTTACAAAAAACGGGGAGAATAAAGAAAACTTGACAACAACAATACTGTGCTTCCCTTCGGGCAAGCACACTAATTACGTCAAATCCCTATATTCGGGATTTGCTCAAACCACCCTCTCTCACTTCCGTTCAAATCATGGCAGCTAGCATATGAGTCTCCCCCTCCATGTTCTTCCCCACCATTGCCACGTTTAAAACGTGTTTTAAACACCAATTTTATTCTTTACCTTTTAAATTGCCCCTTGAATGTTTAGGCATCTCTGCGTTGTGTTTTAAGGGATTTTCTTTGTATTACTTATTTATTCATCACTTATTTATAATTATTCATTGTCCATCTAAAGCTGGGGTTAGACTACACATCTTTTAGAATCTGAACACATTTTCAGAAACGATGGGTATGGCAGACCGACTTAAGGCATTTGCATGGTTATCCAATTCACCTCGTACGACTTCACGACAGACACGCCCTTTCTAATCTGATGATTGTACGACTCACCTCTACCTGCATGGTTCTACGAGGGGCTGTGGAGATTACCAACGCTTTATTATGATGTTACAAGGCCATTACATCATCAACAACAAACTATAAAATAAGAAATCGTTTGTTTTTATCCGTGTATTTTCAGTTAATGATCAGAGGCTGTTGATGTGAAATGAATTACTAACGACAATGACCAAGCTCGCGGTTATTGCCGAATATTTTCTATTATTATAGCCTACCACACAAACAGTCTGCTTTTTTACGTCTACAATTCAGGTTATTTTACAATTTAATCATTTACACTGAATGCTCTGCTAACTCAAACACAAAGAGGCTGTTCGAAAACCAAGAAATGTTTTTATTATTGCTGTAATTAGACGACGTCTCCCTGTGCTTTATATGCGGCGAGAGCCACGATAGAGCAAGGAAGAAGGGAGATGTCGGTTTTCCTCCTGCATCGCCGCTGGTGCCCTTCATAGTTTTTTTCATTTTTACAAACTTGTCCCTGATCTTCCTCCAACTCCTAATGCACTCCTGGACCTCCAGCCCCAGGTTAACAGCGAGATTTTTTAAAAACGGAGGTGCTGTCATAGGAAAACGAAACAGGAAACGTCATTTTAGCCAGGGGTGTCGGACAGCTCGGATCGGATAGTCGGATCGGATAGTGAGAAAATTCAAGCGGTGCTCCAGAGGCCATCCGACACCCTCGGATGGCTCTCCGAGGTGCTCAAAGGTGTGGTCCCACTTCAAGGAGGGCGTTTAAGGGCGTGCCTCGTGAGATCGGAGAGCACGATCGGACAAGCATGTGAGCGCCTTTACACCCAGTTCTCATGGTGACTAAGGATACCGTACTAGATTACTAGGATCACATACTGCCCAACTTCAAATCACAGCACCAAGTCATGACTGGGCTGTCCAGTCTCTGATCAGACATGTTCTGATTTGACACACTTATTAGTTGAGACGGGGAGCATTATACACTCACCTAAATCAAACATTTTGAAATTTTTAATAGTTTGAATAAGGAAGTAGAATCTGTGGCCATCCTAGAATATCCGCTGATCTGTGTAACCCCATTTTAATATGCTGTTGACCCTCTATATGCCACCAATACTGGTCCAACCTGCTGAGGCATGGACTCTACAATACCACTAACGGTGGCCAGGGACGTGCAGTCATAGGAGGCAGGTAAAGTAAAAAGTTAAAAAAAGAAAATAGTAAAAAAATATTTAAAAAAAATAATAATAATAATATGTATGTATTATAAAATAAATATTCATATTTCTCTAGTTATCTGTGTTACAAGTGTCATTTCTGCATGATTCCGATCATTTAGAGCATTTTTATTATCAAAATCGCTGAATTTGCGCATTTCCGGTTCCCAGTGACAGTGATCAGCCAATGAACATGGACGTGCCGTCAAGGGAGGTAGATGCATTGGTGTCTATGGGCAGGGGAGGCAGTGCCGCACCTAGGATTGCACAATCACTCCAAACTGGATTTTACGCATGCGTGCACAAGCGTAGAACCTTTTGAGTTGAGCTCAAAACGCTGTAAATAACGCATTGAAAAATAGGGAGGCAGGCAGTACCACTGCTTCAGTGAAGAGGGCGAGCGAGAGGTCACTTGTCGGGTATATAATCTGACGTTGGACTTCTTCACTTCTACAGCGAAAATGGAAGATTGCATTGCTAACCTGAAGCAGTTTTCAAAACTGGACTTTCAGTCCAAACGTAAAATGATTAATAATGTGAGACCAATACCGGAGCTAAAAGGTTTGCTTCAAACGACAGGACAGAAGGTATTGACATTTGCATGAGTGTTTCACGTTTCCCAACGGGACTACATATTCATGCGAAACACGAACCTCGCTAAAGGCTGCTGGCGTAGGGAAAATGCCTTGAAGTTGTGAGCAGACTAGGTGCTATTCCTGAGCTAAACTACTGACTGCATTCGCTCAAGAAGAGGAGCGAAATCGCGGGTGAAGACAACGGATTTCCACTGAACTATACGGATAGTCGTGAGTGGATTACGTTTGTTTCACCTCTAATTGACGGTTACGAGCTCCAACGAAAGTGCACCAACTTTAAATTATACTGGTCGGTAGAACATTTTGGTATTGTGTGCTATGTCTGCGGTGTTTAACCTCTTTGCTTGTTAATATGTTGTGTAAATAAATATGTAACTGTTTTTGTCTAAACTGCGAATTCAAAACTCAGTCCGAGTCATTTAAATTAGCATCCCACAACCGTAGTTATATTGTCCCTAGACAAAATGAAATGAGCCACATCATTGGTGGGAGGGCTACATACGCTCGCTTGATACTATTAATATCTTATTTGACAGGGTGTAAAAGTTCAATTAGCACACAGGTTGTACGTTTAGCTGTAGGCCTATAGCCTTTTAAAAGTTAGGTTAACAAGTCAGTTGAGTGTTGAGCCGCATAACTTCTTATAATAAAAAAAAACCGATCGTTTAAAAGTAATAGTATTAGACAATAAAACATAACGTTTTTTCAGTCCTGGTCAGATGACACATTTTAAACCATATGCATTTATACATGCATGATGTATACATTTCAATTTTTTTTTAAACAACTAGAGATCGGAATGACGTAATCACTTCCGGTTTCTGTGCCTCATCAGCTTGGAACCTCACCGCACGTCACTGCTCTCTGGCACCAACACATCACTGCTGGATCCTTAAAGAGTTGCATGGTGGAGTAGACAAGGATACAACTCATTGGGCCTCATTTATAAAACATACTTACGCACAGAATTGATTTTAGACTGTGCGTGTGATCAAATCCACGTCTAAGTACAGATTTATAAAAACCGTCTTAGACGTAGAAAAGGATGTATCTCTACGTCTGGTTTCAGTTTGTGTAAGTACATTTCCTTGTGACAATACTGGAGTACTGCAGGATTTCAGTACTCTCCAAGCGCCGACAGCCGACACGCAGTTTCATCATCATCATCGTCAGCACCACCGTCACCATTTGGGCTAATGGTGAAAGGCCAAATTAATGTTTAGCACAATAAAATCAATTCAACTATAAGAATAATTCACACATGAATGAGATTCACGTCTTATAGGTATTCCATTTTAATTTCACAAGTGTAAAACATTTCGCTCAAACTATAGCCTATAAATAGTCTAATAGTGGCTTAGTTTTCAGTAGGAGATATGGCTGCATTGGCGTTGTTAGAGGATATTGCCAACTGCGCAATAAGGAGAGAGAGGGTTTTTTCGTGACCGCGCAGACTTTTTGACACAGGACAGAAAATGGGCCTCATTTATAAAAGGTTGTGTAGAAACCATCCTACATTTTGTTAAAGACATTTTCTGAAATGAGCGTAAGTGAGATCCACAGAAAACGAAAGTACACACAAATAAACACGTGTAGGCCAATCCTTCGGTTATAAATGAATGGAACTGTGCGCAACTGACTCTCCACCCTCAAAACGCCCCTATTTAATCTAATTAGCATATTATCAATGCACAAACAGAGCGCATCCTCAATGCACAAACTCTCGGTGACAATGGCAAGCACGAAAGAAACATGTTAACAGAAAAATTATAGTGATGCTGACATGGCATTCTGCTGATGGAAAAGCAGATGCTGGCCAAAACATTATTAGAAAGCCTATCTGGTGGCGTAATGGCAAAAGCAAAGTATGTGGCTGACATGTAGAAGACACGTCTCCGAAGCACCTGCGGTACGAGCTCACCAGAAGCCCGACTGCGGCATCAGCACTTGCTGCTCCACCTCCATGGCTTTGGTGCGCTCCACTCTAGACCTTGCACGGGCATATGCTGTATTGAAGTGGGCTACCTAGGCTGTCTGAGTGTGCACAATCTGGATGAGAATACATTGGGAACCCTGTTTTTCACATTTTGCTGTTCCTGGGCACTGTATGGAAATCTAATAAATGGCGGACATATAGAGGGATAATACTGCGAAGAACATCGGGCAAAATTCTGCTTAATGATGACTGGGATTGCTCGGCTGGTCTCTAATTTCTCGTCGGAACGTTCCTGTAGCAAGGAATCCAAGAAGAGCCAAAACCTGAACGTGTATGGCCTGGTTGCATCTGGTGCGCCTCTGTAGGCGAGAGGCCATTTGGACACAACGCTCTCGAAAGTGGTAATTGCTTATCAAAAATACATCATCCTGTGTCAAAAAGTCTGCGCGATCACAAAAAAACCCTCTCTCTCCTCGCGCAGTTGGCAATATCCTCTAACAACGCCAATGCAGCCATATCTCCTACTGAAAACTAAGCCACTATTAGACTTTTTAAAGGCTATAAGTTTGAGCGAAATGTGTTACACTTGTGAAATTAAAACGGAATACCTATAAGACGTAAATCTCATACATGTGTGAATTATTCTAATAGTTTAATTGATTTTATTGAGTGAAACATTAATTTGGCCTTTCACCATTAGCCCAAATGGTGACGGTGGTGCTGACTATAATGATGATGAAACTGCGTGTCGGCTGTCGGCGCTCGGAGAGTCCTGAATTCCTGCAGTCCTCTAGTATTGCCACAAGAAAATGTACTTACACGAACTGAAACCAGACGTAGAGATACGTCCTTTTCTACGTCTAAGACGGTTTTTATAAATCTGTACTTAGACGTGGATTTGATCGCAAGCACAGTCTAAGATCAATTCTGTGCGTAAGTACGTTTTATAAATGAGGCCCAATGTCTTAAACCAAATGTAAGATGGTTTCTACGCAACTTTTTATAAATGAGGCCCATTGTCCCACCACATCCAACAGATCCTTGATCAGATTGAAGTCTGAGGAATTTGTAGACCAGGGGGTCCTTACAGAAACATCCTATCTCATCCAATTTAAAACAAAAGCTATGGCAGAAGGACAGATTCTGAATTCAAAATCCTATCTTAAATCTAGATAGAGAAATGGTATTACAACCCTACCTTTAACCCAAATACCGTCCTATCTGTAGGGTGACCCAGAGCGAGCTAAACTAGCACTGGAGCACTTTATGATGCACACACGCAGGTAAGTGCAAGTGCAAATTGAGGGAATTTACAAGCTTATAATTCATTTGAGTGGCTTTGTAGAGTTCTCACAAGGGGCTAATTCAAATTTCTGTCTCCTCCAATTCTGACATTTTAATTATGGTGTCTCTTCACCTCACAACCACCAAAAACAACTGTGTCTAATGTTGGTCAGTGGTAGCAAATACAGCCAAAATACGAAGTATATAAGTTAAAAAACAGTAAAGTATAGTAAGTCCATGATATGGCTGTTGGATGGCCTTAGCACTGGAGCATCAGGCGTTGGATAGCCCTAGCACTGGGGCATCAGGCAGTGGATACACTGTTAACCCAAACAGTTCTACTAACTTATTAACATTGTGTATTCAGTACTTAAAACCTGGTATTTAGTTGACCCAACTTAAAATGTATAAGTTTTCTGAGCAAGTGAAGCTGTTTTAATTGTATTCGAATGTATTTGTTTGAGTAAACATTGCCTGATAACTCAATTTTTTTTAAGTATCTGATGTCATCAACGTCTTTGAGAACACCATTGCAGAGTTTTTGTGATGAGACACGGAGACAGCAGACTTAAGGTAGAGGAGTCGTTTAGTAATCGAGAGGTTGGAAGGTTGCTAGTTCGATTCCCCACTCCTCTGTACAAAGTGCATAAGTGTGAACACTTAAAATGCTCCTGATCTATAAATGGAAAATTCCTTGTAAATTAGTTTGGATAAAAGCGTCTGCTAAATCACAAATGTAAATGTACATCTGGCAACACTGGGAAGGCGGTCGACCAATGACAGTTCTCTCTACAGTAAGAGCTTGCGCAAGAAGTTGGAACGTAAGGGAGATACCCTTTCAAAAACTTGTAAGGGCGTAATAACTAGTTTGTGAAAGACCCAGAGAAACACAAATATCTAACTATGCAGAATCCTGGGAGATTTTGGAATAATATGACTTCAGAGAACTTAACATTTTTGAAAATGAAAACAAAACTAATCAGTATAGCCAATGTATAATTTTTAAGTTAAGTTTACTTAAAAAAATATATGTATGTGTACTCAAATTGTATTATGTAATCGGTTACATCAAAAGTTTTAAGTACACTGAACTTGTTCAGGTTTACATTGTAGCACTAGCACTGGGGCATCAGGCCCTAGCACCGGGGCATCAGGCCATAGCACTGGGACATCAGGCCCTAGCACTGGGGCATCAGGCAGTGGATAGCCCTAGCACGGGGGCATCAGGCGATGGATAGCCCTAGCACTGGGGCATCAGGCGTTGGGTAGCCCTAGCACCGGAGCATCAGGCGTTGGATAGCCCTAGCACTTGGGCATCGCTGCTGCCACCTACAGTTTCTCTGATTGAGGTGTAGCGCGTGTATGCCGGACACAGCAGACCTCTCAACATTGAGTGAAAAGACTAGATTATAGTCTAGGCCATACCTGGGCATTGTACGGCCCGCGGGCCAAATACGGCCCTCCGGGTGATTCTGACCGGCCCGCGAAAGATTACATGAAAATTCCATTTTTTTTTTTTTTTTTTTTTTTTTTTACAAAAAAATCATTTTCATTTTCAAACTGTTTTCTTAAGGACTTCGGAATACCAGCTGTAAACACAGCTGAAGTGTTGAAATTGAACTTGAAATTGAATAAGGTGCCAGATATCTAGAGACTTCCAGGCGAAAAACACCTGTTGGTTTGCCCAACGATAGATGCTGCGTGTGCTTTCTATTACTGTGTATGCATGGCAAGTTTGCGTAGTGCGTAGTGGCCGCAAGCGGTATTGCAGACAGACAGAGATTTCAAATTGGATATGAAGATGAAATCTGACATATAGTTTCAGCGTTAAACTAATAACATAATTGCTGTCTGTGGTTCTATATGGGCTGTGGAAATAATTTAGAAAAATTATAGTTTGAGATGGATTGATAATTGATATAATTGAGAACCCCTGGTTAAATGTGTTCTTGGACACATCAATTTGAAAGCTGGACCAAAGTGTAACAAGGCCAAAGTGCAACAAGGCCTAATACAAAGATAAGCTGTAAGTACAGTTTGGAGTCTGGACAGTCTTTTTTACTCAGCGCCTCAATAGGTAGATCTTGCCTTCACCAAGGCAAAGGTTGGTGATCTTAGGCCTAAAAAGTTTGTAGGCATATAAAGTCAAAAAGGCAACAAAACTGGGACAATTTTCTTAACACAGTTACACAGTTCAGTGACTTGTTGTCTTGTTTATTTTGGCTACAAAGATGATGTGATGTCTTTAGAAAGCTAAGAAAATCCTTGTTTCAATAGTATATGAAACTCAAAATGCCCTTTGTTATTAATGTGACTATAAATGAGTCAAATGTTACACATTTTGTTTATCATTTTGGAAATTCAATTTGAATAAATTATATTTTTGAAAGCTAACATCACATTTGAAATGCCAAATAATAACATACACTCTTACTCTTATTATGCATAATTGAGTTCGGCATTTTGGCCCGGCCCTCCAAAATATTTTCAGTTGCTCATTTGGCCCCCTGGGGAAAATAATTGCCCACCCCTGGTCTAGGCTGTTTAACAAAACGTATCTGCTATGGGTGCGCAGACCATGTCTCCTGCTGGTAACATTTTGAAAGGGTGATAGGTGTCGAATATCTTTGTCACTCTCCATGATTGTATGACAAAAAAATTGAAGTACGTTTTTTGCCTTCTTAAAAATGGCCTTGGTTATCTAGCTGGCTTGAATACTCCACATCATGATGACGGAGCTCAAAAGCACTGTTAAGCAGTGAAACGCATAGAAAGCAAATACATTTTGATCTGTTTTTACCCATCCCTGCTGAACACTTTGCATCTATGCAGTCCTATATGCAATAGGATGAGATGCAGTGTGTTGTGACACCTTTCTTCCTTAACCTTCATAATTTTTTTTTGTAAATTGTGCCACATTAACCCGTCTGTCACTTGGGACCAGACAGGACACTTTGTCCTTGTGGATTGATAAATCATGGGCACCTGAACGGCTGAACCCTGTTCTTGTTCCTCCTAAGACCACTTTCGAGAGGTACTTACTACTGCTGAATAGGAGCTCCCCACGAGACTTGCCATTTTGACAAGACCCAGTCTCGCCATAATGATTTGGCTCTTATCAAAGTTCCTCAGATATTTATACCTGCCCATTTCTCATGGATTCAGCATGCAGACTATAAGAGCAGATTGTTCACTTACTGCCCTAATACATCACAAGACTTGCAAGACTTGAATTTGTAATATGCTCTATGGTTATGGTTGTAGTAATCAGCAGACGCTTCTGTCCAAGCGACTAAAGAAACATTAAAAAAGACATTAGAAAACCGATCAAATAAAATCTAAAAATTTAAATAAGCCAAATGGAAAATAATAAACAATATGAGGTACCAATTATAATAATAACAATAGCAATAACAACAACAATATCAAAACTATGAGTATAGAGCACACTAGAGCAAATTAAGTAATTAGACAGATGATAATTAGAAAGGTGAGTTTTTAAGCACGTTTTAAATGTACCAAGGTCGTTGCTGGGACAACCATTCCACCACCAAGGTACCACAAACTGCAATCTGTTGCTGAAGAGAGACAACAAATGTTCCAAAGTGGTCGAGAGGGGTAATAGAGCTGAATTATAGCATTTAAATAGGCAGGTGCGATCCAGTAGCTATCCTATAGGCCAGAGTGAGGGATTTAAATGTATTCTAACAGCTCCAGGGAGTAAGTGAAGTGTGACCAGCAGAAGAGTTACATGTGTTCTCAAACTAACCAAGAAGCTGATTGAGAGAATGACAAGAGTGTGCTAAGCTGTCATCACAGGAAAAGGTGGCTACTTTTAAGAATCTAAAAAATATAAAACATAATCTGGTTTGTTTAACACCTTCTGTTTACTAAATCGTTTCTGTGTGTTCTTTCATAGTTTTGATGTAGAAAATAAAAATAAAGAAAAAACATTGAATGACAAGGTACAGTGTATGTCTAAACCTTTGACTGGTACTGTACATGATACATACAAGATGTGCATACATGATAAATACAAAATTGATAGTGGATAAAAATGGAGAGAGCCAGCATTCAAAGGATCAGTTTATAGAACATCTTAGTGGGTATACAGTGTGCTCATAAGGTTATCATTATATGGATAAGCAAAGCTATGAAGCAGAGAACTATGTCAATGATGGCCTTTTATATTGGGGGTCATTAGGCTGGCACACAATATGTGTACAAGATGTATCACAAAGTAGGAATTGTGCTTAACAGTTTGGTGGGAGTGGGCAGCTGAAAGAAGAGGGTTTCTGCAATAGGATCAGGTGGAAAGACTGCAGCAGCATCCTACAGTAGAGATAGGTTTAACAGAAGAGCCAAAGGTCCAATAAACACTTCTCTCAATCACCATCACTAATATTTTTTGGATGGATGACTGGACGGACAGACGGATAGATAGATAGTTTGATAGATAGATAGATAGATAGATAGATAGATAGATAGATAGATAGATAGATAGATAGCTATATAGATAGATAGAAAAGCCATCACGTGCCTGTGTCAGAAGGATAAAAATGCTAATGCAATCAGGTAACTGTTAATCAGCCCACAGCCTGACATTTTCTCAAGGGCCCCCTCTCATTTATGACTTAGCACCTTAATCCAATGCAACCCTTCTGCAGGCCACCTGCTTTTTGTCAACCTCTCAATGGTGGTTGCTTTGAGTTGTTTTGTATCAGTCATTTGATAGAATGCAACCGATATGTTTAAGTCTCTTTGTGATAGCATACTCTGCCTGTCAGCTTTCAGAGTAAATCAGTCAGTTCCTTCAATTTTAGGTGATTCTGCAATTTGCGAATTGACACCTAAATCAGTAATTTGCCACATTTTTGGAGACGCTGGATATTTTCTTGTTTAACACATACATTTAGCATAAAATTGCAGAAAGTCTTGATGTTAAATAGCATTAATCTTTTTTTATAAATGTTTTTTGTTTCATAATACTTTTTCATAACATTTTGCACTTCTCCCTCATGTATTTAGATTTAAACATTTGTTGGTTTATGTTAAATGTACTGTTGGTTAATTTTTAGTTTTTATCAGACAGAGCTGGAAATAATCAGTGTGCCTGCTTCAATAGTGATCTGACATGCCCCCCATACAGCACATCAACCGCGGTGTCAGTCTCTATTTCCCACACTGGTGCAGGGATGTCATTTGTGCTGCCAGTTGTCAGGGGAGAGCACAGTACACCCCACATGCTGAGAGGCCACTGACAGTCACTTCCTCAGCCTGTCCCACTCACAGATAAATTAGTCATCATGCTTTGAACTGCAGATAAAGAAATCAGAGAATGATCCCGGGATGTGCCAGTGTCTGCGGAGAGGGTAGAGGGGGAAAGGATAGATGCGACTGGGCCATGGAGAGGACATGGATCTCTTACTGAAATAAGATCCTGTGGGAGGGCCACTTATTGTTTATAGAGACTATTAAAGGGATAAATGACAGCTCTACCATCTCTGTATTTATTTTACAAGTCATTCCATGCTTGTCATCAATGTATGATTTCAATAATGTTATTCCTGGGTAAAGTTATTCCCCATGTATTCAATCTGTAATGTATACTGTACAACCGAGAATGACTTATCAAGACCAGAGTGTTATTGGGTTTCACAAGGGACAGGAGGAAATCTGTTGAGTTGCTGACTAGCGATCACTTTATCCTCAGCATCCTGAATCACCCTCTACACCTGCTCCAGTGTGCAACTGAGCCTGCCTGGATGTTTTCATCTCACTTCCGGATTCTTATTCTCTCTTTGTCCCTGTTGATTTGGCACCCAAATTATTTAGGCTGAACCTCCATATTGCACTCTTCTACTTTCTCTTCTGTTCCCTTCTCTCTGATTTCGTGTGGGCTGTCAGCAGGCCTGGAGGCCTATGTGTACACAACTGTATTCCACACAGCTCCTAGTGAATGGGTCCTTTCATGGACCTGCCTCGAGCCTTTCATCAGCCTCCTTGCCCCCAAACCCGGGGCTGGGTGTCCCAGGCCAAAACACCTGGTAAGCATGGGGCAACACGTGCCATGAGTACTAACAAAAGCTACTCTGTTAGAACTTTTATTGTGAATGCATTATCTTCCCCTCTCTAGGCAAACTCATCTTAAAAATAAAACAGAGAGTGTGAAAGGATTATTATGCAATAACAAAACAATAACAATAACAGAACAATGATCAAGTGATCCAGTAAAGAATCAGATGTGGTTAAGGTCTTCTTCAAACTGACAATAAGAGTCAGCCATTGCTTCTGTGTAGGGTGTGACGGTCCCAAGTCGACCGCACATGAAAGACACTCTGCTAGCCAGATCCACGACCGCTTACACACACACGCACACACACACACACACTCATTGCACCTGCATACAGTCGCGCACGCATGCACACACACACACACAAGGCTGTACATACGCAACTGTTTCTCCCATTCTCCAGGACCGTTAACACACACACATTGCACTAGCATACAATCACGTACGCACACACGGATATACAAACGCAACTGTTTCTCCTAGTGATGTTACAAATGAACCCGAGGCTTCGGAGCTTGTGTCGCGAAAATTAAGCACTTCTTCACCGGAGCGCGTATCGAGGCTTGTATCGTTTTGCCTAGATGACGTCACTGGTGACGTCTGAAGCCTCATTTGAATCAAGTGCTTCACCAAGTGGTTCGTTCGTTCACTTTTCGCGGGACGCTTCGACTAGAAGACGTCCCAAAACTCATCTTGTATTCGTTCGTGGTAGTTATTGTCAGTGGTTGGAGAATTAGCGGTTGTTGGAGATTTAAATTGTTTGGTGTTGTTGGTAGTAGGCCCATAGATTATTTGAGATATAATTATGGAGCCAGTTAGGACGAGAAAGACCTTGATCCAGCTGCACAAAGCACTTTCTCCCCCTTTTCAGTGCCCTGCACTGACCAGTTGTCCAAAAGCACTCATTGGTTTTACAAAAGTAGCCTACTGACCAGTATTCCAAAAGCACTTTCACTATGTTCCAAGACATAGAGAGTAAAGATAATTTACAGGCTTTTATTTTAAATCTAAAGCATTGTTTAAAATTCGCTTTGGTCAGGATTCGAAACTAAATAGACCAACGTTCAAGCTGACGTCGCTCACCGTTGTGCCACCATATAATCCTTACTATGAAGATCAAACTATGATTAGAACAAAGAATACAAAAATAAAGCCTTTAATGTCATTGTGTTCTCCTACAATGAAATTTGAATTAATGGAGAAACGTTTTCTTCCACCATACGATTGTGTGCATGTTATTTTAGCAGGCCTTGCCAGCACAACAAATTTAACAAATTCAAAAATCTTTCTTACACCGTATTTTTATTGACCTGCAGGTGTCACTAGAGAGCAAACGACGCTTCGAGTAGTGAACCTTTTTTCAACATGTCTGGCTGGAAAGCTTCGAGGGTTCATGAAGCTTCATTTCGCCATCACTAGTTTCTCCCATTCTCCACGGCATCAACACACATACATTGCACTTGTATACAATCGCGCACACATACACATACAGAAAGGAGGCTAGGACACCGATCGTGGTTCCAACATTTATTGTTTAACTAAAAACTGCATGTAATGGATTACCAGCTGTTTGGGGTGTTCGTGACATCGTCGTGATTGTCAGTGCAACGGCTAAGAAGCGCCACCAGAACCATGGGGAACTTATATACGGTTCCCACCTTCATTAGAGTGGAGATGGCCTGTAATGACTGTCGGGGCAAGAGAAATGGTTTGGCCAAACCACTGGAGTTCAATGTCGGTTTACAGGCCATGTATTAAGATGTATTAGATAGATTTTATTGTAATCGTACATAACATATTGCGAATACTGTGTTGGTGTTTCAGGGTTCATATTGTGAACTGAAACACTAATTGATTATTGTGTATACCCCTGCTTTTTATATGGTGCTGGCCATCTTTCTATATAGGGGGATTTGTTCTGTTTGGATTTTTATTCTGGAGAAGGTATGTGCATCTGTTGATTGTTGTCCTCTTGTCCTTGAGAGGCTTAACAGAATTATGTCTTTTGTGAGATTTTTGAAATGCTGGATGAAATGGAATTGATGAGTTGTGAAATTACTTTTGGATTATTGAACTTTTGCAAAATAATAAACCAAAAAAAAAAAACTGGAAAACTTACTCTGACTCTGAGCTTGTGGCCATACCCACGGATAGACGGTTACCGGAGGCTCGGCCCGTCACAATTGGTGGCAGTGGTTTGGGATCGGCCAACAGAGGGCAAGAGTGAGTGGATTTTTTTTTTTTTTATCATAGTTCCCCGTCCCGTGTTGCTGCATATGTTTGCAGTTTTTGTTCTTTGGACGTCATGGGGCCAAAAAAGCAACGAGCGGCAGCAGAAGAAGCCCTCGGAGGAGAAGAGACCGTTGTAGACCCAGAATTGGTGCAGGTGTCTGAAGATGCCTCCCTTCAGGAGCTCAGAGACATGTTCCGGGAACATCTCTCCGTTCAGCAGAACAGAGATGCTTGGCAGGAGAAAGAGGCAGCACGGCAGGAGACCCGGTGGAAGACAATGCAACATCAGTTTGGATTACTACAACGCGAGGTGCATGAGCGGACTACTCCAGATCTTGAACAGGAACCCAGTTTGGGCAGAAGTGATAGATGTGGGCTTCCACCAGAGTCACAGCTGCTGAGCAGCCGAGTCCGTGGTCAGGTGGGAATTGAGAGAGAGCCCCGTCTGCTCAGACTGAACGAGACTGAGCATTTTTTGATAACCTTTGAGCGAATAGCAGAGGCGTGTCAGTGGCCTACAACTGACTGGGCAGTCCGGTTAGTGGCCCTTCTGACGGGCAAAGCTAGGGCAGCATATGTGAACATGGATAGGGACGAGTCATTGGATTATGAAAAAGTGAAGGCGGCCATACTGGACAAATACAACATTAATCAAGAAACCTACAAGTTGCCGTTTAGGGCAGCAGAGGTGAGAGAACATGAGACCTCAAAGGAACTGTACGTAAGATTGAAAGACTTATATAAGAAATGGGTGCAGCCCCAACAAAACACTAAAGAGGAGATTGCTGAGGCATTTGTTTTGGAACAGTTCCTTCGGATGGTCTCTCCAGATCTCCAAATATGGATAAAGGAGCGTAACCCCAGCTCCGCCGCTGAAGCTGCTTCCCTGGCAGATGCCATGAGGGTTGTCATGGTGATGGCGCTTGGTATGGCTGCCTCGGTGTGATGGCCCGCACTTCTGTGAATGTTTTTATTCTTAATCAGTCATTAATTCAGTTAATTACGAATCAACTCGGTTTATTTTGATTTATTGTTAGTAACTGTGTTTGTTTTTATCTTTAATTTTTTTTTCACAACGTCTCAACCCCGATTTTTTTCCGTATTTTTTTGTGTTTCAATTTAAATTCTATTACTGTTTGTTTCTGTAAAGCACATTGAATTGCATAATGTACGAAATGTGCTATATAAATAAATTTGCCTTGCCTTGCCTTGCCTTTGTGGCAGCCCGGCATAAAACACAGGCCTGGACGTATGGCCAATGGCGAGAAAGTAGAGACTTCAGGATGCCCTTCCGGCCTCCTCAGCCACCCATGAGGACCAACAGTGAGGGTAAGTTTGCTTGTGATAGGGGTGGTCCGGCCAAACAGAGCCCTGCTTTTAGGTCTAGTGGCCCCAGGATTCTTGTGTGTTTTCAATGTGGACAGGAAGGCCATGCAAAACCACAATGCCCCAATAATCCAGCTAACCAAGCTAATGTTTGTACTGTACCTAGACCTAGGTTTCCAAATAGACCGATAGCGCCTCAGTGTTGCACAGTAGTCCTGAATGGACGGGAGGTTAGGGCACTAGTGGACACAGGGAGCATGCAGTCGCTAGTTTCCTCCGACTTAGTTCCAAAAGAGGGTAGGAATTACTCTGTGATGACCAGACTACGATGTGTGCATGGGGAGGAAAGACCATATCCAACAGCTTCTGTATATGTGAAGGTTCAGGGACAGCCGTATCTCTTGGAAGTGGGTGTGGTAGATGATTTGCCATATCCAGTGATTTTGGGCCAAGATTTTCCACTTTTGTTAGATCTGGCAGTGGCTAAGAAAGACTGTAACCTGGCTCTAACACGGGCCATGGCTAAGCGGGGTGAGGTGGAGCTGCCACTCTCTGCATTGCCTTTCTATAAAGCCGACATATAGGCCCAGCCAGGTAAGACACGGAAGTCTAAAAGGCAGAGGAGACTTGATAAATTACGATTTGGAGCTGCCCACACGGAGGAATTTGGTGTGGAGCAGCTTAGGGCACCTTCAGGAATCCCTCAGGACATTGGGGCAATGCAGCAGCAAGACCCAGTTATTGGCTTGTTATATCAGCAGGCTCAGGGGGAAAGACCGCTCAGTCAGACAAATAGACGGGAGCCAGGGGATGGTTTCTCTATTAGTAATGGGGTGTTGTACAAAGAAGATGGTTCAGAGGCAAGGATGGTAGTCCCTCAGAAGGCTAGAGGTGTAGTACTTGAATTGGGCCATTCCATCCTGTGGGCAGGTCATTTGGGCAGGCAAAAGACTATTGCCAGAATAAGCCGGCATTTCTTTTGGCCTAATATGGCCAGGGAAATTGCAGAGTTTTGTAGGACATGCCCAGAGTGTCAGAGAACCACCAGCAGAGGACCCCCTAAAGTCCCTTTAGAGCCTCTTCCAGTAGTGGGGATACCCTTTGAGCAGTTAGGAATGGATGTGGTAGGTCGTCTTGAGCGCAGCAAAGCTGGTAAACGTTATATGTTGGTCATTACAGATTATGCAACGAGGTATCCACAAGTCCTGAAGACAGTAAAGGCTAGAAATTTAGCCACCTGTCTGATTCAGCTGTTTTCTAGGGTGGGTTTCCCTCGCACCATACTTACTGATCAAGGGTCAAACTTTGTCAGAGCTGTTGAGGCAGGTATATCAGCTGCTAGGAATTAAGGGCATACGGACTACCCCCTATCAACCGCAGACCGATGGCCTGACAGAAAGATTTAACCAGACACTAAAACAGATGCTTTGTGGAAGGAAGTTTGTGAGTGAATTAGGAGCCGACTGGGACAGCTGGCTTCCATATTTCCTGTTTGCATACCGGGAGGTCCCACAAGCATCCACAGGGTTCTCACCCTTTGAGTTAGTGTACGGCCGTGAAGTGCGAGGACCACTGTCACTGCTGAAAGAGGCGTGGATGGGAGACCAGGAGGTCCCAGAGGCTCAGAATGTTCTCTCGTACGTTTTGAAGATGAGGGAGCGGTTGACGAGCATGGCACAGCTTGCCCAACATAGCCTGAAACAGGCACAACAACGCCAAAGGAGCTATTATGACCAAAGAGCCAGACCAAGGAGTTTTGAGCCAGGAGATAAGGTTGGTGGTGATGCTGCCTAGTGATACAAGCAAACTGTTGACAAAATGGCAGGGCCCTTTTGAGGTCACCCGTAAACTGGGGTCTACCACCTATGAAGTCGTTAAGCCAGGACAGAAGCGCCCCATACGGGTGTTACACATCAATCTTCTGAAGGAGTGGCATGAGAGGCCAGAGACGGGTATAGATGCGCTAATGATTCGGCAGGTGCCGGATGAGGACGAGGTAGAGGAGCAGTACCTACCACTACCATCAGAGGGCGCCCTTGAACTCAGCCATCTGTCTACTACCCAGCAAGCTGACATTTAGGTCCTTTGCAGTCCAGGCCTGTTTAAAGAAAAACCAGGGCGTACTAGTCTGGTGGAGCACCAGATCACCTTGTGTGAGGGAGCAGTTTCCCACTGCAGGAGCAACAGAATCCCGGAGCGTCTTCTGACCACTTTGAAGGAGGAGGTTGGCCAGATGTTGGCTATGGACATTATCGAGCCGTCTAAGAGTGAATGGTGCAGCCCAGTGGTATTGGTGCCGAAAAAAGACGGGAGTCTACGGTTCTGCGTCGATTTCAGGTATCTAAATTCTGTGTCCAAATTTGATTCTTAACCAGCACCCAGAATTGATGACCTGATTGATTCCTTAGGCTCTGCTAAATGGCTGACGACCATTGACTTGGTTAAGGGCTACTGGCAGGTTCCCCTCAATAAGTCTTCTAATGGAATTATCGGCTCTCCGGACCCCCTGGGCGCTGTTCCATTTTTCTGTGATGCCCTTCGGTTTGCATGGAGCACCAGCAACATTTCAGAGGTTGATGGACCAGGTGCTGGTTGGGACCAACTGCTACGCAGCAGCATACCTAGATGACGTCATCATCTATAGCTCATCGTGGGAGGAGCACCTCAAGCATCTGACAGAGGTGTTGCAGCGGTGTAGAGTCGGCTGGACTTACCATTAACCCAGCTAAGTGTGCCGTTGCCAAAAAGGAGACTGAATATCTGGGTTATGTAATAGGGGGGGGGGGGGGGGCTTATCAAGCCACAAGTATAGAAATTGGCAGCCATACAGAATTGCCCATTGCCCCAGAATAAGACACAGGTGCGATCCTTTTTGGGCATGGCAGGTTGGTACAGGAGGTTAGTACCAAACGTTTCTCTTAGGGCAGCAGCCCTTACTGATTTGACAAGGAAAAACTGTCCAGTCCAAGTACAGTGGTCTAGGGAGGCAAAGGAGGCCTTCCATGACATAAAGAATGTTTTGTGTAATGAACCTGCGTTGTATTGTCCAGACTTTGAGAAAAAGTTTGTGTTGCAGACTGATGCCTCTGATTTAGGCCTAGGTGCGGTGCTTCTTCAGGGTGAGCCAGATCAGCAACATCCTGTGGCATACATCAGCCGGAAGCTGTTCCCAAGGGAAGTATGATACTCCACAGTCGAGAAGGAGTGCCTGGCGGTGAAATGGGCACTTGACGCCTTCAGGTACTACCTATTGGGCCGTGAGTTTGTTTTGGAGACAGACCACCGGCCGCTGCAATGGATGGATCGCATGCGGGATTCCAATGCCAGGATTACCCGCTGGTACTTGTCTATGCAGCCCTACCGGTTCAGGATTAACCATATCCCAGGACGGAATAATGCCACTGCTGACTTCCTCTCCCGCTTACCAGCTTGAGACTAGAGGTGGGGGGGTGTGTGACGGTCCCAAGGCGACCGCACATGAAAGACACTCTGCTACCCAGATCCACGACCACTTACACCGGGGACACACACACTCATTGCACCTGCATACAGTTGCGCATGCACACACACACACACACACACACACGCACACGCACACACACGCACACACGCACAAGGCTGTACATACGCAACTGTTTCTCCCATTCTCCAGGACCGCTAACACACACACATTGCACTTGCATACAATCACGTACGCACACACGGATATACAAACGCAACTGTTTCTCCCATTCTCCACGGCCGCTAACACACATACATTGCACTTGTATACAATCGCGCACACGTACACATACATACAGAAAGGAGGCTAGGACACCGATCGTGGTTCCAACATTTGTGACCCGCTCTGGCCAAATGAGTCGGAAGTCTCAAAGTTCTATTTTGAGATATGGCCGTTTACAGTAAAAAAACATTGAAAATATTGTTTTTTTTTTTTTTTTACCTTATATGAAAGAAAAGGTCTTCAAAATGAATCTCCCAAAGTTTCATCATCACAGTAATTGCGAAAATGCATTTAAATAGCTGTTTAGGTTGACTTGCAACTCTTAATCTTACAAAGAATGTCTTGAATAACGCTGTTTTACCAGCCGGCTCGACCAAGGATTTCGCACGAGGATTTTCCTATGTTTTGATATCCCCTGAAACGTCATGCTCTCAGTTATCCAAATATGGTGTGAAAATGTCAAGTCCTTTCTTATTAAACCTATCAAAATGTTCACAGAGCCTCCTCAATTGCCAATAGGAAGCCCTGTTTACAGCCTTGTGCGACGCGATTGGTCCACCTACCATCCTGTCAGATTAGCAGTGCTACTGTAGTCTAATGCTAGCAACATTTACTCCAAAATATCTCCTCAAAAAGTTCGCGTTTCACGTAATACTTTGTATTCAACCTTGTCATTTTTATAGTGTAGTGTGCCATGTGCCGTGTGTTTGGTAAAGTGTGCCATACCGTGTGTTTGGTAATGTCGTCATCTAAAGAATGTGAAATAGCTAATGCGTTAAACTCCGTTGGCGCCTCTAATTTGCGCCCTGCTGCTGGCCAAGAAGACTGGATAAAGCTGGTGAACGACTACTTTGGATGTATTGATGTGGCATCTGATGACCAGTGGCGGACCTACCATTAAGGCGAACTAGGCAACTGCCTTAGGCCCCCACCCAGCAGAAAGCCCTCGACGAGATGCCCACCCAGGCACCGATGTCTATATCCAAGTCTATATCCAACCGGCCCTCCCGCAGATGTTGTCGGTCGCGACGGTTTTCCTTGCTTCACAGTTTACATTACATACCTCTGATGATAACAAATAAGAATCACTGTCTGCTATTTATACTACTCCTAGTGACCTGTATTCACACTCATGGTTACTATTTTCTTTACTAATCTAATCTCCTCCGTCAGTCTTACTATGTTTATTTGTTGTTAAATATCAATCACTCTAGCCTAATACGTGTCTCGCTCGTAGACACCTTTAACAACCCTACACACACACACATAATCACACACCCAGCATGCAACACTACCATTACCACTGATGTTTACACCCCATCGTATGTTCTGTTCTGTTCATTTCTACAATAAAGTTCAAACCAGTGGCGGCGGACCTTAAGGGCGATTGTGGCGACGAACTGCCTTCAGGAAAAGGAGTTTTTTTTTCTCTGTCGGAAATTACCAAATGTCGAATCAGGCAACAGTCACGCAACAGTTGTGCTTCAGAAGACGGCGTCCCTATTTGGGGCTAAATGGAAATAGCCCCAGATCTCTCTCACTCTAATGTTAAATCCATTCTCTTTCATAAAAGAGGGCTCTCAATGCATTTTCCATGGCTTCCGGGAGGGCTCGCCATGCTCCATTCTTTCGTCATAAGTATAAGGACGTATGTGTTTAAAAAAAACGGTCAAGGCATATTCTGTCAAGATGTCTAACATTCAGTGCAACAACTGGAGTCACTCCTTGAAAGAAACTCATTTTTAGTCGGCGTACTAATTAAGTTTGGACTTCCTACACCAAATGTATCGATTCAACAGGTTTCTACAAAGGGTGGAATCCTACATCCAAACGAAAGAAAATCATGGCTAGCACGCTGTGAAGTGGCTAACGCGGTCTGTATTCCTTTATTTGTAGGCTTCCACTGTCACTTTTCATAGGTTGTACAGTGTGAATGTTCGCTTTTTGCCTTAACACTGAGTTATTTTCTTTGTGAAGACTTATTTAGCTTTTGTTAGCCAATACTTTCGAGATCAGTCAATAAATATAGTTGGTTTTGACTTATATGTTGCCCCCTTCTTTACGTTGTTACTGGACATATTTTATGTGTCCTGTAAAGCTATGTTGCATCATACAACATTTGAGACATGTGGATAATGAAAAAGTGGGATAATTTAATGTGGAGCCAAATCATGTTTGCTTATGAAGGCTCCTGAATGCAACTTTCTTCCATATAACTAGCTACTGTAGCTATGTAGGTAGAGGGGAAATATTTTGATTGTGTGCTGCCATCTACTATACAAAAAGGTATTGCTGTATGAGTTAATCAGCCTACAAAAAAATTGATATTGCTTAATGTAGGATACTAGCCCAGAGTTAAACATATTCATCTAGCAAACTATACCTACCTTGGAGTGTTACAATAGCCAGTATCATTTTATTCCATGTGTCCATCCAGGCAAATTTGTGGATACAAATGTTATTAAAAAACATATATAAATGTTATTTCTTTGTAATCATCCAAAATTATGTTAAGTGTATGGGTATTTTGCATACATTGAGTGGGCAACGCGCCGTATATTAAGTGGGCTGCTCTGACAGACAACTCCCGGGCCACTTTTTTCCCCCAGTTGGCCCCTGCTTTGAGGTGGCCCTTTTTTTTTGCATTAAAAGGACGGATGAAGAGGGCCCCTGGCTATGTTCGCCTTAGGCCCCCAAATGACTAGGTCCGCCACTGCTGATGACACTGACAGCGATGAAGACAGTGACTTTGACTCACAACCGACTTTGGAGCCTGCTACCCATACTGGCTACGACGGCGACGACAACAACAACAACAACATTGAGGACTTCTCGAGCGAGCAGCCTGTCACTGACATAGGCGGGGTGGAGAGGATTATGTCGACCTGTGAAGCAGTGTGTGTGGGTACGGTGTATGAAAACCGAGAAGAAGAGATCACAAAAATTTGTGCGTTTACTTGCAAAGGTTGTAAACTAAACAATGGGCAAGAGTGTTTTAAATCTTTCGAGGAGGACTTCGTTTTCGACCTTCGATTATCAATGGCGTGTCTTTCTGAATACGAGAAAGACCTAATTCTTCTGGGGAAGATCAGCTGTCACTTCCAGAATGATAAATTCACTTGTTCGACGAAGAAAATCCAACGAGAGCGTCAACATCAAAGGTCGGAATATTTCTTGGATGGAAGAAGAATTTGCCGTGAAACATTCAAGTTCTTACATTGGTAAGTAGGCCTAGCTTTAAACCATTACACTTATGCGACTGATCAGAAGTATGTTCTTGATTTTACTGACAGTAGCTTACGTGATGTTCCCGTTTAATTTCAGCATCAGCCAGAATAAACTGACAGCTCTACTGAAACACTACAAGGAACACGGCTTGACCCCGCAAGTTAAAAAGTCTGGAGGTCGCCAGAGAAGAGATCAGAGACTGCTCACACATGACGACATCTGCCGTGTTGTTTCGTTCATCGTGAACTTCGCAGAGCTTCACGCATTGGTTCTCCCTGGTAGCATTCCCAGGTATAAAAGTTTAGATGTGAAGTTGCTGCCATCTCATTACACCAAGGCGACAGTTTTCCGTGCTTATGAAAGCGCAATTAAGGCAAGAGGTAGGTGACTTCTCCAATGTCGTAGTGGTACAATAAGAGGGGGGTAAATGTAGTAGGCTATGCAGAATCAGATGTTTAAAAAGACATGCAGAACATGTTTGATGAAAGGTTATTGCTGTGATATTAATCCTGTAAGGCCTGTATACTTTTAAACTTAATCTTTATCATAGTCTGATGGCTTCCAGGCCAGGTGGGTTCAATCTTAAATCAGGATAATGCAGTGGGATTTGGCAATGTTAATAGTTGCATTTGGCACATAAACTCTATTAAGATGTGGATAAACTGTGTTTACTTGCGTTTAGCTACCACTACATCCTTGCTTATTAATGAGCATTTGTGTGCTGAAATTATGTAAATAAGCCTACGCTGCAAATAAGCCTATGCTGAAAAAACATAATAAGTAGATCTACCTTTACCGATTACAACAGCATTAAAAAAACTGAGATTTTGAAAACAGTGCATTGATACAGAAATTAAGCAATCCTTTCTCTACTTTGTTTTATCAGAACATCGTGTGGTGAGTCTTGTGACCTTTCGACGCCTGTGGAAGACCCTTGTGCCCTACATTGTGCGTATAAAGCCAATGACTGACTTGTGTTGGCAATGCCAAAAGAACAACTCCATCATTTACAAGTCCGCTAACCTGACTGAGGCAGAGAAATCCAGTCGCTGCAGAAAACAGGAGGATCACCTCGTGAAAGTCACCCTAGAACGTTTACTCTATCAAGAGATGGTCCAGAAAGCCAGGGATACTGTGAAAAACAATGCCATTCATGAACTCTGCCCATGTGATCCATGCTCCCAAGACATCACGATGCATTATTCCTTCGATTATGCACAGCAGGTGTATTATCCCTCTGACCCTCTTCAGCCTGGTCCCATGTATTTTTTGACACCCCGCAAGTGTGGCTTGTTTGGTATCAACTGTGAGGCCATTCCCAGACAAGTGAATTACCTTATTGATGAATGTGTTTGCATCACAAATTGAGCAAATGCTGTGGTGTCTTTCCTTGACCACTTTTTCAAGCATTATGGCATGGATGAAAAGGATGTGGAGCTGCATTGTGACAACTGTACTGGACAAAACAAGAACAACACTGTGCTGCAATACCTGCTGTGGAGAGTGCTTCATGGTTTGCATGAAACAATTACATTACATTTTCTCATAGCAGGACATACAAAGTTTGCACCAAATTGGGCATTCGGGCTAGTCAAACAAATATATCGCAGGAAGATGGTTTCCTGTCTGAATGACATTGTAGATGTTGTTAAAAGTAGTACACAGACTGGAGTCAACATCGCACAACTTGTCGGGGGAGAAGACGGGGAGTCTTTGTGAATCAGCGTGACTGGCAGTCATTCCTCAAGCCATTCTTCCGACCTCTCCCTGGTATAACCAAACACCAGCATTACAGGTATGTAGATTACATCAATAACGTGTTGATTTCATGTAGGTAATTGTTAAAGTGTGTGTGTGTTTGTAAGGATGGATGATTTACTCATTTTTTTCTCAATCTTCTGTATTTTCAGAATGACCAAAGACTATCCTGGGTGGGTGTTCTACAAGGAATTTGCCAATTCTGAGGAACGTGGAATATGCCTGCTCAAAGAGGATGCACCACCAATGCAGAGGCCCCCTGCTGTCAAGCCTCCTGGTTTGGATTTGATACGTCAGGACTATCTTTACCATCACATTCGTGAGTTTTGCACCGACAATACAAGGGACATTACATGCCCAAAACCAGCTGGGAAGGTGAGTTGTTCCACTGAGAAAGAAGCTAAGAAACGTAGAGTTGAAATATGATTCCAACTATGTTTCTCTGTGTTTATGCCACACACACACTCTCTCACTAACTCACTGACTCTCTCTCAGTCTTCCTCTCTCTCTCCCTCTCTCTCTCTATGCACTGCAAAAAAAGGGGGTCTTCAAACAAGATAAAAAACACACTAAATAAGGGAAAAAGTACTCAAAACAAGTGAAAAAATCTGTCCATGCAGCAAGATAATTTCACTTGGTAAGATTTCTTAAATCAAGATTTTGGGAAGACTTGTTTCTAGATTTAATAAAGGCATTTGGAAGGCTTAAAATAAGACAAATATGCTCATTCTAAGCCGAAATGACTTGAGATTCAACTTTTTCTAGCCCTGAATGAAGTGAAATATACTAAATGCAAGATTAAATACCTTGAAAAGCAAGTTTTTGCAACCTCAAAATGAGTGAAACATACAGAAAACAAGCATAATAAAATACTGGTGTTAAGATTATACATCTTGAAAAGCAACTTTTTGCAACCTCAAAATAAGTGAGATGTACTGAAAACAAGCATTTACATTTTTCTTCCTTTGGCAAATTAAGCCCAATATTAGTAAAGGAAATACTAAATGTAGACTAACCCGAATATTCCAGAATGACTGAACTCTGTCTTAAACCAAGATCCATGATGATCTTAAAACAAGGCGGTCTTCATGTTAAAACCAAAGCATTTTTTACAATATACATAAAAAAAAACAACCAGAATGACTTGTAAACATATTCAACATTTATTATTACCACTCTTTGTTCACACAAAAGCACAATTCTCAGCTCTTATGAAGCAGCATTTTCCAACATTGTATCCTGAAATACAGGCTTTGAATAAATCTCTTCACATTTCTCTCAGCAGCATTTTAACATGGTATGCTAAATACAGGATAGGTAAAACTTAAGGGATACCCCACTCCCAGGTGAAATTGAGCCTTGAAATAGTAACCTTAGAGTACAGCAACTACTTTAAAATATAGGTGACAATTGCTTTACTGAGCACATTTGCTGTTAAGGTGGTTGGCAACGCAAAGACTGTTTAAGACCCTGTCTTGTACCTTCAGAAGCGTCCTCTCTATTCTGATCTTTGATGGGTCAGATTCAGACAGTGGCTGGGTTACCTGAAAAACGTTTCTGCTCACTTGCGCAACTCCAGGGACTATGGCGAGTGACTCAATTTCGCTTGGGATTGGGGTATATGTTTAAGACAAACAACTTAGATTTACTGGGTCCCCAGTAATATAAACAAATAAAATTCTCAGCCATTATGAGGTAGCGTTTTTCCAACATTGTATCTTGAAATATAGGCTTTGATTAGGTAAATCTTAAGGAATACCCCACTCCCAGGTAAAATTGAGCCACTCACCAAAGTCCCTAGATTTGGATAATTGAACAGGAGTTTTCCAGGTGACCCAGCCACTGCCTCAATTTCACTTTGGGGTGGGGTATTGGTTTAAGACCAACACCTTAGATCGACTGAACAATAAAAAAAAAACGCAATTAACTAATAAAACAATGCAATAGTAACATAATTAGTAACCGACAACTGACAGATTTACTTCTCAATGAATGCTTTCCACTCAGCCATTGCTTTTTTGTATGAACTAGTGGCATCTCTCTCGTGGAGGGCGTCACCAATGACCTCCGTTTGAATAACAGAGAGCAGGGTTGCCACACATTTGGGGTATGTTAAGTGCAATGTATAATAGTACACCATCAACACCAAAATCCCTTCTGAAAAATCTTCTTGCTTGAGGGTTGTCACAGGTACGTTACCAACAGCCAGGATGGTAGTTGAGCCATCAAAGAGGAGAACTGGGGAGCAGAGAGGACGCTTCCGCAGGTAGAGAACAGGGTCTTCGTTTGACTGGAACAGAAAACAAGAATGTGCAGGGAGAGAAGAAGGAAAAAAAAGGTTAAACATCCGGCAACCATTGGCTTGAGTCCCCAAAGGAAATTCCTGTATAAAAACTTGCAGATTTTAAGACTTAAAGATTCTAAAAACATTATTACTTTACAATAGGGGAGGGAGGAATGCATTAAGTATGATTCCTACAACTTTTAAGATCATGTCTTTCTGCATTTCATCAGAATTATTACAACGAGTATGGCTGAAAGGATGCAATTTTCGGTCAGCTCAGAAGTTATCCAAGTGTCAAAAACAGCTGACTGCACTGGGTAACAGACATATCATGTAATAAATGTAGTATAGCTTAATAACCGACAAGCTGATGCAAAGTTGTCGATTTTTTTGTGGTTTTGTGAATTAATGAATTTGCATAAATCTGGGAAAATATTTGCTTACCTTCAGGATATGAATAAGTGCCTCACTGCAAGCCAGCTTCTTTGGAGGCAAAACGGATGAGGGGAAGAGGAGTGGCAGTGCATTGAAGAGGGCCAGTGTGAAATCCACTAAAGAATAGAAGGACTGGTCAGAACATACTAATACATGTAAAAAGGGCTCTACAATAACAAGCAAACTTGAAATTTCAGTTTGGTTGATAGAAAAGAAAATGTACTAGGCATTAGTCTGGTGATGGGAAAGGGTTAATTTAGAGCCCTGCATGTACATATAAATATGGAACAGTAACTTACCACTGCGAACATCCAAAGGAAAAGGGGGTTTGAGGACTTTCTTCCACACGCTGTAGAACTGCGCCTTTGTGCAGAATTCTGTCCATCTTCCTTTTACCTCCTCGATGTATCTGCGGTTAGTGCCATCTACTATGCGCCGTAGCTCATCCATTGCCTGAAACATCGTGAAACACTTAATAATGTGTTCAAAACCCTTACAAAATACACAGTAAGAGGTTCAGGTAAGACGAAAAAATAAACATACATTTCGAACATCTTTAAAGCATGGATATGCATCAAGGATTTTTGCAGGTCGGTCTTCTTCCTTGGTAACATCTGAATCAATAAAGGCCCGTCTGGCCTCGAACTCAAGGTCCAAAATTTGCGCCACATCATTTTGATTGGGTTTTGCATTAGGCTTGTTGTACATGTTGCTCAAGGTTTTGTAGTGTCTGGCCTGCATCTTCAGACTGTCGAGGACCACTTAAATGGCAATAAACAAAGACATTTTAATGTTAACATCACCACAGGGGAAACGACACATGATTAAAATACAAATAATTATGTTTTGCAAAACTTATGAACAACGATGACAGGCTGAGATGTGCGCTGAGGAGGGCTTACCAGCAACATCTTTTGCAGGCATGGTTGGTGAAGCAATCATAGTCATGGGTGCAGGTGAGGAAGAGTTGGATGATGGCGTAGATGCTTTGGTGCCACTCTTTGCCTTCTTTGGCACAGGGGGATCTCGTTGTGGGGACGCTTCTTGAGGAAATAATGGGGACAAAATATACATATTATGGCCTCGTAAACTAGCCCCACCTGCAAGCGGCCAAAATTATTTTTGCCTGCGAGTGGGTCTTGCCTCAGACAATGCCCAAATGCCCTGAATCTGGCAAACCAATCACAACGCAGGGGATTTGTTTTAAATCTTCGGATGCCAATCGGACGGGGTTTTCAGGGAGTGACGACAAAACGTTGGCAAATAGGCATAGACACAGTTTGAAAAACAGGTTGTTCTTATCAACAATCTTCCGATGCCTCATTGATCAGGGCCAAACTAAATATTCACATTTAGTCTTGCTTGACAGGCTATATATATATTTTACACTAACACACACACACACACAAGTAATTATGTTTTGCAAAACAACAAGGCTGACGGGCTGAGAAGTGTGCTGAGGAGGGCTTACCGTCAACATTTTTTGCAGGCATGGTTGGTGAAGCAATCACAGTCATGGGTGCAGGTGAGGAAGAGTTGGATGATGGCGTGGATGCTTTGGTGCCACTCTTTGCATTTTTTGGCACAGGGGGATCTGGTGGTGGGGACGCTACTTGAGAAATAATGGGGGGAAAAATATTACACACCATTATTAAAATGAATACAACCAAAAATCAGGCATAGATTAAGTACAGTGCAACTTTGGTTCAACAAAGAACAAATAAAACAAAAATAAAAACCTTATAGTTTCATGACTTGACTATAGTCATTTGATAGTTTTGCACACCTGCACTGGAGTTGTCCTCACTGAGGTCATCACTGCTCTCCAGAATTACAGTATCAGCCGAGCCGCTCGTGTCTGTCAAATCCGTGTCAATGTCGCTGTGGTCTGCACTGAAGAGAGTCTTTGCTGCGCCAAGAACGGAGCCCTGCCTCTTTCTTGGGGATCTCATATTCTGGAGTCGCTTGAACATTTTGGTGTAGACAGCCAGCTGAGGTGAAAGAATGTTAGGTAAGTAGTCTGTTTTTGTTTTGTTTTGTTTACCTGTTCGTGGTTCGTTTTGGTTTAGTAGAGAAGAGCAAGTTTATTTGCCTGGCACAAAAAGTACTACTATATACTACACATTTCAACAAAAGAAACAGTCATCCACAAATTTAATGGTAATCCAACAAGGTGTCAAATACCCTGATAAGATTAGTGGTAGAGTGAAAGGGTTTCATTGACCTGAAAGATTCACTATTAATTTAGTGCAAGAATGAGTCCTCATATGACAGAGTGGTATGGCACATCAGCGAGTAGTACACATTCCAGACAGTCCTAATGCACAGTCCAGGTAGATAGCTAGTGCAGTATTCCACACATACACACACGGTGGTGGGTTAGAGCTTGTAGAAGGAGGTAATTTAGACATTACCAAAGAGATAGAAGGCAAAGAGATACAGCTTTAAGAAAACAAGATAAAGAAAACATTACTTACATATGGCATATTTGGATCAGCATCACGTAGCATGGGGTAATATTCAATAATCTTCTGCGACATGACTTTCACTTCCAGCTTGGAGGGGTAGCTTGCTTCTTTTCCCATTAGACTTGCGCGCAGGATTGCAACCATGCTCGTTATGGTGTTTCTTATTAGTCTGCAACACAGCTCCTTCGACATCTTGAAGCCCCTTTCCTTCCCATTCCGAAGGAGTGCGAAATACTGACCCCGCACCAAATCCAATTCAGAGTCGGTGTACACGACATATTCTGGAGGGTCTGGCATTTTCATCTTCTTCTCATCAGATATGGGAGTGGAGGTTTGAGGTTGGCACAGTTGCACAGAAGTAGTTGAGGAGGGCATACTCCTGTATTCACGACAAGCACTTGCATCTTGGTCCATATCTCCAGACTATTAGGATTACGCAGGATGTAAACAAAATGCATGGGGACAATTAGAAATACGGCTAATGTTTAACACAATTTAATGTTCATAATATACATTGATAGATATATCTGATGTAACTTACAATGTCATTGATAAAATCCCAAAGTGTTCTCCTTCGAAGGAAATTTTCAGGGCCAGGGAAAAGGTCTTGCAAGTCCTCCCGGCTAAGGGCTTTCAAGGTGCGTTCATCAACACTTGCAGCTGTAGACGACAAATAAATATATGTTGTGTAAAGCAAAGCCAAGTTACAGAGCCAAGCAACATAAAAGGTCACTTGTCTCTCTCAGAGCTCCAATACGTGTATAAACGCTTTATCTAGTTGCCTGTGCTATGAAGCCTCTTAAAAGTGCACTGTGTAATATTTCCTCTATTTTTTTTTATCAGTTTCCAGAATTCATGCTGCACATTAATAAATGTTACCACACATTGTTTTCACAAATACTTGCCAACATAAAATTCTAAGCGACTGGGCAACTTGCAATTTTCATACATGAAAAGGGGGATCTTCTTCATGTCCACCATTTTGAACTTCCAGATATAGACATTTCCAGCTTCAAAACCTGTTGTACTTTGGTCATACTAGAAACTATGAGTCTATTATTGAGTATATTCATGAAAAGTTAAAATATGACAATAGACAGCACAGTTTCAATGAACAGCATAGCTACAATACCTACTCTGGTCACCATCCTACACAGTGCAAGTGTAAATAAGCCACAAACAGAGATGCCCCTCCCAAATGAAATCAATATTTAACTCTGGACTTGAACTATTCAACGACCTGTATGCACCTGACCATCTTCAGCGTTGGTGATCTACATTGTAAAATGACTTAATTATATAAAATATAAATTATTATTAGTGACTTACCGTCCAATACAGAACGAGTGGCTTCGTCAAAGCCATCCATTCTCATCAGGTTAGGCGGCAGGCTATAACAAAAACACAAAGCCAGAATTAATTTGCAGGAGAAAAAAAAACGTGGATGGATGCACACTTAATACCTACACTCTCTGCTGTAGCCATGCAGACAGCGACTCGCTGTCCAATTGGACTTGGAAATGGCGATTCTGGAATTTTCCATCACGACAGGATGACAGCGAGTCGTGATGGAAAATTCCAGAATCGCCTTTTAAGTCCAATTGGTTAACAAGACTTCGGTCTAACAATCCATTCGGGTTGCCCCCACTCTCGGTCATGGCTACTGTGAATGTTAGCTGTAACATACACACATTTGCTTACAAATTATACCGTTTGTGTATACATGATGAATAAAGTTGGTTGTTCAAATCGGAAACAGATGCCCGCGGGCGTTGCTAATGCTAAAATGGCCGCCAAAAGACAAGACTAGCTCGACACTAGCAACTCTGCTAACAGTGCCCCATTAGTCAGCTCGAAAAAACATGCGGTTCGAATGTTAACTATAACCAAAATACACCACCGCGATGAAAAGCACATGCATCTAATACAAATAACATACACCATCGTATGAACTACGTACACACTTTTGTTAATAGCGCGAACGTGTTTTGGTGGGGTTTCATCCACCAAATAATCACTTTTTCAAAGCTGGAAGTTGGCAGACATGAATGCACGAGCAAACACCAGTTAGCTTGCTAAGTAAGTGACCAGACAAGTCGAATTGAGAAACAGGAACGTCACAGAAAACCCCTTTATAAAACACGATTTAAGTGAGAAAATAAAAAACAGTTACGCTTCATTACCTTGATTGGGCCGCTCCTTCGTGTGTCTCCTTTGTCTTCCAAATATTCTTAGCTGTGTACGAGTGGGGATTCACGCGGTTTCTGCTTCTTCTTCTTCTTCTTTTTTTTGGGGCGGTTGGCAAACAACGGTTTGAAGCTCAACCTTGAAATCAATTGTGCTGACGTAATCGACGTTGGAACGTTGGATGACGTAAACTGAGAATGCGAATAAAATATCACATGTATTATGGCATTTTTTAAAAAAGTTTTTACAACAACATATTCATCATATTAAAATAAATTAAGTGAAACGAAACTGAAGATGTTTCCTGTTAAAATAACCAATACAAATGACCATCCACCCCATGCACGGTCATCAGCCAGCGACACAATAACGGTGCATCCAGCATTAATCATATGAAATGCGACAGTTGGTCGGCATCATGGCGGCCTGGAGGTGTTGGATATGTTTTGTCTTTGTTGCTCTTAGTCTTAAAGTCTTATTAAGCCATATTAATGCAAGTCATAGTCGCAACCCGGATTTTTGGGTTTACTGTGGTATCGATGGATGTGAAAAGGACTTTAGAGTTTTCAACTCTTTTTTTCGCCACATTAAACGGACGCACCTCCAGTATTACAGGACTGGACGTCCACCACGTTGGAGTACAACTGATTCTTCGGAGCAGGAAACATTTGGTGTGTCAGTTTTTGCCAACTGTACCACTCTTGCAGCGGGCACAACTGTGGTCGTTGCTCCAGCTGCCGTCCCACCTGTTGCCTCTCTACCTGAACCTGACGTTGTCGGTCCGTCTGTAAGTTTCCATTTATTTCAATCTCTCAGTGCCAATGACGATGATCGTTCCTCCTCATTCGTCCTGAATCATGGCTTGTTTTTCTCCACAAGGAGAAATTTGCCGAGATGTTTTCAACTACTGTAAGATGTGTGGAAACAATCTCATAGACTGCGCTATTCTTGTGCTTTTTAATTGTAAACAAAGTAGTGTCTTGTGAAGTTAATGTGAACTTGTACAGAGCCGGGTATTTACTTGCTTATTAGGCCTATCACAGCTTTAGTCAGTTTTACACACAAACCTCATTGTGTTATATTCAATTCAATTAAATTCAATTTTCAATTCAATTCAATTTTATTTGTATAGCGCCATAACAATACAATTGCCTCTATTCTTTCTGAAGGAGGATGCTGTTGCTGTGACATCCAGAGCCGGACCTGATATGGCAAGATCTGCAGCTGCATTTGCCATCAACATCCGAGAACAGGGCCACTTGTCACAGGTAAATTTGGCTCGATACAGATGCTGAACTAATGATTTAATGGTAAATAATTTGTTAAATGTTTTTAATATGTATACATTCTATTGTAGTTCCTTTCTGTACTATAATGTTAATTGTGGGCCTGTAATCAATAGTTATTTGAGGGTAATTTTTTACACATGTATTTTCACAGAGAACTGTCAGGAGTGTCATCTCAGGGGTGCAACAGTACCAAGCTGCTCTCCTTCACACACTAAGGGACAGAGTCCAAAGGGTGTTTGAAGACCATCCAGAGACAACTGCTCAGCTCCAGAATGAGGCTTTGGCTACATTTGATGCATTCATGGATCCTTTCTCAACCACAGCATATGGACAGAATAAAACCATCAGGGAACTATTCAATCCAGTCAACCCAGAGGAAGTTGTAGTATCCCAGAAGATTTGCTGGGTAAAGCGTGGTCATTCAAGGGTCATGGCCTTGAAGAATAAAAGTTTTTACTATATACCACTCATTCAGAGTCTTAAGCAGTTATTGAGCAATTCTAGAATCTTCTCCATGGTGACCACTATTCCACAAAGAAGTAGAGAGGGATTCCTGTATGATTTTACTGATGGAGCTCTTTTTACATCCCATCCATTATATTCTCAAAGGCCAAATGCTTTGCAAATACTATTGTACAGTGATGAAATAGAAATCTGTAACCCTTTAGGGCCCCATGCCTCTACAAACAAATTTTTGATGTTTTATTATAGTTTAGGTAATATTGATCCCAAATTCAGGTCCAAGTTGGCTGCAATAAGGCTCCTTGCTATTGCCAAGGCGAGCGATGTTTCTCAATGGGGTGTCGATGTTATACTAAAAAGAATCCTGGAAGATCTAGCACTTCTTTACAATGGTGTTAGGATTGAAACTTCAAGTGGTGAAATTGAGTTATTTGGTGCTGTAATAGCCGTTTGTGGAGACACACTTGCCCAACATGACCTTGCTGGGTTGAAACAAGGTGTAGGGTTTGCTTATAGCAAATGTAGAAACTGTGAATGTTCCTTTAATGACATGCAAAGCATGTATGATGAGAATTCGTTTACGGCAAGAAATTTGGAAAAACACATCAGGCAATGTGTTGAAATAGACAAAGCAAGCACAGAAACATTGAAAGCATCCCTCAAAACCACCTATGGGATTAACAGAAGAAGCAGACTAATTGATTTTCCGGCATTTGACATGATAAAACAAACTCCACAGGATGTAATGCATGTACTTTTTGAAGGTGTTGCACCAATGGAAATAAAACTTGTGTTGAAAACACTTATTCTGTCAGGACATATACAATTAGATGAGCTTAACTCAGCTATCATACATTTTCCTTACTCTCCTCTGGATATGCGAGATAAGCCATGCCCTATTAGTGTCAACACCTTAGCTGCCAATGACAATAAATTAAAACAGTCTTGTGGACAAATGTTAATACTTTTAAAAGTAATACCTTTTCTTTTTAATGATCTGGATAATGAGCATGTCACATTTATTCTCAATTTAATTCAGATTGTTCAAATTGTCCTTGCTCCTGTTATTTCATTACAAACTGTATTACAGCTCAGGCACATGATTGAGCAGCATCTGCACCAATTCAAAGAACTCTTTCCTGAAGCCAATGTAATTCCCAAGCAGCATTACATGCTACATCTACCAAGCCAGATTATATCTCTTGGTCCTTTAGTAAGAACTATGTGTATGAGATTTGAAGCCAAGCATAGCTATTTTAAGCAATGGGCTTCCAAATTAAATTTCAAAAATGTTTGTAAATCACTAGCAAACCATAATCAGTTCCTTGAATGTTGCAATGAAATAGGCATTGAGCATCCAATTTTTGCTACTGAGAGAGAATCAGGGCCTGTCTCTGCTGTTAAAAATGTTGATTATGTTAAGAGAAAAGTCAGAGATTTTTTAGGCATAGAGGTCATTCAACATGTTGTCTCTGTAAAGTGGTACATCCTTAATGGCAATAAGTACATCAGTGGGAAATCTATGATTATCGTAGATGTAGATGATGTTTTCCCAGTGTTTGGACTGATAAAAGACATCTTTTTGATAGATTCTTCTTTTATTGCTTTTGAGTTCCAGCGTTATGAAACACTAAATCTGAGTCCAGAGTTGCTGGCATATGAAGTGGCGATTCCCAATGCTGCCCAGGCCACAGAATTTGTTAAAGATCTAATAGACTGTCTCTCCTATTTTTCAGTTAGTTTCAAAGACCGTACCTTTGTGCCAATAAAATATAGTCTTTCAGATGTTATTGCCCACAGACAGTAATATGGAGGAACAATAATATTGGATGTTTTTGTGTGTTGTTGTTGTTTTGATGTTTGTGTGTGTTGTATGCCAAAAAAAGAGAAAAAACTAACCCTACTTGGCATATTTGTTCTGTATTTTCTGTGCACTTTCTTTGTGCAAGTGTTGTATTATGTCCTCCGTTATAAGTTGCTTTATTAAAAAGCGTTTGCCAAATGTAATGTAATGTAAGGGTAAGTGTACCCTTCAAGCACACTTTCAACTTTTAGGTCCATTTAATAAAAGGGAAAATGTGGATTTTGTTGTTCATCACATTACCCAATTAAATTTTTTTGTCACTGACTTTGTCATATGCTTAAAATCCAAGGAATAAAGTCTGTTTTCAGAATTTTTTTGTGTGCCTCTTGAATCAAGCATGTTGAGCTTGTTGTTGAATCTTAAAACAAGATTTATTTTGATGAGGAGAGGAGATGATGAGGAGGAGAAACATAATACATCTTATTTTAAGTGTTAATTGTCTCATTTTAGAATTTCCTGCCTCTTTGAGACAAAAAAGTAAAAAATTGCTTGATATAAGATCACACTGTTAAATTGAAGACTTAAAATAAGAAATTAATTCTTAAAACAAGAAAAAATATCTAACGCTTCTAAATGTAAGTTTTTTCTTCTTGGTAAGAACCAAATAATTTGCAGTGTGTAGATACATGTATATAGTCAATGTCTCTCTGCCACACACACACACACACACACACACACACTGAACACTCACTCACTGACATTTTGCCACTCTCTCAAAGGCTTTAGAGGCGAAAATGTAGTATGTCTGTTTTGACTCTCTCAGTCTCCCTCTCTCTCTCTCTCTCTATGTAGATACATGTATATAATAGTCAATGTCTCTCTGCCACACACACACACACACACACACACACACACACACACACACACACACACACACACACACACACACACACTGACATTTTGCCACTGTCTCAAAGGCTTTAAAGCGAAAATATTGTCTGTACAATCTTTGGAGGTATTCATCAAGGTTCCTGTTACACATTCAGACAGAGGGCACACTATTGTACCTACAATGTATGTATGTTTGTAAGTGACATTTGATCTACTTATGTTTTTATAGTCCTTTTTAATATATATCTGTTCTGTCTTTTGTTGTTTTGGACATGAGTCTGTCAAATCAGCTGAATTGAATGGTATTGAATTTAAATGAATTGAATCTCTGTAAAACGCGCCTTAAATTATTATTGAATTATTTGATAAATATTGAATAATATGTAATAAATATTTTGAAATAATTGATGTTTCAGTCCAATTTAATAGCCTTTTCTAAGTATCTAAATGCCTTAAGTAAAATCATGTTGTAAAAACACTGGGTGCAGCTCTGGATGCCAAGGATTACTGAAGAGGTCATCAAAAAACGGACGGAAAACTAAAATGCGATTATTTCGGGTTTTCAGTTAGAAAAAGGTGCTGCCACACCATCATTCAAATTAATGTAACTTCACAACCGTTTAAGATAGGACTTCGACCAATACATCATTTAAAAGCTTATTGTTCCATCTTTCCAAAGATACCAATATCTCAATTTTGAGTTCTTGGTCACTGTGACTCATTTTGCTGGATCAGGTCACATTTATTGTTTAACTAAAAACTGCATGTAATGGATTACCAGCTGTTTGGGGTGTTGTGACCTTGTTGTGATTGTCAGTGCAACGGCTAAGAAGCGCCACCAGAACCAGGGGGAACTTATATACGGTTCCCACCTTCATTAGAGTGGAGATGGCCTGTAATGACTGTCGGGGCAAGAGAAATGGTTTGGCCAAACCACTGGAGTTCAATGTCGGTTTACAGGCCATGTATTAAGATGTATTAGATAGATTTTATTGTAATCATACATTTAACATATTGCGAATACTGTGTTGGTGTTTCAGGGTTCATATTGTGAACTGAAACACTAATTGATTATTGTGTATACCCCTGCTTTTTATATGGTGCTGGCCACCTTTCTATATAGGGGGATTTGTTCTGTTTGGATTTTTAGTCTGAAGAAGGTATGTGCATCTGTTGATTGTTGTCCTCTTGTCCTTGAGAGGCTTAACGGAATTATGTCTTTTGTGAGATTTTTGAAATGCTGGATGAAATGGAATTGATGAGTTGTGAAATTACTTTTGGATTATTGAAAAATAATAAAAAAAAAAAAAACTGGAAAACTTACTCTGACTCTGAGCTTGTGGCCATACCCACGGAAAGACGGTTACCGGAGGCTCGGTCCGTCACATAGGGGAAGGCAACAAGCATATTGTAGCTTTTTCTTATTAACAATTATTTCAAAGATAAATTGGAGCATTGCATCATGCAAGGCCTCACCAATCATGACCTCACCTATGAAGCAATATGTACATTTCATTAATGATTAATTCAATCCCATGTTTAGGCCTGGGACTGTGGGTAGAGGCAGCCACCCCTCCAGTGTCTAACTCTAAGCATGTTGAAACCAGAGGACGCTATGTAAAAGCTGAGAGGAGATGTGTAAATAAGTTATGAGAGTTGGCTGACAAGCTGAAAAGAGACCTATTCCCCAAATGAGAATTGTTTATTTCCTGGACTTATTTGCATCATTCTGGTTTACAAATGGGCAAAATTAACAAGGTATTATGAACATGTGTTTTCCCTTAATATTTAAAGTTATAATTCATACTTGCAGACTCCAACTGCCTGGTGGGCAGAGGCCAAATATATATGAATAGCACCTGATTCAATGTGCTCCTATCAGCGAAGAACATCAATCCATATATGATACAAAGGCTAAAAGGGCAAATAAGTGTACCAGCAAGAGGCAGGCATTGTTGATTCTTTTGCACTAGAGAGGCCCCTCAACAAAAACTCATAGTCTTTATTTAAAGAGCTACCAATAAGGCAATTGATCATATTTTTTTAGTCTCTACTCTCTACTTTACTATCTCTAGTGCCATGCCTCTCTCCTAGTGGTTCATCTTGGCTGTGCCTGACAAGCCTCATGGTGACAAAAATAGGCTACACTTTACTAAAGATTTGTTAAAAAGGCAACTACATTCAGGCTCAGAGAAACAAGAAAATAAAAACTATGGACGACTTTACAGACGATTTTTGTCTGTAAAGTCTGAACAAGTTTGAAATCATTCTGTGATTATAATCCAATACTCTTTCTGCCAGATTCAGCACTGTGCTCCTCACAGCCTTCTAGCTGCCTGTTCAGTGTGCCAGTTCAAAAAAGCACTGGTGTTCGTTCACAGTGTTGGTGCTGTATGGGAAACAGAACATGGTGGTTTTGACAGTCATAAACAATTCCAGCCAATCAACAGGTTGCCACCGGAGCACAAAGGGAGAGGTGCAATTTGATTGGCTCCTGAGCGTATATATCAACAATCTTTCACCAGAATCGAAGACTGCGCCTTTAATTCTTAAAATATTGGGACATTAGTCTACCTACACCATTCATTTATAACAAGCAGGAAATATCTAAGTTTAGATAGCTAATGATAAACACCATTCATTTTTGGCCAGCCTACGCGTCAATCTCTCCTGCTTCTTTACTGGGGAAGTAAAGGGAAGGGAAGAAAATAGCTGTGTCAAGGGAAGAAAATAGCTGTGTATTCTAAAAGTTATAGGTTATATATTTTGTAAGGGCACAACACATATCTTATTGCTTTTGATAGTGTGTTCCATTGTTTGTGTTCAAATTTGTTTTACTCGTTTTTGCAGCAAAGGATTGCTAACTCTAACATGTTGGTTGCTAGAGTGTTACGGTGCAAACCCATGACAGCGACGCGATCAAATTCCATCGCTTTGAGTGGGCGTGGTGTAGCGTGTGGAAATAGCATACAGTCCTACAATTTTCAAACCGTCAAAGACGACACCAAACAATCTCATTGGCTGTTGCGGGGAAATATCGCTCCTCATTTGCATGAGTTTCAACATGTTCGAATTTTCAACGGACGCGTCGCTCAGATCGCTCATTTACGTCACAATGGATTGGCTCACATTGAAATGCATTGGGTTTAGAGATCGCGTCGCTCACAACGGTGGCATGGGTTTGCACCGTTAACACATTGTTTTGCTAGGGTGTTGGGAGTTAAGGTGGTTGTTGAGGTGTTTCTATGGTAGTCCTGGTGGATGTTGTGGTGTTGCAATGGCAGTGTTGGGAAGGATACTTTCAAAACGTATTCCGTTACAGAATACAGAATACATGCCCAAAAATGTAATCTGTAACGTATTCCGATACATTAACTAATCTGAGTATTGTATTCTGAATACTTGGAATACTTCCACATTGAATTGCATTTTATAAGTGTAGGAATGCGGCCATCAAATCCTGCTTACTAAACAGGCCTATTCTGGTGTGTTCTACTGTTCCAACTGGCTGAATGTGTTGGGCCCAAGTCTCCCTGAAAGTGCAATTTTATTGTACTGTAATTATAATTTGCTGTAGAGGAACAAAGACTATAAGACCATGTTAACGCAAAAGAGGTTTTACTTGGTTAAAGTAGGCACAATTTTTCCTTTACAGTTTCTTTATTCTTTATTTACTCAGCTGTGAAAAATTACACACTTAAAACTGTCCATCAAAACAAAACGTAAGCTCAAACTGAATGAGATGATGGCAAAGAATATCATTTTTTTAAACTATGCAATCAAATATCATTTTGCCCACATAAAACAATGTTAAACTCAAAAACCAATATTACTTCTTGGTAATATAACAACAAAGGCTAACAGCAAAAACCTATTCAAAAGAATAAGAAGCATCTTAAAGTAAGTTTATTTTGAACTAGAAAATGCATTTCCTGAAGGAAATACCAGTGCATGAAATGCAAAAGTTAGGAAAGGAAGAAGAAAAGAAAGAAGAGTGAAAGAAGGAAAGAAGAAAGGAAAGAAGAGTGAAGAAAGGAGAGAAGAGGGGAAGAAGGAAAGAAGAAAAGAAAGAAGAGTGAGGAAAGGAAAGAAGAGTGGAAGAAGAAAAGAAAGAAGAGTGAGGAAAGGAAAGAAGAGTGGAAGAAGAAAAGAAAGAAGAGTGAAAGAAACTAGAAAATGCATTTCCTGAAGGAAATACCAGTGCATGAAATGCAAAAGTTAAGAAAGAACGAATAAAAGAAAAGTGAAAGAAGGAAGGAAGAAAGGAAAGAACAGTAAAAGAAGGAAAGAAGAGTTGAAGAAGGAAAGAAGAAAGGAAAGAAGAGTGAAGAAAGAAAGAAGAGTGGAAGAAGGGAAGAAGAAAGGAAAGAAGAGTGAAGAAAGGAAATTAGAGTGGAAGAAGGAAAGAAGAGTGGAAGAAGGAAAGAAGAAAAGAAAAAGGTAAGAAGAGTGGAAGAAGGGAAGAAGAAAGGAAAGAAGAGTGGAAGAAGGAAAGAAGAAAGTAAAGAAGAGTAGAAAGAAGGAAAGAAGAGAGGAAGAAACAAAGTAAGGAAAGAAGAGTGAACAAGAGTGGCTCTGGATAAAGACAGTAAAGAGAGAGTGAAAATATTGAAAGAAGGAGAAAAAAGAGTGAAGCAGAGAGATGGAGTGTGAGAGAAAGTAGAGTGAGAGTGATAGAGAGAAAAAAAAGTAGAGTATGGAAGGTGTCTATTAATATTCCTAGTTATACAGTTGAATGGAGAGGTACAGAGAGAAGAGGACCCTTGGAGGCTTGCCGCAGGTGTCAGTGAAGCACAGGTGCAAGCCAGTTTAATTACCCTATTATGATGTCATAATGGCCCAATGTAAGTCAATGGGAAAATTTAGATTCGTTTTTCTTTAATAACTTAAAAAGTATAAAGTTTAGAAAAGTGAAAAATACATAGCATAAGTGTCCTTTACAAGACCTACGCGACAAAGTTTGAATGAAGTTTCTACGTTTAGCGGTTCGGGCTGAATTAATCGCAGAAAAAGGTAACAAGAATAAGAAGAAGAAGAAGCCTAGGAATAACAATACAGGGCATTTCATGCACTGTAATAAATCATAGTTGAAGAAGGAAAGAAGAAAGGAAAGAAGAGTGAAACAAGGAAAGAAGAAAGGAGAGTGAAAAAAGGAAAGAAAAGTGAAATAAGGAAAGAAAAGTGGAAGAAGGAAAGAAAAGTGGAAGAAGGAAAGAAGAGTGAACAAGAGTGAAAGAGAAAAAGAGAGTGAAAATATTGAAAAAAGGAGATAAAAATGGAGTGAAGAAGAGAGATTGAGTGTGAGAGAAAGTAGACTGAGAGGGATAGAGAGAAAGATGGAGAGATGGAGAGAGAAAAAAGTAGAGAATGGAAGGTGTCTTAATGTTCCTAGTTACAGTTAAATTGAGAGGGACAGAGAAAAGGTTCCTTGGATTTGGCGCAGGTGTCAGTGGAGCACAGGTGCAAGCCAGTTTAAAGACCCTATTATGATGTCATAATGGCCCAATGTAAGTCAACGGGAAAATTTAGATTCGTTTTTATTTAATATCTTAAAAAGTATAAAGTTTAGAAAAGTGAAAAATACATAGCATAAGTGTCCTTTACAAGACCTGCGCGACAAAGTTTGAATTAAGTTTCTACGTTAAACGGTTCGGGCTGAATTAATCGCAGAAAAAGGTAAGAAGAATAAGAACTAGAAAATGCATTTCCTGAAGGAAATACCAGTGCATGAAATGCAAAAGTTAGGAAAGGAAGAAGAAAAGAAAGAAGAGTGAAAGAAGGAAAGAAGAAAAGAAAGAAGAGTGAAGAAAGGAAAGAAGAGTGGAAGAAGAAAAGAAAGAAGAGTGAAGAAAGGAAAGAAGAGTGAAAGAAGGAAATAATAGTTGAAGAAGGAAAGAAGAAGGAAAGAAGAAAGGAGAGTGAAGAAAGGAAAGAAAAGTGAAAGAAGGGAAGAAGGGAAGATGAGTGGAAGAAGGAAAGAAGAGTGAAAGAGAAAAAGAGAGTGAAAATATTGAAAAAAGGAGATAAAAATGGAGTGAAGAAGAGAGATTGAGTGTGAGAGAAAGTAGACTGAGAGGGATAGAGAGAAAGATGGAGAGATGGAGAGAAAAAAAGTAGAGAATGGAAGGTGTCTTAATGTTCCTAGTTACAGTTAAATTGAGAGGGACAGAGAAGAGGTTCCTTTGATTTGGCGCAGCTGTCAGTGAAGCACAGGTGCAAGCCAGTTTAAAGACCCTATTATGATGTCATAATGGCCCAATGTAAGTCAATGGGAACATTTCGATTCGTTTTTATTTAATATCTTAAAAAGTATAAAGCTTAGAAAAGTGAAAAATACATAGCATAAGTGTCCTTTACAAGACCTACGCGACAAAGTTTGAATGAAGTTTCTACGTTAAGCGGTTCGGGCTGAATTAATCGCAGAAAAATGTAATAAGAAGAAGAAGCCTAGGAATAACAATACAGGGCATTTCATGCACTGTAACTAGAAAATGCATTTCCTGAAGGAAATACCAGTGCATGAAATGCAAAAGTTAGGAAAGGAAGAAGAAAAGAAAGAAGAGTGAAAGAAGGAAAGAAGAGTGGAAGAAGGAAAGAAGAGTGAAGAAAGGAGAGAAGAGAGGAAGAAGGAAAAAAGAGTGAAAGAAGGAAAGAAGAAAAGAAAGAAGAGTGAGGAAAGGAAAGAAGAGTGGAAGAAGAAAAGAAAGAAGAGTGAAAGAAGGAAAGAAGAAAGGAGAGTGAAGAAAGGAAAGAAAAGTGAAAGAAGGAAAGAAGAGTGGAAGAAGGAAAGAAGAGTGAACAAGAGTGAAAGAGAAAAAGAGAGTGAAAATATTGAAAAAAGGAGATAAAAATGGAGTGAAGAAGAGAGATTGAGTGTGAGAGAAAGTAGACTGAGAGGGATAGAGAGAAAGATGGAGAGAGAAAAAAGTAGAGAATGGAAGGTGTCTTAATGTTCCTAGTTACAGTTAAATTGAGAGGGACAGAGAAAAGGTTCCTTGGATTTGGCGCAGGTGTCAGTGGAGCACAGGTGCAAGCCAGTTTAAAGACCCTATTATGATGTCATAATGGCCCAATGTAAGTCAATGGGAACATTTAGATTCATTTTTATTTAATATCTTAAAAAGTATAAAGTTTAGAAAAGTGAAAAATACATAGCATAAGTGTCCTTTACAAGACCTGAGCGACAAAGTTTGAATTAAGTTTCTACGTTAAACGGTTCGGGCTGAATTAATCGCAGAAAAAGGTAAGAAGAATAAGAACTAGAAAATGCATTTCCTGAAGGAAATACCAGTGCATGAAATGCAAAAGTTAGGAAAGGAAGAAGAAAAGAAAGAAGAGTGAAAGAAGGAAAGAAGAAAAGAAAGAAGAGTGAAGAAAGGAAAGAAGAGTGGAAGAAGAAAAGAAAGAAGAGTGAAGAAGGGAAAGAAGAGTGAAAGAAGGAAATAATAGTTGAAGAAGGAAAGAAGAAGGAAAGAAGAAAGGAGAGTGAAGAAAGGAAAGAAAAGTGAAAGAAGGGAAGAAGGGAAGATGAGTGGAAGAAGGAAAGAAGAGTGAAAGAGAAAAAGAGTGAAAATATTGAAAAAAGGAGATACAAATGGAGTGAAGAAGAGAGATTGAGTGTGAGAGAAAGTAGACTGAGAGGGATAGAGAGAAAGATGGAGAGATGGAGAGAAAAAAAGTAGAGAATGGAAGGTGTCTTAATGTTCCTAGTTACAGTTAAATTGAGAGGGACAGAGAAGAGGTTCCTTTGATTTGGCGCAGCTGTCAGTGAAGCACAGGTGCAAGCCAGTTTAAAGACCCTATTATGATGTCATAATGGCCCAATGTAAGTCAATGGGAACATTTCGATTCGTTTTTATTTAATATCTTAAAAAGTATAAAGTTTAGAAAAGTGAAAAATACATAGCATAAGTGTCCTTTACAAGACCTACGCGACAAAGTTTGAATGAAGTTTCTACGTTAAGCGGTTCGGGCTGAATTAATCGCAGAAAAAGGTAATAGGAAGAAGAAGCCTAGGAATAACAATACAGGGCATTTCATGCACTGTAACTAGAAAATGCATTTCCTGAAGGAAATACCAGTGCATGAAATGCAAAAGTTAGGAAAGGAAGAAGAAAAGAAAGAAGAGTGAAAGAAGGAAAGAAGAGTGGAAGAAGGAAAGAAGAGTGAAGAAAGGAGAGAAGAGAGGAAGAAGGAAAAAAGAGTGAAAGAAGGAAAGAAGAAAAGAAAGAAGAGTGAGGAAAGGAAAGAAGAGTGGAAGAAGAAAAGAAAGAAGAGTGAAAGAAGGAAATCATAGTTGAAGAAGGAAAGAAGAAAGGAAAGAAGAGTGAAAGAAGGAAAGAAGAAAGGAGAGTGAAGAAAGGAAAGAAAAGTGAAAGAAGGAAAGAAGAGTGGAAGAAGGAAAGAAGAGTGAACAAGAGTGAAAGAGAAAAAGAGAGTGAAAATATTGAAAAAAGGAGATAAAAATGGAGTGAAGAAGAGAGATTGAGTGTGAGAGAAAGTAGACTGAGAGGGATAGAGAGAAAGATGGAGAGAGAAAAAAGTAGAGAATGGAAGGTGTCTTAATGTTCCTAGTTACAGTTAAATTGAGAGGGACAGAGAAGAGGTTCCTTTGATTTGGCGCAGCTGTCAGTGAAGCACAGGTGCAAGCCAGTTTAAAGACCCTATTATGATGTCATAATGGCCCAATGTAAGTCAATGGGAAAATTTAGATTCGTTTTTATTTAATATCTTAAAAAGTATAAAGTTTAGAAAAGTGAAAAATACATAGCATAAGTGTCCTTTACAAGACCTACGCGACAAAGTTTGAATGAAGTTTCTACGTTAAACGGTTTGGGCTGAATTAATCGCAGAAAAAGGTAAGAAGAATAAGAAAAGAAAATGCCTAGGAATAACAATACAGGGCATTTCATGCACTGTAATAAGAAGAAGAATGCCTAGGAATAACAATACAGGGCATTTCATGCACTGTAATTAGCCAAGGGAAGCTGTAGTTTTACTGGTCACCGGGGCTAGTAAATCAGCACATAGGAGAATGTAAAGGCGCACATCTGGCTGATACAACTATGTTATAGCAAGATGACCAGATAAACTAACAGATGACTACCCTGGGCGAATTAAAAAATAAACTTACTTTTAGATGCTTTTTCAAGTTGGAGGTGGAGTCTTTCGAAGACGAAAGGAGGTTGCACAGTTAGATTCCGTCCTCCCTTCTCTTGCTTTAACATTAAATGCTTATTAAATTTCCAGGATAGAAACGCATTCCTGCCCTGGCTCTCTTGTGCCGGCTCTGGCACCTGCTCCTCTTCAGACTCCATTAGCAGACTGATCACGCAAATAACATTTTCATTCGTTTTCATGTTGGGGCTTCTGGGAAATGCATAAAGGTGCCTTATTTTATTTAGAGAGTGAATAAACTCGTGAAATAGAGAAGTACCGTCATGTATTCCATTGATTTCAACAATGTAACTGTATTCTGAATACCATCGATTTAAATTGTAACTGTAACGGAATACAGTTACTCGTAATTTGTATTCTAAATACGTAACGCCGGTACATGTATTCCGTTACTCCCCAACACTGTGCAATGGTAGGTAGAATGTTTGCTAGGGTGTTGCTATGGCAGTTCAGGTAGATGTTAGGGTTACTTTGGTGTTTGAGGTTAGTGCTATTTTGAATTTTAGGGTGCTGCTATGGTACTTGTAGTTACAATGATGTTGATAAATTAAATTGTATTTATATAGCGAAAAAAATATATAAAATAGTTTCAAGGTGCTTTACAGAGCCCAGTGCCTGGAGCCCCTTTAGAGTAAGAACAATGGTGACAGGGGCTGATAGGTATTAGCAGGGGCGGCCTTTCCTACAGGCGGTATAGGTGGTCGCCTAGGGCGCCACTCGGGGGGGGCGCCAAAAAGTTCGCCCAAAAAAATAAATTGTTTTGAAAGAAACTTTGAAGAACGAAATAATAACGAGGTAGCCATCTGGGGCGCAATTTAAGACGAAAAGAAAGGAAAAGGATGAGAAAAGTGCCAATGAGAAAGGTAAATCCTTAAATCCTGTTCTTAGCCTAGAATGAATTCCAGATGAGAAAAACGTCCTGGGCGTGCCAGGAGTGTAGCTCGCCTAGAGCGCCAAATATGCTAGGGCCGCCCCTGGGTATTAGTCATTGGTAAAAAGGCAGAAAGAGAGAAACTATCTGCACACTTGTAAACACTTGTACTTAACAACAAGCACCAGGCGAGAAACCTAGGTGTCATATTTGACACAGATCTACATTTTTAAACCCATATTAAAAATATAATTAAAATATCTTTTTATCACTTAAGAAACATTACTAAGGTGCAACCATTTCTCTCTCAGGCTGACATTGAAAAACTGATGCACGAGCAGGCTAGACTACTGTAACTCATTCTTGTCTGGTCTACCAGCTTGAGTCCTCACCAAAAAAAGATGGAGGGCGCACACCAGTCTAAAAATCATTGCACTGGTTACCTCAAGATTATTTTACTAGTCTATAAATCACTCCATAGTCCTGCACCTGAATATATGTCAGACATGCTACATTATAACTGAGGTATTCTGGCACTGAACTCTTAACCGTTCCAAAGGCCAGCACAAAGAGGCATCAAGAGGAAGCTTTTAGGTTCTATCCCCCCCAGCCTTTGGAATACTCTTCCAGAAGACCTAAGAATGGCTGAAACCTTTAAACAAGTACATCCCTGTGTGGAGGGGAGAATCAGTGGTTTTGAAGCCATGGATGCAATGCATCGCTATTAAACTTCCATGCTAAATAAGCTTTCCTGATATGTTAATTTTAGCAGGTGATTTTGAGAATGAGGAAAGGGACTGACTAGTTTGAAGCACAGTGAGTGACTTATATAGCTTGTTCTATATAAAAAGTTATTTAGGGTCTGTCAGGGTTTGCTAGGGGATTGAACCCAAGGAGTTGGGTTTGGGAACCAGCGTCTTAGCCAGGTAAGCTAGTGAGAGGACCCAGTTGCAGGATGTCGTTTTGAGCTTAGTTTCTTTTTATTTTCAAAAAAACACAAAAGATACCTCTACAGGAGGTCAAGCAGGGGCAAAGTGTCTGGTGGCCGGCTGGGCGGGCGACCACACTGGGGCAGAGTCTTGTCTGGGTGGACGACCAGAACGAGGTAAACGGTCTGGCAGGCGACTGGAACCCTTGTTGGAGCCCAGGAGACCAACACGCCTCTCCTTGGCCAGGCTCTGGAAGACCCCGTCAGAGGATGAGGTCGGCGTTGCAGCACCTGCGGTGGCTGTGGTTGCAGGACCAGTGGCTGGGGTTATCTCGGCACCGGGACAGCCAGGATCACTGGGGCTGGCAGCACTGGATACTGGGACTGTGGCACCTAGAACAGTGGAGACAGGGGCAAGGGTAGCTGAGACGGGACCAGGAGCGCCTGGGGCAGGAATGCCGTGGACAGGGGCGCCTGGGACCTAGACTGCAGTGTCTGGGTTGGCAGTGGAGGCTGCTGGGTCCGGGTCGGCAGAGGAGGCTGTGTTGGCAGCTTCTAGACTGCCTGGCTTACTCTGACTGGGGGCATCCAGGGCATCAGGGATTGCGGCTTCAGGAATGGCAGTAGCCATCATCCGGAGAGCAGGGTTACGGGCAGCATCTCTCCAGAGCAGCGGCAATGGCGGCCTCAAAGCTGTCCATTGTAATAGGTCGTAGACCCACAACATCACAGCCTAAAAAAGCCCTGAGACTGGAGCACTCTGGGCCTTGCTTCTCCCACATTTCGGTTGCCAATGCCATGGCCTTGCCTGAGAGCATGATTATCATATAGGCAATGCGGCATCCCGGCTGTCGGCCTCTGGGCATGCGGCATCCCGGCTGTCGGCTTCACCAGGGCTGGTGGCAACCGGGGCATTGGTCTCCGGAACTGTGGCATCTGGGTTGATTGGTCCACTGGGACTGGGGGCATCGAGGGCTGCTGCATCCAGGCTGGGTGCCTCTGGAACTGTAGCAGCTGGGGAGCCTGGTTCACTGGCAGCTTCTAGACTGCCTGGCTCACTCTGACTGGGGGCATCCAGGACTGCGGCCTCCAGGCTGGGTGCATATGGGATTGCGGCTTCAGGAACGGCAGCAGCCATCATACGGAGAGCAGGGTTACGGGCAGCATCTCTCTCCAGAGCAGCGGCAATGGCGGCCTCAAAGCTGTCCATTGTAACACGGTCGTAGACCCACAACATCACCGCCTGAAAAGCCCTGAGGCTGGAGCACTCCGGGCCTTGCTTCTCCCACATTTCGGTTGCCAGTGCCATGGCCTTGCCTGAGAGCAAGATTATCATATAGGCAATTCGAGACCGGTCGGAAGAGATGGTGATGGGCCGGCAGCTGCACTCCAGATTGAATTTGAGAAGAAAACCTCGGCAGCCACCCGGATTGTCATCGTAGGCTGGGAACCGAACTGAAGGTGGTTGGTCCAGTTGTTGTTTCCAATGGTCCAGTTGTTGCTGGTGACGAGCTAGATCCTCCTGCTGTCGAGATCCTTCTGCCACTGCACCAAGACCTTCCAACGCCTGCGCCAACCTCTTGTATTCCTGTTGGGCACTACCTGCTTGGTCCATGTTGCTCTGGTCGTTCTGCTCAGGGATTGAACCCAAGTAGCTGGGTTTGGGAACCAGCGTCTTAGCCAGGTGAGCTATTGAGAGGACCCAGTTTTCAGGATGTCGTTTTGAGCTTAGTTTCTTTTTATTTTTAATGTCACAAAGACAAGAAGCAGCTTGTGAGCTGCAGCAAGACTACGTGCTTGAGAGCACGACCAAAACACATGGGGACAAAAAACAATCTAACGACCAGAGAAAGAGCAGGGAAACTAGCCAGGTATTTAACTCCTGGCTAATTGTGAGGTCACACAATAGGAAACAGGTGAGGGAAAACAATGGGGAACAGGTGAGGGCACACAAAGAAAACAAAAGCGCATGTGAAAACATGTCAAACACAGAAAAACACCAAGTCCGTGAAGAAGGTCCTTTTGCCACCAGAGGCCGCCAAATCGTGGCAATGGCTGCCACGATCGTGACAGGGTCATATTGACCAAAGACAATAGGCATTCTTTGTAACAGGTACACTGAAAGTGGTTTAAAAAATATTCTTTTTAGGAAGCTAGTTGGACAGCCATGGAGTTTCATCACCAATATCTTTAATTTTGCAACGTTTGAAAATAGCTTCTGGTCACTATGACCTAAGGACAATAAACGGGTTAAAATCCATGTTACTGCGAAGCTGAATCTGAGGACTGCCTCAGAGGTCAGATAATGCTCTTACTTCATGAGAGGAACATGTTGTGGGAAGGGGCTAAATGCAATCAGCCCTGCTTCACAGGCTATGACACATCAATGGCGACCAGTGATGATGTCATGGGGACCAATATCCTTGTCAGAGCATCTCTTACATCAGTACTGTTTTCCCTCCTAATGTGTATTATTAGTCAATAAGTAGTCATTAGTGGCAGTCCTCTCCCTGTCAGATGGATGAGAATTATGAGACAATTAAAGGCAGGGAGGGGACTCTCTTAGAATTGACCACTTTTGTTAAATCACTGATGTTTGAGATTGAATTGAGACTAAATATAATTTTGATTCCTATGGCATAACCTTTTTTTTTTCATTTTTAAAGTCTACACTCTCAAAAAAAGGTGTCCCTGTGCCTGGAGGTCATTAATGATGGTCTTTGTTAATTAAATTAAGAAGACATTGAGGTTTGAGTCCACCCTCTTCTTTTGTGCATGTTGGGTATGCTGAGCCATACTGCAGCGACTGGATCTTACAAAGAAATTGATTGCCCTTAACATCTGTTCTTCCTCACTTTCTGTTTTACTTTCCTTCTTTAGAAAAGACTACCATTGCGTGGGCTGTATATGATCTCTAATAACCTTTCCATCAGCAAAGTGTCCCATAAACACACACACACACACACGCACACACACACACACACACACACACACACACACACACACACACACACACACACACACACACACACACACACACACACACACACACACACACACACACACAGATATATATAAACAGCCTCTTCCCTGGACTGAATTGCATGCAAATTTTCGTTACAATTTCTAATTCAGTTTGATGAATGAGTGACAGTTTGACACCTCATTCAGCAAGATTAATAGAACGACACAATATTTACGTCGTGGAGACAGCCAATTATCCCACCATATATCACCAAGATTATCTTTCTGATTGAAAACTACTCGTCCATGTAATCGGAATTATTTAGAATTAGAAGGGAATTTATGGCTTCTTGTGTCAGTTTTGCTGCTTCGTGGCAAATTAGAAATATTACATACACAGTATGACTGCTGGAATGCCAGTCAGTAAAACACTAGGAATGAAAGTATGCTTTTTATGTTGGTATCGTGGAGAGGAAATCAGCGCACTTTTCTTTTTTGCAGTTAATATGGTTTGGCTTTTTCAGTGACATTACAGAAATACTTACATTACTTACTTACATTTCTGATATCTTCATACCCCATTTATATAAAAACCATACCAGAGGCCTGATTTATACAGCAGTCTGTAGACTCAGTGTTATAACTTGGTGTGCACAATAAACAGAAAATGTATGTAGACAAAAAAAAAGACTCTACATACTAACCTACACTACTGTGCTTTTATAAATTACAAGCACATATGTACACAAACCTTTTTTCATTAGGAGTTAACACCACAAATGGCCCAAACAACGTAATGAATGTGAATATTTATGCAGATTCCAGCTGAGAAATACGTGTTTTTAAAACTGTAAAATGGCAAACTAAAGGTAAACTCTAAGGTGTTAATGCTTAACATGGGGCAAGCAGACAATGGAGCTCTCCCCCATCAATGAGTGAAACTATAGATACTGTTGGGTCTTACTAATCATTCACCAAAGGATTGTTTAAATCTCCCAGAATGTCTGCAAATCCCCTTTGAGGGGAGCACTCGTAAAGGTACTGCAGTCAGCTCCTAGCTCATAAAGATCAGAATCAGCTCATGTTGTCATCATAAGCCAGAACATTGAAATGATCCCTGAAAACCCATTCTCTCTCTATGCTCCCATTTGCATTGTCCTGGAACAGTGCCAAAGCACTTATAACAGCATACCTTTATATTTGTAAACATATTCACTTCAACTTACACAGAAATTATCTATTGATTGATTAATATGTAGTATTTGTGCAAATCATTTCACATCACTTTTTCTCTCCACCATTAGTAGTATCTGTTTCTGACCTGTTTTAACCTTTTAGTGATGTGCAGACATGGGTTAATGTTTCCATACAGGAACACACATCCTCACTTCACAGCAAAACATGGCATATTTAGTACAGTATGTGTGACATCCCTCATCCTAAATTAACTTATATGAATGGATTCAGCATAGACTGAAAACAGAAGAGAAAGTGTGCAGAGGAGGAAGAGGTATATGTGTGCTTTTACACTCTGGGAGAGAATCAAGAGTAAGAATTAGGGTAGTTATCTTTGATTAGTGTAAGGTCTCCATTGATCGTATTGCAATTTCACACAATGGGTTTCTCACATTTATTAAAATTGTACTTTACACAGTTACCAAGATTGCAGATCTACTAAACTGTGGATCTTTTCCCTTAGTTTAATACAAAATGCATTAAGTAACTACATCTTTTGAAATTTACTAATTCCTTTCACAACTAACCTAAACTACCAGTTATTTTATAACACCATTGTTCATTCAGATGTAATGTATTCAACACAATTACCACAGGGACTCTATGTTTTGATAATGTACTGTAGTTTAAATAATGGAATTGAAATAATGGAAATGTGATGTTTCTTCCAGCAGTTGTCAACAAATATCCTGGAAATATGTTTGCAGCACTTTGTGGACACCCTGAATTTTTAATGAGCTAAAGAGCTAATGTGCGAAAGAGTTTTGAAGAAATATAAACATTGAATTAAGAAATTTTGAGGCAATGGTTACATAAGCTCTGGTTAACCCAAGTTCAGAAAATCCCATGCCATTAAACTTGACATACCTAAAGACTATTTTGCTCCCCCCTTTATGACGTAGAAGCTGTACTGACACCAAATGTAGTCTAGGGATTTTTGTTAAAATTTGTGTTAAAAACATGTGTTACATTTGACTGTGGGGCATAACAATAAGGAATTGAGTGTCTGCTTATGATTTTGGATATCTTTGGTATTTAGTCAAATAAAGATTCGATCATCTGCTGATTCCTTGAGAGGTCTGGATGTCAACATGTCCGCCTTACTGAAGTATGCCATTTTGAGTTTTATCAAAATCTATTTTTGAGCTACTCCAATGAATTTTGCCTCTGTGTCATCAGATTTGACTCAGAACTCAGACTAAGCCTAGCCAGATTTATCAGTTGAATTTTCCGTTTCAAAATCATTTCCTTATTACACAGCACTCACGTCAACAAGGAAGATGCCAAACAGGTAGTGGACAGTTAAGCCACTCTTCCTTTTAATTCCTTTTGCAATCACTCAAAAGCTTTTAAGTCAAGCATTCCTCACTTTTAAAAATAGCAGATATTGTCAAATCCAACTGCCTTGCAGTGGTTTAATATCATTATGATGGGTGTATTCAGACTTGTAAATGGGATTAGACCATCCCAATATAGTGCCTTCACAACCATCCGATTTATTTTTATCCTCCTGTTAGGGGAATTATATTCTTGAATGGTGACAAAATTATCTCATGAAGTGCTGACAATGAAAAGTGAAAAGGTCCCTAATGGTTATTATAAGCAATCTGTCTGCATGGTGGCACAATGTGTCTGCTGTGTCTGCGATACCAACAAGGATGACCTCAGCATAGGAACAGAGGGAGAAAGAGAAAAGCCAGCTGTCCCAGACCTTCACCTGGTCTTATAAGCATATCAGATATCTTGCTCCCTTTATAAACACACACACACACACACACACACATACACACACACACACACACACACACACACACACACACACTTTTACAACAATAACAGACTGATGCATTTCTGAAGAAAGCTCTTTCTTTCTGAGCATTTTTAGACCATAATCAATTGTGCTGATGCTCCAGATACTCAAGTAGCCTAAAGAATACCAGATGTATTGCCTCCTCAAACAGCACAACAGCCTTCAGCCACACAAATGTATGTGCAAAAGGGTTTGCTAATGAAACATGCTTTCCTTTTAACTCTTAGGGGACACAGGCCTGTTAGACTTTTTTAAGGTAGTCTGACATGCCTTGATGTTTTTGTATATTTCCTCTAACTAAAAAACATTGACGCACAAATTATATATTTAGAAGCTTTAAGGTTTCTGAGGGTATTTCTCTGAGGGTGTTTTTATGATTTTAAGACAAAAACTTGCCGAGCTTTAAAGGCATATTGACAACAATAACAAAGTATTTCATCTAGGATTATCAGCTGACTTAATGTGCCTTGGAAAAATGGATGGTGGCAAAAATTTGACTTACACCTATGTAGATATACCATACAAAAAGTTATACAATTGACAATGTCTACACTAGAAGTATTAGGCTATATTTCATATAAAAAGCCAATAACATTTATCAGGGATTCAAACCTTTTGAATAGTAGTCTATATTACTTCTTGATTTTGTGATATTTAATGAGCTAGTGATAAACTTAGGGGAGTATATGTAAGGCTGGCTAGCGCTCAGCTAGCTAAATTATTTCATACTGTCCACCCCAAGCAGATAGGGGGCAGTATATTGCTACATTTGTGCACCTTACCTCCCACCCTTCACAGTAACTGCATATAACCCTTTTAATGAGGGAGAGAGAGAAGTAGTGCAGCTGTTAGCCTTCACTGGCAGAATCAAACCATGATAGGGTAGCTCTGCTTAAGTTTCTACAACACACACACTACCTGCCAGCAGACAGCTACATAGTTCAGAGACGTTATGGTATGAATATTACAGTTGACAATCTGGCACAGACTTATGTGTGTCAATTTTTTCTACAATAGAAGGAATCATCTCACCAACAATATAACACCCCCTCCCCCTTTAACCAGTTTTCCCTTACTGCTAGAAACACTTCCCATTCAGACGCCCCCATAAGTACCTGCATTGCCATGGTGAAGGCCAATGGTGGAATGGTACATCCAGCCATGATATCAGTCTCCAAGTGCTACCAAAGCAGAACTTTGACAAGTCATGTCAGTGTTCCATAGGGGTCACCGACAGACTCTCAGTCCATGTTCACAATGTTGGAGCACCGGCCGCTGTAGAGGGTTAAGAGTCAGGGCAGTGTGGGTAACTCTGTGGAGTGAACAGATGATACATTGTGAAAAGCAACACTGGATGTGTGTGGCAGTGAATATGAATATCATGCATCTGCTTAACTCCCAGTCCCACCTAGTGCAAGCATACTGAGCCGAGAGGGTGGAGGAGCTGGACAGGATTCCAGCTGTTATTCTGGCTAGATTGACCTGTACCTGTGCTTGGGTAAAGTGGTGGTCCGTCTTTAGGAGGATTTGTTGAACCAAGTCCATTGTGACCGCCAGGTCGTATAGGATGATTTCACTGAATGCAGCACTGTTTGTGTGATACCTGGATGGCATATGAACTTGGAGTGGAAGTCTGCCTTGATCAGACACTAAATCATTGATTCTCATCTTTCTCACTGCATAGTGTCACATATGTAGGCAAGACATATCTAATGTTATAGCTAACATGTCACAACCAGATTCACATCGTGTAGCAGAGTCTTACTCACATCCCTCATAATTAGACTGCCTGGAAGGGTGGGATAAACTTTGGGACATTGTGTGGTGCAGTTATTCACACTGTCGTATGCAGTTGGATTTGGTTGACACAGCTCAACACAGTATGTTACCTCCTTCTGGGTTATCCACACAAATAACTTTGACTTAGACTGATCTCCTGTCGGAGCAGTGAGGTTGAAATAGAATATCTGTGTGCACTATGTGTGAGATTATGTGGAGCTGAATGTGTGCAACTGTATGTCTGTGGCTCTAGATCCTTGGCGTTGTAATCTAGCCCATTGTTTGTGTATGAGATTCGTGATGCCAGTGTTGGAGTGTGGTGTGTCTTTGGTACAAGGCTGTGGTATTATGAAATCTGATGCATAACTCGTATGTTTTTGAGGGAGAAGATTGTGGATCCCACTCTACAGCACATTTTGGTGTCACAGTTTGGTTCCAATTCGAGAGGCATAGACTAACTGCTTGAGAGGAATTGGGATGTGAGGTGTGGATTGCCCCTTAAAATACTTCCATACCCGTCTCACACGCCTAAAGTTATGGGTAAGTGAGACTCGTTAACCCAGGCGGAGGTAGGATGGCAAAGATACATTTCTGGCATCCATGGGAAGGCGCTGGCGGAGTACACAGAACATAAACAAAGTGACAAAGTTATTTTGTCAAGCAGTCACAACAATTTGAACAATTTGCATTGGGTCATGTGATACCATCTCAATGTCCCTCTTCTGGTTATGGCTACAGAGCTGTTGCAGACAAATGGCCCATGCCACTGGGGCCTACTGTACTGTGTTTCACAAAGACTCAAGTCATCACCATGTCACCCCTCAGCGAATTTGGATTCATCAGCCGGATTGAATTGAGCATCATTGGTTAGGTCAGATTAATGTTGCTTTAGTGGTGCCTGTGCAAACAGCACTTCCAGCCTATGTTTCCTGCAACTGAGTCATCACAGTCTGTTGTTTACTGACAGTCGGTGGTCCCAGATCTGCTGGTGAAATTTCTGGATCAATGGGGTTCTTCATAACTTGTCCTGAGATGAGTTCATATGGGCTGATGCCTGTTACTTTGGATGGGGTTGCCCACAACACTGTCAAGACTGTGGGTAAAGCATCTGTCCACTGACTTTTATGCTGTGCGATTGGTTTGGCAATGTCCTCTTTGCTTATGCGGGTCACAGGTTCAACCATTCAGCAGGTCTGTGGTCTGTAAGGAATGTGACATTTCTGCTTGACGTTCAACACGTTCACAACCACTGCTGCTAGCTTTGCTAACTGATCAACAATGTTGTTTTGTTAGTCCATGTTCAGATTTTAGTTTTAATGGTTTTAATCTCTTGCCAAACTGTTGTGACAGTATCAAAATCTTTGAACAGTGTTGCTGTAGTGAGGAACTTGCGTAGCTGCCACTGCACCATAATAAAAATATACCACACCCACACATATTTGATGTCTGTGCTTACGCAAAGCCGTTTATGGTGTGCTTTGATGGCTTCCAGGGGGGTTATCAGTTCTGTCTCCTGAGCAGACAGTCTTCCTGGCAATCTGAACAGTAATTGTTGACACATATCTATATTAGGGGGGGGGCCCACACAGCACATCCAGTATAGTTTCCATTGTTCCAAAAATGGGAGCCATCAATGTTCACTCTAGTTTGACTTTGGAGCTCAGCATCTAGCACAGAGCTTTTTGTCTCTGGCCCGGGTGTGAGTGGGTGGCTTCCAATCAAGCAGATGCGGCAAAAGCTTTCTTTCTCCTTTCCTTTGACTTACAGAGCAGCATCCTCTGCTCCATGGAATTCAATTCGGTGTTCACTGCGGCAGTTGCTGAGTTATATCCACAGCAAAATATTTTCTACCAGGGCAGTTCTTGAAGCGGTTCTTTGCATTTTGACACCAACAATAACTGGCTCTTGGCCATCTTGGCCAGGTTAGAGAGTGGCCTAAACACTAATCTAGAGCCACAGAACATTCAAAGAAAAAGAAAAGAGAGCTGGCTAGCCAGCTAGCGAGCTGTTGCTCAGCTAACATTAACCAAGCAAGCAGCATAGCTACTTATTTCTCATTTCTTATTTCTATCAATGTTATGTTATGTTTGTAACAGTAATGGTATGTTCAAACTTTTGTAACATTGATGTGATAAATAAGCAGCTATGCTTGCTGACCAAAAGCTAACATTAACCAGAAGCAACACTTGCAAAGAGACAATTTATGTAATCTATGTAGTTGTTGTGCTTGGCGCTTATGTTGCTGGGAAAGAGCAGTCGTATACAGATGCCGGTTGTCTGTGCTCCCTACAAATTTCTGTGAACGGTCTATAACCAGAACTCCCACTGCACTTTACAGTGCCTCCCAATTTTCATGCATTTCAGCTGTCTGTGCAGTGTCTGAACTCAACAAACAAGCACATTGTTTTGGGCCGAGCCATAAACAACCCCAGCCAATCAGAAGCACGGAAGGGAGGTGTGTAATTTGATTGGCTGTTGAGTTCAAACATAAACCACCTTTCACAAAACTGAAACGTGGACTGCATCTTTAAGCCCAAATGGGAGAATAGCTTACTAGTATTTTAGGCTCTGGGGAAGACGCACTTGACCGTTTTAGGCGTAATTTCAGTTTTGCTTCTTTGTGCCATGTTAAAAAAACAACCTTTTCCTCTGTTTGCCTTTTTATGTCTTGCAATCACATTTTCACTTCCCCACCTTTAGATGCCTGCTACACTGTTGACATATGTTTCAGTGGAATCATTGCCCTATCTGTCTGCTATCTCCTCCAGATACTCTGGAGTCGGCAAAGCTTGAAAAACAACAACTTTCAAAGTTTGTATATAAAGGTTTGCATCGCTCCTTAGTATGTTCACTGTGTGCAAGCATGTTTTATGAGTACAGTCATCCCCACCCTAAGTGTGCCTGTGTTAAATGTTGTGGGGCATTTGCCTTGAAGGCCAACCACTAAGTTCAGATCTAGTCCCCTCAAAGCCTACCCTTTTTGCCTGGTTAAGCTGGGGAATTGCAGGGGTCGGACTCTCATTTCCTCATCAAACACAGAGTGAGTGATTTGGAATATTTATGAGGGGTCCAATTTAAGTTAAACATTGAACAAAAAAAACATTCAATTGAATTTATATGGAATTAAAATCCCGATGGGAGGTCTTTGGGAAGGGGAGAGAAATTAAACAAGGAACAATCTATGGATAGGATAAAAACTCCAGTCCTGAAGGGAAGACAGTGGGGTTGTGTCTGGATATGATCAGAGGGTGGTGGGATGCCAGGTACATGCCAAATTTGAGCTTGATAAATACAAGCTCCGCTGGGATATTTCTTTCTGAAATGAGAAGAACCTAAAAAAGAACTTGAGAACATAAAAGGCAGATGGACCAATGTTTAGAAAATAAAAACTGCGGGTTGAATTGCATGCAATTATAATAACAATTATAATGATAATAATGATGATTTAATTTATCTACACATATGTACACATCCATACATACACACAATATAGTGATATGGTCTATATTGACAGGATATAGTAGTGCATTGAACTTGGCTTGACCCAAAGAATCCAACGGTACCTTGTTTTAAATTTCATTGATAGATTCACAGTGCCGGATATGGTAGGGAAGTGAGTTCAGTGATATACAGTATTCACAGTGCTGGATATGGGAGGGAGGTGAGTTCCAGAGCCTTGGTGCAATGTGGGGAAAGGCTTTTCCACACACTGTAGTCCTGTAAATTCAATTTGGTAGCACATAGCAGGCCAGTGGAGTTGGATTAGCAGAAGAGTTGATTTGGTAGCACAGAGCAGGCCAGTGAAGTTGGATTAGCAGAAGAGTTGATTTGGTAGCACAGAGCAGGCCAGTGAAATTGGATTAGCAGAAGAGTTGATTTGGTAGCACAGAGCAGGCCAGTGAAGTTGGATTAGCAGAAGAGTTGATTTGGTAGCACAGAGCAGGCCAGTGGAGTTGGATTAGCAAAAGAGTTGATTTGGTAGCACAGAGCAGGCCAGTGAAGTTGATTTGGCAGGAGAGTTAAGTGGCTTGTTGATGTGGAATATGCAGTGAATCGTAATGGTCATTGTGCGATGTCAGAAAAGCATTGACTTCGGACCCTAATTTCATTGATGAACAGTGCGGCTGACAATACACAAAGTCTGCTGCACATGACCTAAAGATAATTTAAAAACTTGTCAAAATCATTTAGCTAATTCCATAACATGAGCAAGATTCTAAGTACAAATATGTTAGGGTCAGTGCAATGCTGGGGTGTGTCCACGCACAGACGTGGGAGTTCCGTGTAGAAATGGCTTCCTTCAAAGGAACACCTTTTCCTGTGAAACTTCTAAATGATTTAATGTTGGGAAGACTTCCCACACAAGGAGGTTTCCTCTGATGTGAAGGGCTCTGTTCACGACTGGAAATGGTTTGTGTGCTGTGCTGTAGCACAATAATTAAGCTCTGTGTGAACGTTAATAAGATGGTCAAATCATTGTGATTGGTTGATCACATCCACTAATTACTCAACCCATTTATGCTTGATTGCACCCTGCTTTGTGTAAAAAAAAAAATAGCAAATGCAGCTATCCCTGCTATTGTCACTGCACGGTCGCTGATGTGTGACACCTGTTTGCAGTGCTCATTGGCCTATGAAATGAGCTGTGCTGAGTGAGGGAAGGGGATAGTCTAGAGAGGTCCCATAGATGTAAAAGGTGATGTGAGAAATGTTTATGTGTGCAGTGAAGGAGAGAGTATGGTTCAAAATAAAACCAAAGCTCTTACTCGTCATGAAGGTGTTCATCTTAGTAAGAGTTTAGAGACAACAAGAAGAAGCTCAGTTTTACAGTTATAAAGATTTAGATAGTTGTAAGTCATGCAAAAGCTGATGTCATGAAGACAGGCAACGAGGGTACTGGGAGAAAGAGAGGCAGTGGCCTTAAAGTTGAGCGACATCAGCAACAGTGAAAGTGAAGTCCATGATGTGGAAGGATATTGCCACGTGGGAGGAGATAGATAATTATTGGCGAGGCCCCAACCGAGCCCCGGGGAATCCCTTAGGAGACAAATTAGCTTTTTATTTGGACAAACTGTGTCCTGTCAGTGAGGTACGAAGTGAACTGGTAATGAACATTGCAATGGACTCGTATGTAGGGATGAGAATTAATACGATTTTAACGATTCCAATGCCTGATCGATTCCTGCTTATCGATTCGATTCCTTATCGATTCGATTCCTTATCGATTCTTATTGGGCAAGGGGTGAAAAAAAGAGCACAAACGGGTTTATTTACATTAATTTTCTTTTACATAATGTTCTTTAATGCTGCACTCACCATATACAGTATGTATACATACACATTTACATGTTTTAAATAACCAAAAACATTTATAGGTATTCCTCTTGAACTAAATATAAAACTGACATTCTTCTGTAGAATTAAGATAAAATAAAACTTAAACATTAACTTAAATCAAATGTATTCTGTTTAATTTAAACAAGTTCCTCGAAATGACAATGCTCCTTCCTTTTTTATAAAGGGCATATGAACTGAGCTGCCAAAAATGAAACGAGCAGTGGCAAAAACCATCAAGTAAGCATGTTTGCTTTCTCCGGGAGGAAACGAGATCATTTAATTTTTCCCTGCCTCGAAGAAAGGATGGGCTAAAGGGAGCACAATACGTGCTAGCTGTAGTCTGTGACCAAGACAGACTACCAGCCTCTGAACCTGTCTGACTCTGAACGTCATCATCAGCTAAATGGAGATTATTTATAGAGTGAAAGCTGGTTTACACAATGAAACAAATGGCACTAACAAAATCGCTGACTTTGCTGACATCGGCCATTCTGTTGAACAATGAAATGCTAAGTTTAATAATGGATTAAAAATCATCAGCTAAATTGATCCATTATTAAACTTAGCATTTAATTGTTTAACAGAATAGCCGATGTTGGACACGGTCATAAAGCTTACATAGCTACGGTAGCTGAGCTATAGAATCTTCCATTTTCAGCCCCCTTTATTGAGGCAGAGAAAGTGTTTGCCTCCCCTCTGTTCTTTCAATGTGGCTTTATGTCAGATCAGCAAATTTAGCGATTTTGTTAGTGCCATTTGTTTCATTGTGTAAACCATCTTTTATTATTTAAATAATCTTCATTTCCATCCAATTTGGCTGATGATGATGTTCAGAATAATACGATGACGTTTAATAATGGGTGAACACGACAACGCAAATGTTTGCTGATAACACACGCCCTCCGATTATTAACAACGTTACGATAAAACGTTTCTCAAAACTGGACTTTCAATTCAAACGCGAAGTGATCAATAATGGGAGACCAATGCCGGAGCTAAAATGTATGCTTCAAACGAAGGGACAGAAGATAACTTAATCGACTACACACAATAAAGGCAAATTGCTTCACACAGTGAGTGGTTGTGATCACTTTTGAGGAGTTTACCTTGGATAGTAAGAGATGAATCGCCGACGTTAGCTGAGCTGCCGCATGAATCTAACACATGGCATTCCTGTAATTGAATTCCATGCTGTGTGTTCAAATGCTTATTAATATTTGTTGTATTTCCTCCCCTGGGACGAAATTCACTTTTTACAAACGTCACAAGTGGCGTAGTTGTCATTTTGTCGTGTGAAATACAGCCAAACTTCAGAACTCTTCTGCCTAGTTGCCATGTTTGCTGCAGTCTGAAGAAACTATAAAAGGTTGCGCATGCGCAATGGCACAGATTACCGTAAGCAGAACCGTTAAAGAATTTGACTGACGATTTTAAAGAATCGGTAGCCTGACGATGTCATACTCATAATTCTAGTCAGAATATGAGTCTGATACTGAACTATTGGGCTGTGATTATGGGGTGTGTGTCAACGAACCAGGGGGGAAAAATGCCTCTTCGCTCAATTGGATACCTAGAACCAATCAGAGCAACGTAGTATGACCATCTGATACATTAAAACTTTAACCTGATCCCGTAGGAAGGACGGCAAAAACATCTTTTCGATCGACAAATGCCTTGATCGCGTTTCTCTGTTCCTCTTTCAAAATGAATGCGCTGTCAATATCTGTTGAGCTATGCCTGCTCACGTTAAAAATTAGCAGCAAGGCTAGCTAGCTACTATGCGTTTCAATGGATTTTTTGTCTAAGCGTTAGCAATAACCTATCAATAATGGTCTAGAGCGCTTCAGTTAAGACCTACAATCCTCAGCAACATTCGTGTTGCACATACATAACTAACCGAGTCAATGTAGACATAAAAAAGTCGTGTAGATAGCTTAAATCACATCAAATATGTCCCACTAAGGTCCCGAGACGCCGCCATCTTGGTTCAAGTTATAATCTATCTATCTAATCAACTCAAGCGTTGGTTGGTCATCTGTCCATCATCGTATAAAGCCCACCCTGACAATTTGATTGGTACGGCTTTATCCGACCGATGAAACTCTCTCCCAACTAGCTGAAAGCCAGACCAAATCTCCCTGACCAAAAATGTTGTGGGCGGGGTTTGGGCTGGTATCCAGGATAAAGAATCGGTTCACTGGGAACCGGTTCTCGATTCCCATCCCTACTCTTATGCACAGGGGCGGCTTTAGCAAATTGGAGGCCCTGGGCAAAGAACAGTGTTGACAGAAGGCTATCCCAAGCCAAAAATAAACAGAGCTTTCTGGTTTAAACAAAACAAAAAAAAAGACTCAATATCATCACATTAGACAAAATTTAAATATAGACAGATGGCAATTTAATTTGCTGCATAGTTAACAACACAGTCTGCTTAACAAAAAGTGAACAGAACTATCCTGGATGATAAGAACATGAGCACAGTTCAGTTACAAAAGGATCAACAACTCTCTTCCTCCCCTTCTCTCTCTCTCTCTCTCTCTCTGTCTGTGTGCGTGCGCGTTTTTTTCTTTTGAAAGACGTCAGTAAAGATTGGTTGCTTGGTCTCTTAAGCCACTGGCATGAGTGAACTCTGTGTGCTTAGCACTATGGTGCGTCTTCAGATGTTTAATCAAATTGCTTGTGTTAAACGAAGTACTTTCCTTTCCGCCCCTCGACACTGTAACAGTGCAGATCTTACACTGTGCCTTACTCCTGTCATCATGTATCTTAAAATGAGTCCAAATCGCCGTTAAGGCAGCACAACGGTATAGCGATTTCTTACTAGAGTTTAATGTTGACAATGAACTGGGCTACGTTCTTGCAGCCAAATTGACACTTGCCTGAAGTTTGACTGTGTTAGGGAAGTTGTTTGCAACCTAGCCAACATAGCTATCACAATAACATTGCAAAGAAGTTAACGCAAAAGCACTTAATATTAGCATCAGGCGGAAAAACGAAAAAAAAAAAACGTAATACTAGCATCAATGTCCAAGAGTGTTAAAACAACCTTGCTAACATCTCTAACGGGATGTCTTGCTAGCGGCTACTTGCTAGCGGGTGTTTATGACAAACTCAAGCCAACAAGATTCCTGAAACACAAGACAAGACAGACGTCCCCTTTTACCCTCACATGTCCTCCTTTCGAGACCTAAATGCGTCCGGGTAAAAGAGGAGAAAACAAATACATTCCCGTCCCCGTCAATCAACCGTAGCAAATGGCAATCATATGTTATAGGCGCAGCGTCGCTAAAGACAGTAGGCTAGCCCCTACACTTTGCCTATGTAACAGCAGTTCTAAGTTAACTGCAAAACATAAAATAGCCGAAGATAGCACTTACCTTTACTGGAGGTCGTACGTGTTAAGTTTAAAATCTCTAGCGAAACCGTTAGCTTACGCAAGCCACCTCCACACATCGTATCCAAGCTGTTATTGCATTAATTTAAACTGCAAGTTCAACCTCAACTTATCTGTCTGCTATATCGCTCTCGGCCTCTATGCAACTCGCCGCTCTCACACCTGGCAGGCATAGACAGTAGAGGAGAAGAAAACACACACGTTAAGACGCAACACTGGGTATCGGTTTTTGGTATCGGTAATTTAAAACGAGTACGAGTATTTTAACGAAGTATCGACCCGATACCCGATACTGGTATCGGTATCGGTGCATCCCTAATGGAACTGACATTTATACTGTATGGGCTGCTTAAAAAAATTACTAAATTAAGAGTATACCCACTTCTCCAGGGACCACTACACCACTGCTCGTATGTTAACTTTAAGTTCTAGGAGAATGTGATGTTTGCACTGACGTCCAGGAGGATGAGTATAGAATGACGTCCAGTATCAGCTGCACAGAGGAGGTAATTGGTTATTTCAACCAAGCTTCTATGCTGTGTTCAGGGAGAACCACAGATTTTTATTATTATTGTTTTTGAGGCGATCATGTAGCTGAGAGGCAACTACCCGTTAAGGAAATTGGATAGAAGTGCATTTTGTACTTGAGTATGTCATCAAAATATATATCTTTATGTACAGTAAGACCAGTCTTTTAAGAATGTGTGGATACTTGTAGAAAAATGGTAACTTCTGAAGATGGTTCTGATTTCACACAAAATTACCCTTTATTTACTTGGAAGGGTAGTAGGGTGCTAACCAGGGGCTGACTGGCCATCGAGAATACCGGGTAAATCCCCGGTGGGCCGATGGCCCAAAACACCAGCCCACTATCATCATCAATCGGCCCACCGCCATCAGGCCCACTACCAGCGTATATCGGTACAATCTACTTTTCGCCTTTGAAGACAACACAAATCTGCTTTTCTCTGAGAATCGTAACTTTAAAGAAGCACTGACTGAGTTTTATACTCCTACTCGCGATTTGTCTTTGCAAGTTACTTCCTAAATGTGTTTTACGGACTTCGGAAGTTCAATGTAAGAAAATATCTCCACGTTATTAATGAACACCTGAAAATTGGTTCTTACACAGCCGAAGTATTTGGATTTGAAAACATACACGCAACACACCCCGCCAGGGCACGCAACCGTAGTGACGTGTGCAGTCAGCCCTTCTAACAGGGATGAGGCACAGCTCGCCGCTGCCTCTGTCAATCTCTTCCGTCAGTCTAATTTTGTTTTAGGTGTTATAAATAGGGCTGGGCAAGTTAACGCGTTAATCTTGCGTTAATTCATCAATTATTTAACAGCGACAATTATTTTATCGCGCGTTAACTCAGGTTTTACTATTTTGCTCAAAGGCTTCTATTTTGTAAAAGTCTGCAGCGAAACCGGAAACGGATAAACCATAGATATATGTCTCGTTGCGTTGCCGGCCATCGGAGTCGAACGTCCGCACATGGCGGCCAACTTGTCACAGTCAGCTCGCTCACCCATAACATTGTGTTGGTAGGGTACATGTACTTTTTAAATAACCATAGCTTGCTCAATTTTCAACTGATTCTTAAACGGTTTGGTTTGTTATAAACGTCAGAGATGTAGTTATGACACTGCATACTTATGAATCATTATTATACTCATTATAATTATAACTATGGGTTTTCATATGAAAATAACATTAAACAGAACAGATACAGTAGGTGCAATAAATACACACATGCACAAGGTATTTATGTAATTTATGTTAAATCAATCTATAATCAATTTACTCAGCAAACTACAGAATGGCAACTTGAGATATATGTATACTTTTATAATAGGAATATTACTAATATAATACAATAATTTGAATTTTTACATTTAAACAAGTAATATTTCTGTAGTAGTAACTGCTACTATATAAAAACTGCACTGAAAGTGTTTTCTGGTTTCTCACTCTAGGGACTTTTGGTACTGAATATAGACTGGTTATGCTGCTCCCTGATGAAAGTAAAAAAGTTCTGCTATTACCTAAATTGCCTGTTTTAATGATATGATTGTGGCTCAGGATTTTGTGGCCAGTTTTTCTTCTTTTTCATAACGAACAGGATAACATTAATTTCAATTTTGTATATGCTTTGATAACATTGTTTAAGTTGAAATTTACACTGAATATTTGATTTACCTGCTGATGTTAAAAGTGTTTGCACAACACATGTTATGGCACTTTCGTTCATATGGCAGAACATTTTAAATAAAAGTGCACTGTACACTACTTTTGAATTCATTATCGGATTCCGCGTATACAAATGTGATTAATCGTGATTAATCATGGAAATCATGCGATTAATCACGATACAAATTTTAATCATTGCCCAGCCCTAGTTATTAAATGTCAATTACTCTAGCCTACATTTTATTTGGAAAACCACCGACTGGTGACAGTGATAAGGTAAGATGAGGCGTTGACCTTGCCAAATGTTAGCTTGCTATTCACAGATGAGGTTCCCTACAGCTAGCCTAGCTAACGGTATGTCTTATATAGAGACCGTCTGGTAAAATAAGCAAGCTGGTGCTGTTGTCAACATCGAGATCATCTATTTTAACTAGCGCTGTGAAAAATAATGCGTTATGATTAATTTACAGGATTAATCCGTTATTTTTTTTAACTCATTTAAAGCATGTGCTGAATGAGCTTCCAATAAACCCACAATCGACTGTTCGCGAAACTCCTCCCTAGAACGGCCCTCGTCCAATCCTACCAGAGCAACCTCTACTAATATAAAAGAAGAGGGTCAGATAACCTTTAAGTCTGATGAGCATGGTGAAACGGTGTTCATACGGGACTTGTAGATCTGACACAAGGTACTCTGGGATTTTAGAGCGACACGCAGTTTTTTCCCGCATTTCTAAAGCCCAAAACAAAGGAGGAAAGGAGCCCGCTGTGGATTTAACAGTGTGGGAGACCCTGCTCCCAACTCAATGTATCAAAGACCACAAACACACGTCTGCTCCAAAGTAAATGAAGCTTCTTGAGATTGCCAGCTAGCGAACTAGCTATGCTATCTAGCTAACTATCTAGTTGAGAGAACACCCCCAAGCAGTTATGGTTCATGTCAACTAGTATTATAACGACACCAAGTACATAACTAGTCTCTCCAACAAATGTGCTAATGTTAAAATAAAATGTTAATGTTACCGTCTGTAAGGTTGCACACTTAGCTATCTTAGCTAGCGATAGCAAACGAGCTAGCTTAATATACTGTATCAATCTTGAACAAAACGTCCCAAAAGGCCATTATGAACTTTTATTTTAATCTTTGTAGCATTTTGTAAACGGGCAACCTGCTCCTGGGTATCCCAAGGTATGTGTGGTGTAGTGAAGCTTCAGAATAACGACAAGCAGGATGATATTAACACTCTTTACTGAGAACTGTCAGCACAGCAGCATGAAAGTACGTAGCATTGAGGTTCACTTTTCTTCTGCTCTATGTACGTAAGTTAGCTAGGATTGATTGCGGAAAAGTGCCTCCTAGTGGTAGCACAATATATAACAGTATTCCAGAACACAACAGTATGCATATGCACAACCTGAGAGCAATAACGGGTGATTAGATACAAAGCCATATCATTACATAAGGATCATCATTTTAGATGTCCAATATGGAATAGCAAAGAATAGCAAAGATTATTGCTTTGCAGCATTTGTAGCACTATTATTTTTGTTTTTTTATGAATAAAAAAAGAAAACATTTTAAATGTATGTATCCGTCTTTTCTCATACATCTTTTTCGCACAAAAATATACCGAGAAAAATATGTGATTAATCATGATTAATCCACAGAAACCTGTGATTTATTTGATTAAAAATTGTAATCGTTTCACAGCCCTAATTTTAACATGTTAGCCGTAGTCACTTGCTTACAATCGATGAGCAAGCTATCATGGTGGTAGTTGTAAATAGGGTAATCTTATAATTTCTATTAATTTGTGTCAAAAAAATTAACCAGCTAGTTTGTTATGCTAAAATCACTGTGATACACACAACACTTACATTATAAACAATGTTAATATGTTATCTAGATTGTTAATATGTTATCTAGAGGTGTTGACTTGGCCAAGTATAGCTTGCGTTTCACAACACTTACATTATAAACAATGTTAATATGTTATCTAGATTGATGATTCTGCTAGTGGAATAAAAAATGGATAAAAAATAAATGAAGGGACATTTATAATAGACAAAAAAAGTGCGATTAATTGTGTTTAAATATTTTAATTGTTTGACAGCACTAATTTCAAGTATATTTATCTAATACGCTTTGAGTGTACTTACCAATAGGCTTTGTAGTTAAACATTTAATCTGATCTGATAACCATCTGATCTGATCTGATACTATTCCTCTAGCAAACTATACCTACCTTGGAGTGTTACAATAGCCAGTATCATTTCATTCCATGTGTCCATCCAGGCAAATTGGTGGATCCAAATGTTATTAAAGGCACCCAGTGCAACTTTCGAGGCTTAAAAATAAACATTCAATTTCTAGTCTTTTTTACACGTGGTAAGTTTCAATAACTCCATACCATTACATACCGACATTCAAGCAGCAAAGATGAGTTGTCGTTGTGTGGTGAGAACTGATAGAAAATTGATAACAACAACAATCGCCGCCATTTTCTTTATTTTTTGGTAACCTACAATAAATAAAGCAGGTTCCAGTCAATGGAAAAATGGCTTCTCCCCACCGGCGATTGTTGTTGTTTACGATTTTCTATCAGTTCTCACCACACAACGACGTCTCATCTTTGCTCCTTGAATGTCGATATGTAATGGTATGGAGTTATTGAAACTTACTACGTGCAAAAAAGACTAGAAATTGAATGTTTATTTTTCATTGAATGTTTACATAAAGTTGCACTGGGTGCCTTTAAAAAACAAGCATATATGATGTAATTTCTTTGTAATCATCCAAAATAATGTTAAGTGTATGGGTATTTTTCCCAGTAGGCCACTGACTGGTCGATACGTGTGATCCATTGAGTGGGCAGCGGCGCCGTGTACTTAGTGGGCCGCACGCCGTGTATTGAGTGGGCCGGTCTGACAGGAACTCCCGGACCACTTTTTCCCCCCAGTCCGCCCCTGGTGCTAACTGTACTTTAGTTCCTCAGATATACTTGTATTGCATATACTTAAAGTAGGACCAGCAGACCAGTATGTGACAGCATCAATTTAGACTAGCGCTGGGCAACGATTAAAATTTGTATCGCGATTAATCGCATGATTTCCATGATTAATCACGATTAATCACATTTGTATACGCGGAATCCGATAATGAATTCAAAAGTAGTGTACAGTGCACTTTTATTTAAAATGTTCTGCCATATGAACGAAAGTGCCATAACATGTGTTGTGCAAACACTTTTAACATCAGCAGGTAAATCAAATATTCAGTGTAAATCTCAACTTAAACAATGTTATCAAAGCATATACAAAATTGAAATTAATGTTATCCTGTTCGTTATGAAAAAGAAGAAAAACTGGCCACAAAATCCTGAGCCACAATCATATCATTAAAACAGGCAATTTAGGTAATAGCAGAATTTTTTTACTTTCATCAGGGAGCAGCATAACCAGTCTATATTCAGTACCAAAAGTCCCTAGAGTGAGAAACCAGAAAACACTTTCAGTGCAGTTTTTATATAGTAGCAGTTACTAGGCTACTACAGAAATATTACTTGTTTAAACGAAACATGTAATAATTCAAATTATTGTATTATATTAGTAATATTCCTATTATAAAAGTATACATATATCTCAAGTTGCCATTCTGTAGTTTGCTGAGTAAATTGATTATATATTGATTAAACATAATTTACATAAATACCTTGTGCATGTGTGTATTTATTGCACCTACTGTATCTGTTCTGTTTAATGTTATTTTCATATGAAAACCCATAGTTATAATTATAATGAGTATAATAATGATTCATAAGTATGCAGTGTCATAACTACATCTCTGACGTTTATAACAAACCAAACCGTTTAAGAATCAGTTGAAAATTGAGCAAGCTATGGTTATTTAAAAAGTACATGTAGGCCTACGGAGTCGAATGTTTCTGGCCGACGGAGTCGAATGTCCGCACATTTCGGCCATTTTGAGGACAGTATAGCTCACTCCCCCTTAACATTGTGTTGGTAGTGGTACTTTTTAAATAACCAGAACTTGCTCAATTTTCAACCGATTTTCAAACGGGTTGGTTTGTTATAAACGTAAGATATTTCTTATGGCACTACATACCTATGAAGAATTATAAACATGGGTTTTCATATGAAAATAACATTGAGAGGTCTCGTTTCAGGGGAGTGTTCAATAGAGCAGATTGCACAAAATTCTGGCATCTTCATTGGCAATAAAGTCAGCAATTTCCTGTCGAAATCATAATGTAAGATGTTTAACAAACCAACCCGATTGGAAATCATGTGCAACTTCAGTTTTATTATGTGCAACTTAAGTTGTATTGAAAAGAAAGAACAATTACTCGCCAATTGATGTAAAATGACTGATACACAATAGCCGTGATAAACAATTAAGCTGCACATTTCAACATGTTCAAGCATTCAGAATTATTACCAAGGTAATGACGATTGTAAATCAAGTCATTTGTAAATCCGTCAAAATTTTCGTGAGATAAGAGTGTAAACGTTTGTGAAGATCACTGACGTTACCTAACGTACCACTGATCCCTACCGAAAGCTATACTGTCCTCAAAATGGCCTCCTGTGCGGACATTCAAGAGTCCGCCATAATCCATCTAGCCTTTATCTAAGATATCTATGGGCAACGCAACGAGACATATATCTATGGTTTATCCGTTTCCGATTTCGCTGCAGACTTTTACAAAATAAAACCTTTGAGCAAAATAGTAAAACCTGCGTTAACGCGCGATAAAATAATTGTCGCTGTTAAATAATTGATGAATTAACGCAAGATTAACGCGTTAACTTGCCAAGCCCTAATTTAGACATTACACTGAGACTGATATTAATACTGGTATAACATCTCATAGCAAGAATTTTCCAGGTCTCAACTAATTTTTCCCATTCCCATTTCCCCCTGATTACTGGTGTCTAGATTGAATTGTTTTAAGTTTGAGTTTGATAGTCTGTTTGGCAATGTTTTGATAGTATAACTTCTCAATTTTGTATTATGCTAGGCTTAATTGGATATAAGTGGCACGTTTCATGTTCCAAGGGTTGCCAGCATGTGCAGTTAAACCTCTTCAATTGATTCAAAATGTAATATGTTCTCCCAAAGAATAGTGTGGTGGTCCCTACATTAAGCAGAAGACGTCCAAAGTAAAGCTTTCCACCTGGTGAGTGGAATGAGTCAGAGCTCCACTTACTCTATGTACAGCAGCAACCCCATGGATACAAAACTGACGTGGTAATATTTGGTGTAATTATTGATAAAATTGTCACTCTAAGTTACCAATGTTTTGGTTCACTATGTTCAATTAAATTAATTTATAATACTGAGCCTTTGTTTAAAGTCATCATCTATTTCTCACAATACAGCCCAACATTTTGTAAACCATATTCCCTACTACAACATAATAAAACCACTGCAAAAAATCAAGGAGGTTAAACAAAATATACACTAAATAAATAGGCAATACACAAACAAACTCCAAAAAAGAACATGCCATGCAACAAGTTTCAGTGCATATTTGCTCTGGGTACAGTAAAGGAAAGTGGGAGGTGTTCTTGTTCAGAGGGGATTGTGGCATGGGATAGACAGAAGTGATGTGCATTGCAGTGCATGTAGTAGGCTAATGTGTGAGGGATGATAGAAGAGTCCTTGTTTAGGAGGATGATGGCCTGAGGAAAGAAGCTGATGAGGTGGCGGTTGGTCTGAGTCTTTAGGGCACTCACTCATGGTCTCTGTTGAGATGGAAACCGCTGGAAGAGGGAGTCATCAGGGTGGGAGGGGTCAGCCATGATTTTCCCCACCCTCTTCCTCATCCTTGATGAGTAAAGGTACTTGAGAGTGGAGAGCAGACAGCAGCTATTCTCTCTGCACATCGCACCGTTGGCTGGTGCTTATGCTTGGTGTGCAAAGATGCAGAGCAGAACCAGACCAGAGGAGGATGTGATGATGGCAGGAGTCTTTTATGGCAGTACAGAAGAAGTGCTTGAGACCGACCACATTTCATGAGTTGTTGCAAGAAATACATGAACTGCTGAGCCTTCTTCATAACTGCAGTGCTGTGTCTGTCCCATATAAGATCCTAATGAATGAAAAAAGGATGAAAAACAAATAGTAAAATTAATTTTTAAATATGCAGGAAGCAAGGACAGGGGATTTAGGTGGTCTTTTTTTTTCCTTGTAAGTAGCCTGTTTTGAACTATCTGTAAGTTAGCGATGGACTGGCAGCTGGAGGTGGAAAACTATTGACTATAGACTATTTTCCCATGAGTTTAGCTGAGCATTGGGTCATCAGGGGAGACTCAACATATACATTTAATCATTTGCATGACGCGATACTACCGGGATGACTGTATGTGAAAATATGCTGACGCCTCTTTATGGTATCCCAGAGACAGTGGTCAGGGTTGGAAAGAACTGCGTGCATAAGACGCAGAAGCAGCGGTGACCGTTAAAGTACACAGAGGGAATTGGGAGTGCATGAGATGTGGAAGGTTGTGAGCTTTGTTGACATTTATTTACTACTGACTATTTCATTTGAGCTGGACGAATTAGACTACCTCTTACCAGGTGTTTAACCTTTTAAAACAAAAATGTTATTCTTTTTTAAAGGTTGCCAGGATGTGTGTTAACTTCGAGGATATCCCACTTGGATTCATTGCAGATGCCCATAACACAGGTTTGCTCCTGCTTCCTTGTTAGAACAGAAATCAAGGGTACATGATATTTTTTGCCATAGATAAATTCAAATTAGGCAGTGGTACTATGTGATTGGCGCATGCAAATGTTCCCTGCCAGAGAACGCCTCAGAGGAATTATTAATTTATCACTGGAGTTAAAGACAGTTCTACTGAATAGCTTTCAAACTGCCAGACTTAAGCATGGTCTCTAGGGAGTTGAAATGTATCTCTTTATGTGGACAGTTGAAATCATCTGTTTCTAGCTGGCAAATTCATGATACCATAAAATGAGCCTGGCTCTGCCTGCCTACCAGATAGCAGAAGGCCAGTGGAACAATGTCTGCTAGTGGATTACAGACAAACGGACCACCCATTTGCCACGTTTTTTCTTTTCTTTTTTCATTTATACTTCTTCATTAACATTCCTATAGATGTTACATAGATTTAATGTTTCACATTGAGAGTCTTCTAGTGCCATAAACTGCTTCTGTTTAGCAGCTGTTATTTTAAATAGACCATGCAAAGCAGGGACGTGCAGTCATAGGAGGCGTCATTTTGAAAAGTAAAACAAAAAAATATTTAAAAAATATATATATATATATTTATGTATTATAAAATAAATATTCATATTTCTCTAGTTATCTGTGTTACGAGTGTCATTTCTGCATGATTCCGATCATTTCGAGCATTTTTATTATCAAAATCGCTGAATTTGCGCATTTCCGCTTCCTGAATACAAATGCATTGCTGTCTATGGGCAGCTGAGCATAGACATGTATATGGCTGAGCCGGTGCCTCAGTAAGGATTGCGCAATCACTCCAAACTGGGTTTTACGCATGCGTGCGCAAGCGCAGAACCTTTGAGTTGAGCTCAAAACCCATTGAAAAATATTGCTACTGAGGCAGGCAGTACCACTGCTTCAAGAAGGGAGGCGAGCGAGAGCGCAATTGTCGAGTATATGTTGTTTTTAAAGCTGGACTTCTTCTAGGCTTCTACTTGGAAGGTTGTATTGCTAAGCTGAAGCAGTTCTCAAAATTGGACTTGCAGTCCAAACGTGAAATGATTAATAATGGGAGACCAATGGCGGAGCTAAAATGTTTGCTTCAAACGACGGGACAGAAGGTATTGACATTTGCAGTGGAGTGTTTCAAGTTTCCCAACGGAACGGGACATATTCATGCGCAACACAAACCTAGCTAAAGGCTGCTAGGTGCAGAGGAGCCGTGAATGGATTACGAGCTCCAACAAAAGTGCACCAACTTTAAATTATACCGGTCAGTAGAACATTTTGGTATTGTGTGCTATGTCTGTGGTGTTTAACTGTTTGCTTGTTAATACGTTGTGTAAATAAATATGTAAGTGTTTTTTTCTCAACTTCAAATTCAAGTGTCCGAGTTGCATTGTTGTAGCCTGACGATGTCATACTCATAATTCTAGTCAGAATATGAGTCTGAGACCGGACAATTGGGCTGTGATTATGGGGCGTGTTTCAACGAACCAGGAAAGAAAATTCCTCTTCGCTGAATTGGATACCTAGAACCAATCAGCGCAACGTAGTATTACCATCTGACAGATTAAACTTTTACCTGCTCCCGTAGGAAGGACGGCAAAAACATCTTTTCAATCGACAAATGCCTTGATCGCGTTTCTCTGTTCCTCTTTCAAAATGAATGCGCTGTCAATATCTGCTGAGATATGCCTGCTCACGTTACTTAATTAGCACTCAAGGCTAGAAGCTACCATTAGTTTCAATGATTTTTTTGGCCAACGCGTTAGCATAACCGATCAATAATGGTCTAGAGTGCTTTAGTTAGGACCTAAAATCCTCGGCAACACTCGTTTTGCGTATACACAACTAACCGAGTCAATGTAGACATAAAAAAGTTGTGTAGATAGCTTAAATCATATAAAATATGTCCCACTAAGCTCCCGAGACGGCGCCATCTTTGTTCGATGTATATTCCGGTATATTCTATCTATATCTGTCCATCAACGTATAAAGCCCGCCCTTACAATTTGATTGGTTTAGATTGCGTTTCAACCTTTTTGAAACGTTAAATCTCTCCCAACTAACTCGATTCCAGACTGAATCTCCCAGACCAAAAATTTTGTGGGCGGAGTTCAGGCTGGTATCCAGGCTAGCATTGTTGGGCAAGCTACTTGATATTTGTAGTGAGCTAAGCTATCAGCTACTCTACAATAAATTCAGCTTCACTACACAGAAGCTAGCACTCCATAAAAAGTAGCAAGCTAAGTTACATAAACCTGTCAAAAGTAGCTTGATACATTAGAAGCTACTTTCAGTTAAACAAACTGCATGCCAAGTCAATGCCATTTTAGGGATCAACACAACTGTCAGTCAGATAAAAACGGTTGAATGGATGAAATTCGTGTGTTCGTATGTTTGTGTTGGATGTCATTGAAGTTGACAGGAACTTTTTCTTTGGATTACAAAGAAGGCATCTGAAAACATATTTAGTTTCAATCGTCGCACGGACTTTTCACTTTTTAACTTTCATCATCTTCAGCTGTATCTAAACATCAACAGCATTCTAGTTATCCGGTTGTCTAGAATCTGCATGCAAACTACCCATTTAAAATTAGGGGAGAATTAATTTTAAATGTATGAGCAGCGTCTGGTGTACTTGAAATGACGATAGCCTATCTATCTATCTATTTTCACTCGTCTCGCCTAAAGTGATGTACTGCTTATTTTTTGTGTTTAATGGCTGCAGGGAAGCCTGTTATGAATGAACATCAGAAAGGTCCAGGATAAATTAGGTTTCCAGGACGCTACTGCGGTACTTGATCAATAAAAGAGCTTAGCTACTGAAAAGTTACTTGGTTTTGTAAATAGCGACGTTACTGCCAAGCTACTGACAAATGTAGACAAATTGAAATGAGCCATATCATTGGTGGGAGGGCTACATACGCTTCCTTGTAACGATTAATATCTTATTTGACACGGTGTAAAAGTTCAATTACCACACCGATTGTACGTTTAGCTGTCGTAAAAGTCAGTTAACTATTGAGCCGCATAACTTCTTGTAATAATAATCGTTTAAAAGTAATAGTATTAGACAATAAAACAAAGTTTTTTCAGTTCTGGTGAGATGACAATTTTTAAACCATAAGCATATATTTCTATTTTTTTTAAACAACTACAGATCGGAATGACGTAATCACTTCCGGTTTCTGTGCCTCACCAGCTGTGAACCTCACCGCACGTCACTGATGCAAAGGATGTGATTCAGAAATTGAAATGTAGTTACAACAATGGCAGCAGTGCGAGAGCTAGCTGAAGTGATACAAACAGTAGTAATAATACTAGCAAACATCGAAGAATTCAAGCTCGAGCTAGACAAATGTCTATGTTTTCATCAACGGCAAGGGCAATGTTTCCTTACTGACAACGAGATTTGGGGAAAGGCTTATATATTATCTTGCACTGTAAGTGTGATATAGGACGTGTGGCAATTCCATAGTGATCAATGCGGATTGGTTAAAGACTGGTCCAGTGGTTTAAAAATTAACAAAACATCTACACCCATTAGGATGCAATCACTGGAAACAATCCCCAATGGAGCGGGACCAGACCCTATTGATGAAGTGAATTTGGGTCTGGTTATATCAAGGTACCGTACAATGGCCAATTAGAGGAGTCAGGACTGAACACCACAATCTATTTGCCTCCTCGAATTCCCAATCTTCCCATAGAGTTCCAGCAGATGCAAGCAGGAGGACTACTGTAGGGTGGTCTCAGTGACCTCTGGCTGAGTAGTGGTAACTTAAGCAGCAGATGTCGGATGTCTGCAGATGCCTCCAAAAGCAGTTTGGTAGAGATTAGCTGACACTGCCTGTATGTTTTGCAAGCTGTACTATTATGGCGTGGGGGGTTATCAAGCATAGACGGAATGAAGATATTGATCGCTTTGCCTTCCATGACAGTGATGCACTACAAGCTATTTTTGTATTGGAGGGAATTTGCTGCCTTTGTCTGAATTAAACAGCATGCTATATATAAGCACCTAAAAATACCATGCCTAAAGACTATGGCACTTCATGGATGCTGTCGCTAGTAACCTCTGTCCCACTGAGCCAGAACAACACTCTCCTTTGCCAACACATGGCATTACCTGAGGCTGTACCTGCTTGTGCCAGCAGTAGAAAGCAATAATCATCAACATAATTTAGAAACCCAAGGTTATTAATTGATAGATATAAAGATAGACATAGATAGACATACATAGAGAGATAGATAGATAGATAGATAGATATAGTCAAGTTTCACTCATCAGTGGAACATAGTGGTCAGGACACATAGTCATAGAAGGTAGGGTGCCAATCCTATGGCTACTACTAGGCAAGAATAAAAAAGTAAAATTTAATTTGAGCAGCTGCAGGGAGCCAGTGAAGGGCAATCAGTGGAGGAGTGACACGTGTCCTCTCTGGCTGATCAGAGAGCAGAGGCGCTGCTGCACTCTGGGTCATCTGTAACAGTCTTATCACACAAGCAGGCTGGCCCACTAGAATAGCAATGCAATATTTTAATGCAATTGTCTTAAGATGACTAGGGTCTGCACAAGGGGTTGGGTAGCATACTGTATCAGATGGGCTCTGATCTTCTGAATATTATAGACAAAGTGGCAAGACCTTGAGACGATACTGCATGCTCAGAGAAGGTAAGCTGGTCTTCAAAATATGGAGCGCCCTGGAGTCCACCTTGACAACAGACAACAGTCTGGACCCAGAAACTAAACATGGAGGCTTTTTACAGGAACGGACTTGAGAAGAGAGAAAGCAGATGGTCTTGAATATATGCAGCAAGATGATGCAATTGTCTGCTGTGGCAAGTGCAATATTTAGTTTTTTTTTTTTTACAGTAACAGTAACAAACTAACAAACAAATAAGATAAACTGGCTCAGTCCCCCAGTTGGGGACCGCTCTGGCGACCCTGGAATTGGCTGAGAAGAAGAGGATGGTGCACAAGCATCCTCTTCAAGACATACTGGTCTAACAGCGGAGCCTTTTAAGCAGGAAGCTCCTTTGGCTTCATGGTGATAAAGAAAACTAAAGGAAATTGTCCCAACTGCCATCACTCTGTAGAAGGACTCTCCTCTGTGTCAGAGGTGACTCCTATTATGATATATTTTTTGTATTTAATTGTCTAATCTTCTCATGGTCTTTCTTAGTCTCTATTCTAATGCATTGTAAATGTATTTGTATTGTATCCTGTCTATTTTACCTCATAACATAACATAATTCAGTCAGGTTTCAGTCAGAGACACAGCTATCATTAAGATTTTAAATGATAAATGCTTAAATCCCAATACAGATAAATCATCAGTCCAAGGGCCTCATTTATAAAAAGTTGCGCAGAAACCATCCTACATTTTGTGAAATGAGCGTAAGTGAGATCCACAGAAAACGAACGTACACAAAAAAAAAACATGTGTACGCCAATCCTTCGGTTATAAATCACAAATGATCGTGGAACTGTGCACAACTGACTCTCCACCCTCAAAACGCCCCTAATTAATCTAATTAGCATATTATCAATGTACAAACAGAGCGCATCCTCAATGCACAAACTCTCTGTGACAATGGCAAGCAAGAAAGAAACATGTAAACAGAAGAATTATAGTGAGGCTGACATCGACGTTCTGCTGATGGAAGAGCAAAACATTGTTATAAAGCCTGTCAGGTGGCGTAATGGCAAAAGCAAAGTATGTGACATGTAGTAGACACGTCTCCGAAGCACCTGCGGCACGAGCAGCAACAGAAGCCGCATCTGCGGCAGCAGCACCATGGCTTTGGTGCGCTCCACTACCGACCACGCACGGGCATTTGCTGTATTGAAGTGGGCTTCCTAGGCTGTCTGAGTGTGCGCAATCTGGATGAGAATACATTGGGAACCCTGTTTTACGAAGGAAGTCCTCTTTCCCATTTTGCTGTTCCTGGGCACTGTATGGAAATCTAAAAAATTGCGGGCATATTGAGGGATAATACTGTGAAGAACATCGGGCAAAATTCTGATTCATAATGACGGGGATTGCTCGACTGGTCTCCAATTTCTCGTCGGAACGTTCCTGTAGCCAGGAATCCAAGAACATACAAAACCTGAACGTGTATGGCCTGGTTTGATCTGGTGCGCCTCTGTAGACGAGAGGCCATTTGGGCACAACGCTCTCGGCAACGGTACCTGCTTATCAGCCATACATCATCCTGTGTCAAAAAGTCTGCGCGATCACGAAAAAAACCCCTCTCCCTCCTTATTGCGCAGTTGGCAATATCCTCTAACAACGCCAATGCAGCCATATCTCCTACTGAAAACTAAGCCACTATCAGACTGTTTTACATTATGAAATTAAAACGGAATACCTTTTAGATGAGAATCTCATTCATGTGTGAATAATTCTAATAGTTTAATTGATTTTATTGAGCGAAACATTAATTTGGCCTTTCACCATTAGCCCTAATGGTGACGGTGGTGCTGACGATGATGATGAGGAAACTGCGTGTAGGCTGTCGGCGCTCGGAGAGTTCCGAATTCCTGCAGTACTCCAGTATTGCCACAAGGAAATGTACTTACACAAACTAAAACCAGATGTAGTGATACGTCCTTTTCTACGTCTAAGACGTTTTTTATAAATCTGTACTTAGACTTGGATTTGACCGCACGCACAGTCTGAGATCAATTCTGTGCCTAAGTACGTTTTATAAATGAGGCCCCAAGTCTTACTGGACCTGAGTGCAACACTGTTGAGCATAATATATAACTACACTGACTGGAACATTGGGTTGGTTATCAAGTGGCTCAGATCATACAGACAGGAACTTTGTTACCGTTGGAAACTACCTGAACACCAACCTCCACTCCATGACCTGTGATGTGTCCATGACCTGTGATGGGGTCAATCATAGGGGCTTTATCATTCAACCTTTATATACTCGCACTTTATTATCATAGCTATGCTTATGACACCCACAAATAATTAGCCCTCCACCTAACAATATGGTCCTCTACAATCTCTTTGTCTTAAAATCTTATTCGGCTTAACAAGGGCACAACTGAAAATATGTGAGTGGAGAGATTTAGGATTAATATTCATTCTGACACCAAAGGATTTAAAGCAAAGGACGTTGTCAGACATGTACCCACAGTGGTGTTTTAACAACCATGCGAAAGCAATAATAAATCAGCTTTTTACCATCTCAATAAAATCTCTTCTTTCTTAATATCAGAACATGACACCAAAGGACTCATTCATGTTTCCAACAATCCAAATACAAAAAACATTACTAAATGAAGCAGGAGCAAAATACATCTCAGATATGTTTCAGCAGTGCACACTCCCTAGACTTCTCAGATCACTGGAGAGAAATCTGTTGGTAATGTCTTGTCAGAACTAAACATGGAGAAAATTCTCAGCTCTGGAATCAACTTCCTGATGACATCAAATGTCACATGACCAGAGCCAGTTTCAGACTCAAAATCCAATTGTTCTCAGATACTTTTTGTTAACTGATTTAATGCACTATACAGATTTAATTTATTTTGTATTATTGCTCTTTTATCTGTCCTTTTGTACAGCACCTTCACCAATGTGAATGAGTTGTACTATGTATATAGATTAACTTGCCTTTGAACATACTGTGACACATTACGATTACTGTTTTCTCATGCAGAAGAAATTGTGTCTTTGGGTGAAGGACTGCTTGACCTATCCCAGTTGTGTGAACAGTCCATGAAAAGTACAGATGGCTTTGCGAGGGCTTGAAAAGCGATGGCCTATAACATGCCCCAGGCTCTCTCAGAAGTCAACCTCTCCTCCACATGTGACTGGTCACCTTGGACATTAAGTAGATTTAATGGAGCAGTAGGTCATTTATATCACGGGTGAAATTGTATTGACCAGATCCATAGTTACAAAGGGTTTCGGCTGTCTGCGAGTCACGTCCTTGGTAATTTGAATTTGTATTCACAGTCTTTAAACAAACATTGCGAAAGTAATATGCTGGAAACGTGGCGGATTTAAAAGAACTTTTAATAATTCATTTTAACCCATATTTTTCACTTCAAATACTATAAAACCTTTATGCCTTACAGTGAAGTTATTTTTAATTTCATACAACTATAGCCTAACATTCTGCAAAAAGGAAGCTTCCAATACTATTTTGACAGCAGTCTTTCTTCATATTGTAAGCGTACCCAAAAGGTGAGGAGGCTTACTTCAACATCCATAGGCTCCATCCCTGTTTCACAGTAGTTGGCAGAGATCACTCTGATGACAATTTGATTCTTCAACCCACTGCAGAACATGAACCAAACACATGGCAGGCTGCACTTTGCCAACCTGGTTCAAAGGTAAATAGTGTACACAAGGACCACTTTCATCAAACATTTCTTAGCGGTCAGGGGCTCAACCATACACACACAACACAAAGCTTTGCTGAAGGCTGGAACCAATTAATCAATAATGTTTTAGCATCACAAAACTGAACTGTCTCTTTTTGTTATATTTTTTTTCTAACTCTTTTGTTAATTGTATTATCCCATGTCTATTTTCCTTACCTGAATGGATATTTACCTCGGGGTAAATAGATTACACAGTGACATGAGTTCCTTGTGTTTCAACAGAACTGTATACATTTCCATATCTATACCTTCTCTATACTGGATACTGAATGTGGACTGTTAAATAGTTTTGGAGGGTAGACAAACTCATGAAATTAACTTAACTAATTTACTAATCATGAAATTAACTTAACTAATTTTTACTGTGATGTAAAACTTTGAGTTTTATCAAAGACTATTGTCACCACTTTTGGATTTATACAATGCCTTTATGTATGAAATTCTTGCCTGTATTCAGCACCAGTTTAAATGGCATACTTGAAATTAAGTACTGTGCAAGGTGTCTTTTTTACTATATGGAGTCATAAGACCGTCCTACATGTCTGCCAATTAATACCAAGGGAGAAGATGGACTCTCAGATGAAGTCATTAGTTACGCAAACCCAGCCATCATCCAGCCTGTTTATAAGAATCATATCTATCTTCTCTCCTGCTTTAGACACACACACAGCTTAAAAATACTTTGTGGATGTACTTCAGAAATATAACAAGCCAAAAAACCTGAACAAAAAACCCCCTGATAAAACAAAAGAGGGGCCACCTTCTGCAGGCAGATTAGAGGTGGAGGCACTGAGGGACATCCAGGGGATTTTGAGTTTTTGAGTCTGGAATCAGCCCCCGTATAACGGGAGTTTCATGATGAGTTTCTGGCGAAGGAAAGATTCATGTTAAAGAAGAAATTACAGGAAAAGAAGTGAGGCTAATATCTGTTATTAACCCCGCACGGGTGTCGCTGTAAAGTGATCTCAGTGTGTAACGAGGGCCCCACTGTCAGGGCTCTGAGTCCCGATGCACCACAGCTCTCCCCTGAGGAGAAGCTAACTTATTAAAATAATGTATTAGCCCACCAGATTACTGCTGCCTGCGGCAAAGGCAATTATCCCTTCCCAAATCCCCAGGCAGAGTTCCCCTCTCACAGACATAAAATGAGAGGACGCAAAGAGAGCCAGACAAAGCACACTCCAGTGAAAAGCCTATCAATTAGGTGCGCTCCTGCTGTGGCTAGAGCCTCAGTTTGCCACAACACCAACACAATAGTAGAGCAATAGAGACACAGACATAGAGAAAGACAGATAGAAAGGGACAGACAGGAAAGACAGACAGACTTTGTGTAGAACAACTAGCATTTAAAAGTCTGAGTCAGAGGTCTTAGAAAACTAGAGAGAAGGATGAGATAAGAGGAAATAAGGGGTGGAGCTTGTAGAGACAGAATGGGGAGAGTACCACTGGTGACTTGTTTTCATGCAAATACTTCACTGTAGAAACATCATCAAGATTCCTAGTACCATCTCCATTAAGTGTTGCTGTCACTCAGATTCTTAGTACCATCTCCATTAAGTGTTGCTGTCACTCAGATTCTTAGTACCATCTCCATTAAGTGTTGCTGTCACTCAGATTCTTAGTACCATCTCCATTAAGTGTTGCTGTCACTCAGATTCCTAGTACCATCTCCATTAAGTGTTGCTGTCACTCAGATTCTTAGTACCATCTCCATTAAGTGTTGCTGTCACTCAGATTCCTAGTACCATCTCCATTAAGTGTTGCTGTCACTCAGATTCTTAGTACCATCTCCATTAAGTGTTGCTGTCACTCAGATTCCTAGTACCATCTCCATTAAGTGTTGCTGTCACTCAGATTCTTAGTACCAGCTCCATTAAGTGTTGTTGTGACTGGCCAGCTATCCTTGACTCAGCGCATGTTTTTCTACTGACTTTTAATACAAAATCAATACATTTAAAATATCATAAAAAAACCTCCTTACTCAAAACATTACATTTCTCAAACATATGTCAGAATAAATAGTCAGAAAGACATGTTTGAGGGCATACATAGTTATCATGTTTGACATGCTGGATGCAGGAGAAATAGGAAGGTGTAAATATCTGAGTGACTTGGACAAGGGTCAAATCATTATGGGTAGCTTACTAGAGAGGCAAGCGAGCCGGCATCTTGTGCAGATCTCGGACGAGATACTGCAACCCACCGCTTCCAAGCATTCTACTAGCGAATGTGCAATCTTTGGACAATAAACTGGGCGAGCTACACACACGGATTAACTTCCAGCAGGACATTGCAGACTTGCGGACTGGCGTTTACCGAGACCTGGCTGGATCCTATGGTGCCTGACTCTGCCGCCACTCCGACCGGCTTCTCCATCTACCGGCAGGACAGGACTTCCGAGTCAGGTAAAAGAAGGTGGCGGGCGGACAAAACGTGCGCGTTAGAGGAACTTTACGGAGTAATTAATGGACTTGAGGATGCTCACCCTGAGGCGGTTTCTATTGTTGTTGGAGACTTCAATAGGACCAAACTGAGGAAAGTTTTACCGAAGTACTATCAACACATAAACTTTCCTACCCGGGGTGATCAGATTCTTGACCATTGCTACTCACAGATTCGAAACTGTTACAAACCCCTCCCCCTTCCCGCTTTTGGGAAATCGGATCACACCTCCATTATGCTAATCCCTACCTACACTGTAAAAAAAAACAACCTAATTTTACAGTTAATAACTCTACATTTTTACAGTGGTTTTCTGTTTTGTGAAATTGTATACAAAACTACGTATAATAATGGACGTTAACTATAAATTAAAAACACGACTGCTATTTTAAGGATAATGCCAATAATGACAAATTACATGGATTTCTATTTTTTTTTTACAGAAAATAACTGTATTATTTATACATAATTTTTCTAAAATACATGCAAATGTAAATAAAATTACACTGATAATCTGAAATTAAATATGTAGTTCATTATATTAAGGTTTATGTACATACTAACAATTTATCATGTTTCTATTTAAATTTACAGTGAATTCCTCAAAAATTCAGCAAACCCATTTTCATTAGCCTGTTAGAACCTTGATGTTTTTTGGCAAATTCTACCTAAAATTCCATGCCCAAATGTAAAGGCCTACTTTTGAGTCTTAAGTATAGTATGATGGCAAATTTCAATTTGATGTTACAGAGTACCCCTCAAGCTATGATAAAATACCTTTAGAGTACCATATATGTTATCACAAATTTTAGTAAGATGTTGATAACCTTCCCAAAATATAGGGGCCCCCTAATTCTTTTTCCTTTTGCATCTAGATTACTGTGGATTTAAGTGGGAAAATGAATAAAAAGGCCAGTTATGTCATAAAATTGTGTGCCCCCAAGGGTATGCCAACACCTGAACAAATGGAACTGATATCTCATCCCAATCAAAAGTTAGAAGATAAATAATCGGTGATCTCTCCATATACTCTTCCGTGACTTCCTGCTTTCTGATTCTACCAGACTCTATTTCAATCTTCTCGTCATCCAATGGTTGAAGCTCTTTCAATGCTGCTGTTACCCCATAAAAACAATCTTTTTTGGGGCTGATTCTCTGTTTTATTTTTAGAAGCCATGATGATGTAGAATAAATGTGTTTCGTTGTACAACTGCATTTCGTTATAGAACTGTCTAAAACTTGCGTGGCTAAACGGCAAAACAAATGCACGTGAATTACTGATTACATCCCACCTTCTCTGTTGTGCACTCGGATATCTTTGCATCTCATTGGTCTACAGTCATGATTGACACATGTGTGGACCAGTCAAGGAAAGTATTAGTTTATGTTTTCCACGTACAGACTTAGCAGAGTTTACCATAGCAACCATGGAGATATGATAGCAACAAAATAGTCTTGGGTGCGCGCGTTGTGTCAGACTGACAGGTCAGTCAACCTATGATATTAGTTACAGGTTCCCGTATCTTGCTGGCTGATTGGGTTATCCTGATAAGATAAGACTCTGTAAAAGGTCGGGATAGCCTTCGTGCTTAGAGCAAGATGTTACTCATAAGAGGACTCAGGAGGTTGAAGATGTTAGAAAGATGGGTATTTTTATTAACCCAAATAAGGCACAAAGGCAGTAAAAACACTGACAATACTAAATCAATATAAAAAATACAGTTTTCACTAAGGACAAATGCATGGCATTAAAGCCACCAGCAAATAAGCAATTCACATAAGAGCACATGTATAAAAAGGACCATTAACTGGTCAGTGAGAGTTCGTAAGGCTTGCGCCTTATTAAACACGATCACTCTCACTACGAAACAAAACAAAAGCAAATAAAAGGACCAAGGTAACTAGCCCATCGTGAGAGCTCCAAGGACTTACGTCCTATTAAACTGGCAACTCTCCTGAACAAAGAAAAAAGGTAAGTTTAAGTAGCCTTGACAAGCACCTTGAATTGGCTCATACCAATCATTGATTTCAGGTGTGTCAATCAGCAAGGCACCAACACCTGAAGCTCACAGCAGCCATACCTAAAAAATCTAACTCCCAATCAACTAGGAAACACAGACTACACATGGTAGCAATTAGGCTTGGTGCCGGCATAGACGACACATAATAAAGCAGCCAAATCTCATTAAACATAAACTCCATATATCGCGCCATCTTCACAACACAAACTTAGACACTAAACACCGGTTGACAAAAGGTATGAAATATGACAATATGATGTATGATTGTTAAACTAAATAAACAGAACATTTCAGAGACAAGACATTGAATGTGTGCTGATTTTAACTGAACAAAGACATGAACATCAAACATGTAACACACACACACACCAAAACACCTGCACCCAGTCCACAAAAGCAGCAGCCTACAGGCTGCAGTGGCGGGTCACACAGGTGCCCCGTCACAGACTCACTTTGTTCATTCGGTTAAAATCAAGCCACGCCTGAACTAAACACCACTATGCATATTTGGGACCCATTCTAACGGCATCGGCAAGCCTGGTCTAGTCACACAAGAGCATTGTCCAAATTCCATAATGCTGAATGGGCACTAAATCTAACAGACCCACTCCAAAATCTTGTGGGAAGACTTCCTACAAGAAAGGCAGCTGTTATAGAGTAGCAGGGCTGGACTGGCAATCTGGCATACCGGGCGTTTTCCCGGTGGGCCGAGGTGCAATATGGGCCCCATATAATGGTCTGACCGGCTGGCCCACGAAAGTAATTCATGAGCAGCCCTATTGACACTGGGCTGGCCCAATCACATCCCCTGGGCTGACTAAGAGTAGTGTTGGAATGAGATGTGCGTGAAACTCATATACAGCCGTGGAAAAAATTAAAAGACCACTTCAAAATTATCAGTTTCTCTGGTTTTACTATTTATTGGTATGTGTAAAAGTAAAATGTACATTTTAGTTTTATTCTATAACCTACTGGCAACATTCCTACCAAATTTCAAATAAAAATATTGTCATTTAGATCATTTATTTGCAGAAAAATGACAATTGGTCAAAATAGCAAAAAAGATGCAGTGTCTTCAGATCTCGAATAATGCAAAGAAAACAAGCTCATATTCATTTTTAAACTACACAATACTAATGCTTTAACTTAGGAAGAGTTCAGAAATCAATATTTGGTGGAATAACCTTGATTTTAAATCACAACTTTCATGTGTCTTGGCATGCTCTCCACCAGTCTTTCACATTGCCGTTGGGTGACTTTATGCTACTCCTGGCGCAAGAATTCAAGCAGCTCGGCTTCTTTTCATGGCTTGTGACCATCCATCTTCCTCTTGATCACATTTCAGAGTTTTTTTTATGGGATTCAGGTCTCGAAATTGGGCTGGCCATGATAGGGTCCTGATCTGGTGATACTCCATCCACACCTTTACTGGCCTGGCTGTGTGACATGGAGCATTGCCCTGCTGGAAAAAACACTTCTCAGAGTTGGGGAACATTGTCAGAGCAAAAGGAAGCAAGTTTTTCTTCCGGGACAACGTTGTACTTTGCCTGGCTGAGGTTTGTAAAAGACCATAAGGATTGAACCAAAGCGGACTGGAGGGTCTCCTAGTTCGTCTTCTCTGATGAGTCCAATTTTCAGCTTTGCCCAACACATGGTCGTCTGATGGTTAGACGGAGACCTGGAGAGGCCTACAAGCCACAGAGTCTTGCACCTACTGTGAAATTGGACTCATCAGAGAAGACGAACTAGGAGACCCTCCAGTCGGCTTTGGTTCAATCCTTAATCCTCAATCTAGCTCTGTGGCCCACTCTACGTCCCTGGGATTCTGCCTTCCGGCCACCGGCAACTACAACCCCATTGTCAGCTGGCTTCCAACCCAGCAAGCTCTCTGTCCGTGGGCGTCCAGCCCCGCAAGCTCCCTGTCTGCTGGCTTCCGAGTCAGCCAGTTCGGTGCCGGCAGACTTTCAGGACTGCATTATCCAGAGTGCCGTGCATACGGCACCGGGAGTAATGTGACTGTCTTGTCCGGCTTGTAGCCGTGTACCTCTGTTCTTTGCCCTTGCGCACAGTAGCCAGAGTGAGACTCTGTGCGATCTTTAGTTCATGTTCCTAGATCTTGTTCTTTGTGTTAGAACTCTGTCTGTTAACCCTTTCGTGGATTTGTATACTCTGTTTATGTTTGTGTCCTGTTCCCCGGCTGTACTCCCATCAATAAACTCTGCATCACCTGAAACTCTTCACACAAACCCTGCAAGTCAATGTTTGAAATAATTGTCTTCCAAAATAAAACCATCATTTTACAATCTTGAGCATGTGTTAGCACTTTATTGAATGTGGTTGACCATAAAAATGTAGGAACAATCTGTAAAATGACAGTTTCTCTGCTAAATGTGAATTGCCGTCACTTAATTGAAGGTGTTTCATTGTAATAAATGAGGGAAAATCTGTAAAATACCAGTGTTTCTCTGCAAAACTGAGGGCTGCCACTTTATTGAAGGTGTTTAATCTTAATTAAAGAAGCCTGACTAAATGAATGGTGTTTGTTCTTAATACATTAGGAAGAATCTGTAAAATAACAGCATTTTTTGCTAAACTTGTAGTACTGTCACTTTATTGAAAGTGTTCGATATTAATAATAGATAAAAAAATCTGTAAAATAACAGTTTTTCTCTGCTGAACTGTTAGGGCTGCCACTTTATTGAAGGTTTTTAATCTTAAATATCGAGGAAAACATTGTAAAATAACAGTGTTTCTCTGCTATACTTTTAGTACCCTAACTTAATAAAAGGTGTTTGCTCGTAATAAATTAGGAAGAATCTGTAAAATAACAGTTTTTCTCTGCTAAACTGTTAGGGCTGTAACTTTATTAATGGTGTTTGATTGTATTAATTGAGGAAAAATCTATAAAAAAAAAAGTTTTTCTCTGCAAATCCTTAAATGGAAATATCTGTAAATATAGGGTTTTTGCACTTTATTTGAATTAGGATGTTTTACTTTAATTTTGCGGTTTTTGTTTAGCAGCCATAGCTGCCAGTAATTTACTGTTTTTTTACAGATTTTTTTTTTACAGTGTACAGACAGCGCCTAAAACAGGAAAAACCGGTTTCTAGGGCAGTTCAACGCTGGAGTGCTGAATCCATTAGCACTCTGCAGGACTGCTTTGACACAACAGACTGGCAGATGTTCTTTGTTGCAGCTGATGGGGACATCAATGAATACACAGACTCTGTCTCCTCATACATCTCCAAATGCAGGGGGGTGCGCTGACCAGCTTGCGGAGGTATTCACCTCCATATTCAACTTATCACTGCATCTGTCTGAAGTCCCCACCTGCTTCAAGCAGGCCACCATCATCCCCATACCAAAGAAAACATCAGTAACCTGCTTGAATGACTACCGCCCTGTAGCACTGACCTCTACAATTATGGAGTGCTTTGAGCGGCTGGTCAGAACCCACATCTGCTCTACCCTTCCCAACACCCTGGACCCCTTTCAGTTTGCATACCGTCCAAACCGATCAACAGACTACAAAACCAAGGAGATGATCGTGGATTTCAGGAAGCTGCAGAGGGGGGGGGGGGTCAGGACCCCATACACATCGAGAGTGTCAACTTCAAATTCCTCTGTGTGTACATCAAGGATGACCTAACCTGGTCCATGCAGGCAGGCTCAGCAGTCAAAACTGCACAGAAGCGGCTATACTTCTTAAGGACACTCAAGAAGTTTGGCATGTCTTCTAAAACACTAACAAACTTTTACAGATGCACCATTGAGAGCATCCTCTCAGGCTGCATCACTGCCTGGTATGGTAGCTGCTCCGCTGCCGACCGCAAGGACCTGCAGAGGGTGGTGAAGACAGCGGAGCGTATCACCGGCAGCCATCTCCCCTCCGTGCAAGGCATCTATAACACTAGATGCCTGAGGAAAGCACAAAAGATTTTAAAGGACAACAGCCACCCAGGCTATGGACTATTTTCATTGCTGCCGTCTGGTAGACGCTACCGGAGCATCCGAACACGGACTACCAGACTCACAAACAGCTTTTTTCCCCTGGCTGTAAGGCTTCTGGATCAGAAACACTGACCCACTGAACAGTCACCACCTCCACCTACTCCCTGCTCCCCCAATCATACAATTCACTTCCTAGATATATTTGCACAATTTTAAAAACTTTTTAACTTATTCTTAACATGTCTCAATTCACACTTAAACTGCTGCTAGCCCTTCTACTGTACTCTTAATTGTTGAATGTCAATGTTATATGTTATATTGTTATAATGTCATAGTGTTACAGAGCTATATGTTGTTCTTTAAATTGTTGTATGTTAATGTTACATTTGATATGTTTTATTGTCATAGTGTTATAGAGTTTTATGTTATTTTTTTGGTATATGTTATATGTATGACGTCTACTGCGTAGATGAATGATGCTTGCCAAGTCGTAAGAATTTTGCTGTGCTGAAGCAATTTGGTACATGCAATAATAAACACATTTTGACATTGACTTTGACTTTTGGTTGGAACACCTCCAGTAGGTGAAACAGTAAGTTTGTGGTGTGTTCCTGGTCTTTGTGGTGATTTTATGGAAAAAATAAAGTATTCCAAGGATGTAGTGTCGATGAAGGTGGTATTTTCATTCCGAAAGTGAAGACCACTGTGACTATAGGCCAATTGCGAGCTATCAGTCTTCTTACTGTGGAAGGAAAGATCTTCTTGTGGTCTAGTGTGGTGGCAAGGAAAAGGTTGGTCACCTATTTGAAGTTAAATCATTTGATAGATATTTCTCTGAACAAGCAAGAACCCCAGGAGTTTCTGGGTATTTAGAACATAGTATAATAGAACATAGTATAATCATCCATATGCAATTTCAGCAGTGGCACTATTAATTCAAAGCCTTTGGGATTTTAGAGAGGGGTGAGAGTGCCCCACTGTATTAGAGCACAAGGGGTGTGCTGGATTTATCATTGTATCAGAGTAACACTGCCAAACATAATGCATCAAAATAATTGTTTTATCTCGATTATGTTACTTTTCATAGCAATAATTGTAATTGAAATTCAATGTATTGTCCAGCTCTAGTAGAGACCTCACTAATGCTTTTAGTTTTGCTAATCTAAGTTTTCGACCTGAGCACTGTTTTGTGAAAAAAATGGATTCAACATGAGAGTCAATGACAGAGATCTGGGGTGATTTCCTTTTCGCCCCAAAAAGGGGCGGGCCATAAGAAGCACCACTTTTTGCAAATTGACTGATGCCTGATTCGACAATGACATTCAGAGGCAGATCAGATGGTCTAGTGGTAGATTCCGACAGAAAAAAATCTCCATCTGTCTAATCACTGGAGAAAGTATTTTGAGTATTTTAAATACAAAATTACTAGCCTGACGATGTCATACTCATAATTCTAGTCAGAATATGAGTCTGATACTGAACTATTGGGCTGTGATTATGGGGCGTGTTTCAACGAACCAAGGGGAAAAAAAGCCTCTTCGCTCAATTGGATACCTTGAACCAATCAGAGCAACGTAGTATGACCATCTGATACATTAAAACTTTAACCTGATCCCGTAGGAAGGAGGGCAAAAACATCTTTTCGATAGACAAATGCCTTGATCGCGTTTCTCTGTTCCTCTTTTAAAATTAATACGCTGTCAATATCTGTTGAGATATGCCTGCTCACGTTACTAATTAGCAACAAGTCTATAGCTAGCTTCCATGTATTTTAATGGATTTTTGGTGCAGTGTTAGCAATGCCCTAACAATAATGGTCTAAAGCGCTTCAGTTAAGACATACAATCCTCGGCAACATCCGTGTTAAACATATACAACTAACCGAGTCAATGTAGACATAAAAAAGTTGTGTAGATAGCATAATTTACATAAAATATGTCTCACTTACAAGCCGGATAGGCCGACATCTTTTGGAAGATTTCGAATTTACCGCTTGATAATCTGTCCATCATCGTATAAAGCCCGCCCTCACAATTTGATTGGTCCGGCTTTATCTGTCCGATGAAACTCTCTCCCAACTAACTCAGAGCCAGACCAAATCTCCCTGACCAAAATGTTTGTGGGCGGGGTTTGGGCTGGTATCCAGGCTACAAAATTACTCCACTCTAAAGTATTTTGTTACAAATTACATTCGATTTTTTATCGGCCCTATCAAATACAAATTACAAAATACTCAAAAGTAAATTAACTAGTATTTAAAATACAAGTAATTGAAATACTGCCCATCTCTGGGTGGGAGTGTGATGATATGGGGCTACATGAGTGCAAAAGGTGTTGGGAAGATGACTTTTATAGATGGCACCATGAAGTCTGTGGTTATACCAACATACTGGCTCTCAATATGACTCCCAGTCTCCAGAAGCTCCTAATGTTTATAAAGAAGAAAACTATGACCTTGCAAATATGACACCTGACTTGAGCACAATAGAACACCTTTGGGGTATTTTAAAGAGAAAGGTAGAGCAACACAACCCCTCCATCAAAGAGCAGCTAAAACAATTGTCTCAAGAAAATAATGGCATCATTCATTCTGAGGAGGATTGAGTCCGTCATCAAAAGTAAAGGTTGACATTCCAAGTATTGAAAAAAATGAAAGATTTGCATCTGAGTAATGAAGGTGAATGAAGTGAACTGACTTATGTTGTATTGAGTTCCCACTGCGGTACCTGATCTGTATTGAGTTCCCACTGTGTTACCTGATTTGTTAACAAAGTAAACCGTTAGTTTGACATTTTAGATAGGAGCAAATACCCTACTGTTGATTAGAGGTAATGTAATTACTGTAATACAACTGAAGAATTTGGCATTTAAGTGTACTCACTTCTGTTGTATAATGTTTTACCTACATGTACAATAGGTTAATAAAGTTCACTTCTTCAACCACATATCAAGTAAAATTTGTTTTTATTTAATTTAATTGTATTATCATTTCTTTCTCATTACTATAATCTATAATGACCACACATATGTGACTCACATGGTAATGTGAGTAACACATAGCCGAGCACAAATTGGAAAAGTTTAGAGCTTGGAGAAACACAATGAGCGATTATTTATTTTTAAATTCGTATCTAGGCGCTGATAGATCCAGACTATGTACAAACACACCTTGATTATTTAATAGAGTTTGGTCCTTGCACTTACATTTGCTTATCCAAATAACTAATGTCTTTGTAATCTAATAGATGTCCAGCAGGATGTGGCCCCTGCTCCCAGATCCATGGGATAATTTTCCTGTCATGTAGAGATGCACATTGATGCTATGAAACTCTGAGGTATTCAAAACCTGCCGGGTTAACAGGAAAATTGTCAGTTTAAAAGGAACTCAGTTGAACTGTTTGTCTTCTCTTCTAGTTAAGACTTACATCTTTGTCAGCTATCTATTAATCTGCCATCATTTTGTGTTTATTTTTGAGCACCTAGGCCCCCCTTCTTTTTTTTAATCCCACACTTACCTATCATAGCTTCTCATAGATGTCTGGCAAGTGGCAACTAGTCTGGATGAGAGGCTATTCTGCACAGCTTATACTCAAATCGAAGATATGATTGCCTGTAGTTGATGTGATTACCAACACACATTTCCCAACCACTAATGCTTTCCAGACCTGACAGGTTCTGCCACCTTCAAAGTCCTGCTTTCCCCAGTGAATCATTGACTGCCTGCAAAAAAAAACAATCAGGAGACCCTCTTGCCCCCGGGTATTTATCACTTTAAGACATTAGTAGGAAGCAAAAAAAGGGGGGGTTACAGGGATGTATATTACCAAGCTCCTTTGCAAGGAAAAAAGCATCCATTTTTTCTCAGTCAAGGAGATTCAGTATTGTCTTCAGCATGGCAGGGTGCGATGTACTTCTAACACCCTCCCTTCAAGAGTAGGAGAAATTTTGCCAATATATTTTTTGTTTTGAAGAATTAAAGGTCTCTCTCTTCTCCCCTTTTTTATCAAGAGTTCTTGAAAAGCTTATAGTCTTTGCTTAGCCATAAGTTATGATTTTACAAAACTTGTCAGCAGCCCCTTTTACAGTAAACCATGAAAACCTACTCTCTATGCAGTCCAATCACTGCATTTGTAGGTAAAGCATTTCAATTTGTACCACAGTGGATGTTAAATCAGTGTCTCTTGACAGGGATGAGTTTCTAAATCTCACCACCTCTCAAACTGTGTACCTCAGGGATTGCTACTTGTCCTCTCCTTTTTTCTATTTGTCCAACATGTGAGGATGAGATCAACCACTCCCAAAGGGTTCTCCTAATGCCTCTATACAGATGACACTCAGGTGTACTTGTACCCCTCCCAGGTGACTCCACAACTCCAGTGACAGTCCACATGTCTGCATGCTTCAGTGATATTTCAGTTTGGATAAAGGGCCAAGTGTTTGGTAAAAACTTCTGCTCCTTATACAAACCAAACTCGGAAAAAGTCATAATGGTATGGAAAAAGGCTAAATAAAATTTGAATGGAGATATATGAAGCTCAACAGCATGCATGTCCAGCAGCGAAGTGATGTTAAATACACATAAGCCACACACATCCCAGTCAGTAAGCGGAGTAGGACAGACAGACTCCCAAGCAGACAGTGTGTGAGAGGTGTGGTGACATGAGAGGCCACAGCCTGCAGCAATGTCCAGCTAGAGAAGTAATGTGTAACTATTCCCCTACCCCAGGTCAATGAGGGGAACGCTGTCCTGCTAACTGCAGATAGAGGTAGAGGAATAGGTTACATTCATAGGCTCACTAAGTGTCGATGCAGATGAAGGTCTGTGGATGACAGAAATCGAAATGAATCACTGTAACATTGTGTGTAAAATGGACAAAGGTGCAGAGGTAACGGCAGTGCCAAAGTTGCAGTGTAATCAGAACCAACTCCGTGGGCCTACACAGAAGATGCAGTAATAATAGAATTGCCAAAGCTATTTAGTGGTCTATGGAAAATACAGGGACAGTACAGAATTGCACTGAAGCCAGGGGCTAAATATTTATCTTACCCCGCCCCCAGACCCATCTCCTTCAAAGGTAAAAGAAGAACTCAATCTCATAGAGCAACAGGGAGTCATTTCCAAAGTGGAACAGCCATATTGAGTGGTGTGTGCTTTTGATGGTGGTACTGACATGAACAGACAGGGTGAGAAAATGCACAGACCTCATGAAAGTGAACAAGTCGGTCTTGATGGACAGGCATCCACGTCCCCAAGTAGAGCACACACTGTGACAGCTTTTTCACTGGGAGCGTTTTTAAAGCTGGCCACTAATTCAGGGTTCTCCCAGATTGCATTTTCAAGAGCATTAAGAGTTTGTGCTTTTCTCTGCTCCAGAGCCCTTCCAGAAGCACATGACACACATCTTCAAGGGTCTTGATAATGTTTGGTGTCAGATGGATGATGTGCTCATCTGGGGAGCCACCCAACAGCAGCATGATGAGAGGCTATGTGCAACGTCATGACTCCAGAAAACATTTTCCAAGAGCAAAATAAAGTTACTAGGGCAGGTCACTGAGGCATCTGGGGTGAGTGCAGATGCCGACAAAGTGAAGGCCATTAAAGCCATGAGAGAACCCATTAACGTCAGTGAAGTGAGAGGACTGCTGGAGATGATAAATCATCCGGGCAAATATCTACCTTATCTGGCTCCGAAAACCTGTCCACTTAGAGACCTGCTGAAGAATTCAAACATCGGGGGTCTTGGGGGGCTTGGGGGTCCCAACAGCAGGAAACTTTTGTCTGAATTAAAAAGGAATTAACATCACCGCCTGGGCTAGCACTATATGATTGAATGCTGAAAATGTTTGCAGATCTCCTTGTAGAGAAAACTACATCAATACAGACGACAAACCATTGGTCCCTCTGTTAGGCTCGAAAACACTAGACGCACTCCCACACGAATACAACGTTTAAGCATGAGACTGATGAGGTTTTTGTGCACAATATCACACATCAAGCAAGAATTTTGCAATACCAGACAGCTTTCCACAGCTCCATGCATGTTGTTGTCAACTTTGCACGGGATTGGTCCTTTAGCCACGTGACGTCCAGTCCTCACTTTTCAGAGAGCAATGGGGAGGTAGAGAGATCAGTGAGAAGAACCCCGCTCTCATGGCCTATAGCCCTACTCCACTGGCTAATGAATACAGCCCTGCTGAGCTTCTCATGGGGAGAAAAATTAGAACACCCGTTCCTGTCGTTCCGTACCAATTCAAACATTGAATGAAATGTCAATAGAGAACACTTTATCTCAGAAAGGGGGGTGTAGTATCAGGTAATTTACAAGGTTTATCGTTGTAACTAAAAAAACTATTGATAGTACGTCCACCCTCAGGGAGAGGAAGTTTCAGGCAGATCTATGGAGTAGTCATACTGTTGATGGGGTGGTAAGGCTGCAGCTCTGGATCTACTGAAGACCCCTTTGAGGTCCAAGTATTCAGGAGGTACTGCAGACAGCTCAGGGCTGTCATTTGGACTGTCAGCAGCAGGCTGGTGCACCGTCAGAGCAGTGGTTAAACAATTAGTCACAAAAGGACCTCCACTCCATGATAGTGTTATTGTTCCAATTAATGTGGGGGCTATATTTCACAAATGAGTGTCTGAGGTGAGTGTGTGATATGAAAAACTGTCTCCTCTCTGTGATTGGCTGAAACTAGTAGGCCAACTGGAACTGTGGCATGTATAACACAAAAAAGTGGCTTGCTATTCAAAGTATGCACTTTGTATTTGCTCAAGCCTTTATGGGCTCCAGAATCAATCAAGGTAGTCAAGATAAGTTGCGCAAGCAAATAAAGTTTGAGTGGCAGCAAGATTTGAAGCAGGGGTGGCACTCACCAGGACACCCCATCCCACTATTGAGTGGCCTCTTTTACTAGACTCGTAGCTGGGTAGTGGCCTTTCACCTGGTGACAGGTGGGTACAATCATCTTGCACTGGTTCAAATGAGTCAGCAGCTGCAGATGGTGGTGCTGAATCAACAGAACTATGGCTAGACTGACACGAAACAAATCTTTCTCTTTCTCTCCAGTGTTGTCAGAGTCGTTTGTCCACCCTCACAGTCAAATCAACCGGCCCAGGTTAACTCCCAGGTTGCTCACTTGTCCTAAATGTGATTATCATCATTATTTTAGCTAATTTATATTTCATTCTAATAATTGAGCGATTGTTATGTTATGTGTCACAAAGAGCAACATCAGCACCTGCTACAGGTGGGAGCCTAGACATTTATACAGGAAATCTAGATAATGCACTACCAAAATTGTATTGTGCACCAGAAAACAACATAAAACCACACAGGGCCAAAGGATATGTATTATCCAAAAGAGTTTTGAAACAAAGAAATGTATTTGCAGTAGGCCTAGGCCTATTTGTGTACAGCAAACAAGCAAGTAAATAAAACCAGAATAGACCCAAAGGATAGCATGCACTCCAAACAAGTGATGAAACATGCAAACAAGACTACTCAGCTAGGCCTTATTAAAATAGGTGTTGCTTCAGACATGCAAACAAATAGGTTCAAATAATGATCAAATCAATAGGTTCAAATAGGTCCAAATAATGATTCAAATAATCCAAATAATTATTTAAATCTGTTGTTGCATTCTATTATCAACATAAATAGCACCCAGCATTCCTGGGCAGTGGTTCGAGTTGGTAGCTCTCCACAGTAAAGCCAAGTATCTCACAAAAACCAGCAGTAATGCAGCGTTACTGACCTCCTTCGACTCGTCTGTATTGAAAAGAACGGGCTACCTTTCATCCTTTCCAGGACCTGGTTCTGTATGTCCGAGGCCAACTTCGAAATCAGGGGACTTCATGTGTTGTTTGAAAGTGGTACTGTCAAGAGTTTTTTCCCAATCATCTCGCGTCACATATTCATAACTGCTGCAACAGTTCCTCCGCGATCATCAAGGCCTTCTTGGTCTGTGCCACAAGTCTAGCTACTCTTCGATTGTCTTATATTGGATTTGAAGTCTGTTTTCTTTTCTTTGGAAATATTCCACCGGCTTTTCATTGAGTTCTATATATGTCGGGACTTAAAATGCCGCTTCAGATTTGAGCGCCTCATTATACAGCGTTAAAGCGCACTTGACACACCAGGCCCTGGGCTCAACGTCACCTCCATTCACAAAACCAAATCTTAATATAATCAGGGTTGTATTTACCCTGAATAGTAGTTGCTTTTGGAAGTATGACAGTCTGTCATTCTTTCGATTGAGAAATTTCTCAATTTTTCCTCTAATATTGCCACAGAGTAGAACGTTAGCTTAACTGAGCACCTCAACTTGATGATGCTGTAAAGTTCGAACAAGATAGGATATTATTTGGATGATCTGTCTGTTATGCCTATTTATACATTTTATATTGTGTTTAAAACATCCAATTTCAATCATACATTTTATTAATATTGTTCTCAACTAAAAAGTTAGCTTCAACTTCAAACATTTCTGCGGGCCAGTGGTTGAGAAACCACCATTTAGAAAAGCATCAAATAGCACTTCCTGATTGCAGCCACTAGAGAAAGAAAGAGTCTTACATTTTATGGCATGAACAGGTCGTTTACATTAGCAAATACACAGACATGAGACATCCCAGAACCATCTCTCTCCCATGCAGTGACTCGTTGAAAATCCTTGCCATTTCCTCCAAAAAAATATGAAATGTGCATGATCAGTGGGGAATGTAAGAGGTTGAAGCTCAAAAGCCAGCCAGGAAGGAGCATCAGGACCAAAGCTCACCAGTGTATCGCCCTAGCAGGGGCAGAAAAGGCTCACAAACAGGCTCAGAGGAAAGAGCATTGGCTCTTGGCTGTTGTTCCAGGCGCTTTACCAAAGCAGTAAGGGTTTCGAACTGGGTTAAGATATGTTGAATTGCTTGGCCCATTGAGTGTAGCTAGATCTAGAGTTTTATCATGCAAGGTCAATGTCTCCGAGTTGGGTTTACTTTCTGCTGAGTTTAGGATTAGGGCTGTCACGATACCAAACATTCAGTAGTCGGTACCAATACCAGTAAAATAACACGATTCTCAATACCAATTTCGATACCATGGTAAAAAAAAATAAAAAAGGATTTTCCAAGATTCCATGTACTTGAACTTGAAACATTAACTTCTTTATTAAAATATGTCAAAATAGCAAAATGTCATAAGACATACAAAACATGTGCAATATAGCATAGCACAACATAATAAAGTGCAATTAATGGTTAAAGTGCAACAACTAGTGACCCCAGACTCATTCCAGACTCCCAGGCATCTTTTCAAAAGGTGCTGTGCAAAAACAACAACAGTGCAAAACAAAACCAAAGCCATTCAGCTAACAAGATGAACATGAGTTTTGAGCTTCTTAAAGGACGTATTTAATACAAAATGAATCGAAATGTTCAGTGTGGTCGGCGGTCGCGGCGAAATTCCAGCTGTCACTCGCAAATCGTCTTAAACATCGGCTACATTGAGTCTATGCTCTATGGCACCGAAAAAAAAAAAAAAATTGGGTAGTCGTGTTTTATCAAAACAATTGCATATTTATGTGTAACTTTATTAAACTAGGACATTCTGTGAATTTCCCTAGTTTAGTCATGATACTTGCAAGATACATGCTCTCTTTTTCTCTCTATCTCCTTCTAACCAAGGTAGGCTAGGCTAACGTTAAAACTACAGCATAGCTTACATAAACTACGTACATAACATAAGCCATTGTAACACACGTGCCCATCATTTTAAACATCATGTAACGTGTATTTCAGTATGACAGATTTTAAAAACTGAAAAACTGCATTATTTGAATGTTGTTAATATGAATCAGAACTATCCTTGAGTTCTTTAAACAAATACAGATGACTTGCTAAATTGAAAGTACTATTTCCCTTGGTCTGAAGAACACGGTGGCATCGTTTGCATAATGTTCAAAAGTAGGGTGACTAGACGTCCTGTTTTACCCGTTCATGTCCTCTTTTCGAGACCTAGAAAAATGCGTCCGGCAGGGACTCCAAAAGCGTCCGGGATTTAGCCTCGTCGCATATTTGTGTTTCACAAACTAATATTACGTCTTTTGGAAAGGGTATCTCCGTTACATTCCACCTTTTTGCCTCTTCCTCTTTGCCTTTCTCGCCTCGATCTCGAGACCGGTAGGTTTGAATCTGGGAAATCTGAATCCGTCAAGTTATTGTGCAGGTGCCTTGCGTCCCTGAGGATTGGTAAGTGATTTTTCCCTTAAAATATCAATGTTACCGGCAGGAAGGTCCTTTTGTGGAGTATGCCTTCGCCGTGTGTGATAACATTGCTTTGTTTGATTACAGGTATAACACCTGTGAAACTTCCGTAGAGTGCGGTAAGGAGATTACCATTATTCGGCTGTCTAAGAAGGAACGCCAATAATACGGTAGGACAAAAGAATTTATAGCGTGCTTGTCAACTTGTTGGTTATTCTCTGGGTGGCGCAGTGGTAGAGTTTTCGCCTGCGATGCCGGAGACCCGGGTTTGATTCCCGGCCAATGCAGCAAGGCTGTATTTAAGTTAAACTGCTCCCACTGTGGGTTAGGCAGTTCATATTTACGTTCATCATACACCCTGTGCGCAGGTGTTGTTGTGTTGTATTATTTTTGATGTATCTGTGTTACAAGAGTGGAAGCCTGTAATATTCCAGTTAATTGTCTCGACTAGGCCGCTCATCACAAGCCCGGTACGCCGGTGTTGTTGTGTTTAAGTTACCCATCACAAGCCCGGTACGCCGGTGTTGTTGTGTTTATTGTATTATTTATTGGGCAGCCACTTCATTGACAAAGCTTTGATTTAGATAATTGACTGTCTGTCTGCCTGCCTGCCGCTGCTGTTAGCAACAGCTAGGTGTTAGCCCATTGACTCCTGTTCGCAGTGGGTCAGGCTACAGTAACTTATAGCCTGTAGTGTGCCCTCTCCAATTGTTTTCTGTTAGGCAGGTCCCTAACTTTAACGTATAGACCCACTCACTGCTGTTCACGGCGGCTGGGGCTACAGTTCAAGTTCAGAGGCACGTCCAGGTGGGGCCCGGACCAGCCACTGCCCACTCAGTAGCTACTGGTCACAGTGGACTGCGTTACTCCTATGCTCTGCTAGTTGTACAACTGGGGCGCTGACTGGGTCTACCAGATCAGCTAACTCAAACATTATGGCTTCCGGTCCTTGTTGTTTCTTTTGTGGGAAGGCCATGGACCCACGTGATGGTCACCGCGAGTCCCCCACATGTTTGGGCAAAGCTCATCTCTGGGACGATGTAGAGAGTCCATGCCCGGCAGCGGTTGATTTGCCCTTAGGAGAGAGGGTCCGGAGAGCTAGGCTGCAGGAAACTGCTCAGCCAGCAGTGGAATCCGCTCATACCCATGAAGGAGAGCATGCACGCTGCCCCGAAAGTCAGGCTCCCAAGCGAAAGCGAGAACACTCGCACAAATCAAAGAAAAAGAGGGCCTCAGAACGCCCTCGTTCAGGACCAGGCAGTCCAAGCGGGGCAGATATCCAGTCTCAGCTCTTGGTGGCCATTCGTGGCCTGACAGAGACGCTGACTAACCGGGATGCCCCATCTGGGGGAATCGCTCAGACAGAGACAGTTTCATCAGCCCCAGTGGAGTCTGGGTGCCCACAGGAGGCCTCCCCTGATGGTCTACCATCTGGCCAGGAACAGAGTGCTCTGCACCCAGATACAATTTCACTTTTATGCCCAGGGCTCTCTCCTTGATAGGAACCCTGAGGAATTGTGCAGTATTATTACCTCTGATCATCCTGACGGCTCAGCGTCAGTGGGGGAGGGAGCAGAGGAAACCGTTAATAGTGACCTGGGGTCTAAGGTGCTGTCTGCGGCTAAAATTGTAGAGATATCCCGAGCTCAGCCGAGGGTGTTTGGGCCGGTATTACTCAGTCACGTCCCACAACCTCTCTCCCTGCCGCGGAGGACTACTGCCAGATGCTGAGGCGGGCTTGGGCTGCTCCAAGCAGAGCCCCTCAGTTTAACTCTGGATGTAGGAAGTAAGCCATGGCAGCCTACCGACCTGAAACAGGATTGGGGGATATGCCGCCGGTGGAGAAGGAAATGGCAACCCTGACCTCTTTGGGTCCAACAAGGGTAATGACTGACCCACACTGCCCTAACAAGGAGTGTGATAAGTCAGATCGCCTCGCTTGCAGGACATTTAACGCGGTTCGTGCGGCACGCTCAGGTAACGCCCTGGCGGTCCTCTTGGCAGCTATTAGGAAGACCACTAGTGCAGGTGACCCTGTCTGGCCATGCTCAGCTCACCCGGGATGTAGGGGCAGCCATGTCTTCAGCTGTTCTGACACGTAGGCAGATCTGGTTAGCCCAGACCACCCTTCCTGATGGTATCAAAAGGGAGCTTATTAACATGCCCGTAGAGCCAGGCAGTGTGTTTCATGCCGACTCACACAGAGTTTCCTGGAAAGGGCTGAGCACTCACTGCGCACTCGTGAAAGTGTGCAGAGAGCATTTCGGCGCCCCATGCTTACAAGGGGCCATCAGCACCCATATCCCACTGTCTCAGGGCCTCAGGAGCCCTGGCGGAGTTACACCCGTGGGAATGTCGACATTCAGGGCTTTGACCGTGCTGCCAGAAGGCCAGGGCGTAGTCAGCCACGGTCCTCAACAAGGAGGGCAGACCAAGCCAGGCCTCCCCAAGGGGTCCAAGGACCCAAGGGGGTCGTACATAGCAATTATGGGGCAGCTGCCGCGGTTTGCTCCCAGCTACACCTGAACAGCTGGGAGAGGGAGACTGCAGACCCCTGGGTGCTGGAAATAGTTGCCAGGGGATACAGGATCCAGTTTCGGCAGCGGCCGCCACCCTCATCCCGTGTCCGAATGACGGTGGTCAAGGACCCAGTCCAGGCAGACTGCCTTGCAGGAGAATTAACAGCTCTGCTCCACAAGGGAGCCATTGCCAAGGTAAGCGCCAGCGAACAGCAGGCTGGCTTTTATTCAATGTATTTCCTCATACCGAAGAAAGACGGCGGGTTGCGTCCCATTTTGGACCGCTTGAATGCATACATCAAAAGCCTACCGTTCAAGATGTTGCATACAAAGCACATTCTGGAGTCGGTAGAACAAGGCGAGTGGTTCACCACCATCGATCTCAAGGATGCCTACTTCCATGTTCCGATTTGCCGGGACCACTGGAAGTTCCTTCGGTTCGCGTTTCGGGGCCAGGCATACGAATTCAGAGTCCTTCCATTCGGCCTCTCCCTGTCCCCAAGAGTCTTTACCAGGGTCGTGGCGTCCGCTTTGGCACCACTCCAAAAAAGAGGCCTAAAGATTCTGCCGTACCTCGACGACTGGTTGATCTGTGCCCCATCTCACCAGCAGGTCGTGCAAGACACAAAAGTGGTGTTGGCCCACATTCAGTCCCTTGGCTTCAGGGCCAACTTGAAAAAGAGCGACCTGAATCCGAGACAGGTGACAGTCTTTTTGGGGATCCGTCTAGACTCTCTCACAAGGAAGGCATCTCTCACACCACAGAGAATGTCCAAGATCCTCGAGGCCCTCCGTGCCTTTCGCCGGGGCAAGCGCTTAGAGTTTCTGTGTTTCCAGCAGTTGCTAAGGTTGATCTCAGCTGCAGGAATGCTGGTTCCATTGGGCCTTCTCAGGGCCCGCCCTCTCCAACGGTGGCTGAATGCGTTCAGACTTCACCCACAGAGAGACAGGCACAGGAAACTCAGGGTGATGCAGTCGTGCTTGAAAGCCCTGCTCCTGTGGCGCAGCAGGGAGCTGCTTTCACAAGGAGTTCCCCTGCGCCATATTCCATCCAGACGAACACTGGTGTCCACAGATGCCTCCCAGGCAGGTTGGGGAGCAGTCTGGGAGGGCAGAATGGTGAGAGGTCTCTGGCAACCTCCTTGGGATACAGAACACATAAATGTCCTGGAGCTCAGAGCAATACAGTGGGGAAAATAAGTATTTGAACCCCTTGCGATTTCACAAGTTTGGCCACTTGCAAAGAAATGTGTGATCTATAATTGTAATGGTAGGTGTATATTAACAGTGAGAAACAGAATATCAACAAAAAAATCCCAAAAAATGCATTTTATAACATTTATGTCTTTATTTGCATTTGATGCAAAAAATAAGTATTTGAACCCCCAAAACTGACTGACAAAAATGACTTAGTACTTGGTGGAATAACCCTTATTGGCAAGCACAGACGTCAGACGTTTCTTGTAGTTGGTCACCAGGTTTACAAACATCTCAGGAGGGATTTTGGTCCACTCCTCTTTCCAGATCCTCTCCAAATCTTTAAGGTTGTGTTTTCAATGGGAGGGAATGAGGGAATGAGGGAATGAGGTTCAAGCCCAATATTCCACATTACATGGCCCCATCCATAGTCCCCTTGATCCGGTGGAGTCGTCCTGTACCCTTGGTAGAGAAACAGCCCCAAAGCATAATGTTTCTACCTCCATGCTTGATGGTGGGTATGATGTACTCTTGGGGTCATATTCAGCATCCCCCCCCCTGTCAAACACGGCAAGTCGAGTTGATGCCAAAGAGCTTGATTTTGGTATCATCTGACCACATTCTGTCTCCCAATCCTCCCTAGAATCATTCAAGTGTGCAATGGTAAACTTCAGATGGCCCTGTACATGCGCTCCTTGAGCAGGGGGACCTTGCGAGTGCTGCAGTACTTCCAAAAATTACGGCGTGGTGTGTTGCCAATGGTTTTCTTGGTGACTCTGGTCCCAGCTGCCTTGAGATCATTCACAAGCTCCCCCTGTGTAGTTCTGGGGTTATTCTGCACCTTTCGAATGATCACTGATTCCGCACGAGGGGATATCTTGCATGGAGCCCCAGACCTAGAGCGGGTGACAGTTGTTTGGTGTTGCTTCCATTTATGAATAATCGCACCAATAGTTATCTGCTTCTCACCAAGCTGCTTGCCGGTGGTTTTGTAGCCCATTCCAGCCTTGTGCAGGTCTACAATCTTATCTCTGACGTCCTTGGACAGCTCTTTGGTCTTGCCCATGGTGGTGAGGTTGAAGGTGTGAAGTATGATTCTTTGGACAGGTTTCTTTTATACAGGTCACCAGTTGAGATCAGGTATACCTTGTTAGACCTAATGAGGACTAATCTGTGTGCTTTTTGGGCACATAACTGGCCACTGGGAGCCAGAATTCTTGCTGTTTGCTTGGGGGTTCAAATACTTATTTTTTGCATCAAATGCAAATAAAGTCATAAATCTTATAAAATGCAGTTTTCTGGATTTTTTTTGTTGATATTCTGTTTCTCACTGTTAAAATACACCTACCATTAAAATTCTGGATCACACATTTCTTTGCAAGTGGCCAAACTTGCGAAGTCGGCAGGGGTTCAAATACTTATTTTCCCCACTGTATATCTGGCTCTCAGAGCTCTACTTCCCCTCATACAGGCCAAACATGTCCTGGTCCGGACAGACAGTTCGGTGGCTGTCTACTATGTCAACCATCAGGGGGGAACGAGGTCTCTGCGTTGCCTCAAGATGGCCGAGAGGCTCCACTTTTGGGCATTCCCACGCCTGGCCTCGCTGAAGGCAGTTCATATTCCGGGGGAACTGAACCAGGCAGCAGACCTCCTCTTCAGGTCGGGGCCTCACCCAGGAGAGTGGAAGCTGCACCCAGAGGTGGTGACCAGCATGTGGGCTCGCTTCGGTGTAGCCCAGACAGACCTCTTCGCATCAAGGGAAACAGCCCACTGTCAGAGATGGTTTTCCCTGAATCATCCCAGCGGCCCACTAGGCCTGGACGCACTGTCTCACGAGTGGCCGGAAGGATTGCTATATGCCTTCCCCCTTCTACCTCTGATTCCCCATGTGATAAACAGAGTTACTCAAGGGGACTACAAGGTTCTGTTGGTTGCGGCACGATGACCAGCGAGACACTGGTTTCCGACTCTCCTACGCCTTGTCCATGGCCAGCCTTGGCCTCTGCCAGTCAGGGCGGACCTTCTCTCTCAAGCGAAGGGTCAAATATGGCACCCCAGACCAGCTGTACTACAGCTTTGGGCCTGGCCGCTGCTCAGTCCTTGCCTCAAGAGCTAAATGAGGCTGTCCTGGAGACCATTACAAATGCTAGGGCGCCCTCCACTCGTGCAAATTACCAACAGAGGTGGAAGGTGTTCTTGTCATGAGTGTCAAGAGAGGGACCAAGTTCCCAAGACGTGCCCTGTGGCTGTAGTTCTTCTCTTCCTCCAGTCCCATCTAGACGCAGGAAGGGCTTCCAGCACCTTGAGGGGCTACACTGCAGCCATCTCTGTTTTCATGACCCAGTAGGGGGTCTGTCTGTTGGGAAACACCCAGTTGTGTCACAATTTCTGAAAGGCGCTAACCGTCTGCGCCCAGGCAGATGTTTAAGAGCCCCATCTTGGGACCTACCTCTGGTGCTGAGGTCCTTAGCCAAAGCCCCTTATGAACCATTGGGGCAATCTGATCTTAAGTTTCTCACGCACAAAACTGCGTTCCTCATGGCCATGTGCTCTACCAAGAGAGTAGGTGAGCTGCAGGCACTGTCTGTAAGTGCTGATTGCATGAGATGGAAACCTGAGTATTCAGGGGTGTCACTCTGGCCCAACCCTTTCTTCCTCCCCAAAGTGCTAAACTCTCAGTCGGTTAACTCCGCCATTGAGCTGGAGGCATTTCACCCAGAGGCTTTCGTCCAGACAGAGGTGGACCTTCGTGCACTGTGCCCAGTCAGGGCTTTGAGGGCTTATCTGGAGCAAACACAACAACTGAGGCGAGCCCACACTCAGCTATTTGTGTGCTACGGGGATAAACAATCGGGCCTCCCAGTGTCCAAACAAAGGTTGTCCCACTGGCTGGTGGACACCATCTCCCAGGCATACTCAGAACAGGGGTTTCCAATCCCAGAGGGCTTGGTGGCTCATTCTACCCGTAGTATGGCCACATCATGGGCAGCACTAAAGGGGGTTGCTCTTAGTGACATATGTGCAGCAGCGTCCTGGAGTACTCCATGTACCTTTGCCAGGTTTTATAGAGTCAACGTGACGTCCGCCTTGGTCAGTTCCGCTGTACTCATGTCAGCTGCTGGGCGGACCAGTGAAGGGGAATTTTCTGTTCCTCGCGACCCTTTTGGTACTGGTCATCTGTAGTAAGACCGTGGTGACGGTCAGAGAGAGGTCGAAATAGATCGTAAGTTATGTTAATAACTATGGATCTATGAGACCGAACGATGACCGTCACCATCTCTTGTCACTCGGAACGGACCGAGGCGTTCCAGGCAAGAGGAAGAGGCATGTTCCCGGATACGCTATATGCTGCGGGTCCAGCCTCCGGTCAGTCACATGACATTGTTGAAATAAAAGTCTTGAGGCAGGTGCCAGGATGGCATCATTCGTAGTAAGACCGTGGTGACGGTCATCGTTCGGTCTCATAGATCCATAGTTATTAACATAACTTACGATCTGCGTGTGAAAAACATGTCAAAACTTCGACTGGAACACCGAAGCGTATACTGCCCCCGTCAGTTCCAGAAGAAGCGCAGCACCGATTCTAACAGCTGGCACCGGCGCTTACGGTACCTACGGTGCTTCAAAAAAATGGGTATCGTCGGTGTTTTGTTATTTTAGTACTGAAAGGTATCGTAAGTATTGATTCTCGTGACATCCCTATTTAGGATGGCCAGTTTGTAATGTCACAGAAGTTGGCAGATGTTGGACTCAAAAGCAGGAGCAGAGACAGAAAATTCAAATTCATTATTTGAATGACTCAGAGGTCACAACCAGAGGGCAAAGCTCATCCAGGCTGTAATCCAACAGAAAATACTCAAATGTCTTTTCTTTTTTTTTCATAATAGAGTTTCAAAAGAGGTAATCCCAAAACAGAAGCAAACAATGAGATAATCTGGATGGTCAGAGATAAATCACAGGTTGCTCAAATAAGGAGCTGAAGGCTCCCAATTTGCGTAGTTTACCCAAACAATGCTTGACAAGAGCGAAATGCATCTCACCCTATGGACTTTTTACCCACTCCCATCTAGATGGGAGACGTTACAGGAGCTTCCGACTCCAGCATCAGCAGGTTAAGGAAGAGCTTTTTCCCTAAGGCTGTGACTACTGAACACCACACCAGAGCGCTAATAGCATCATTGCACTCAATATTGCAGTTATTAAATACTGTGCAGTTTGCACTATTCCTATTTTGCACTGACTGAACCAACCGCACTGTTCAGATAATGTTACTGCACATATAACCAACTGTACATATGTTGTTCATACTGTACATGTCCACTCCCTTTTCTCCAGCTCTTCTGCTCTGTATATAACATATTTAATATATTACACATGGATAATAATTATACATTGTTACTGTCCGCTGTCAATCATTGTACATATTGTAAGGTGTAGCAACATTTAGGCTGTAGTAGTTACTTCCACATACACGTATCTCTATATAATACTATGGTTTTGCACTTCTGGTTAAATGTGAACTGCATTTTATTGCCTTTGTACCTGTACTATGCACAATAAACTTGAATCTAATCTAATCTCATACTGGCTTCTTCTACAGTCTGTAAAGGGGTTATATCTACATGCAAGGATGTAAAGAGTGACAACTGTTCTCACTTTGAGTCCATTATGAAATTAATAGTTTTCTAGACACTGCATTTCATAGTTCCTCCATGTAATATTTCACATAACATCTGCAGCATGATGCAGGATGAAAGACAGATAGCTTAGCTGAACAGCATGTTCTAGTCTAAGCCCTTCTTTCAGATATTTTGTCAAATGGAACAGGTAAATAGTGTTGAACTCTATCATTTGAACTGAATCATTTTTTGAAGGTGCTTTCGGTGCCTCTGATCTGTAATGTGGCTTGTGTTTGTTGTGTTTTGTTTTGTGACCATATTTAATCGTGCTGTCAGGCTGGCAGACTATTTTCTGGCTCTTATGCAAAGCACTGTTTTCATCACATTGTGTTAGCCTTTATCCTGTTTTCTTTTTACGCACAACATTTCATCCCCAGAGCGTTTCTGTATGAAACCAGTTGAATGAGGCTAGGACAATGGTGTCTTATGAATTAGAGGGAAGTGGAGACTAAAATCATGATCATACAAAATCATACAAAATCTTTTTTTTAATGTAAAATAACTAATGTATTTACACTCAGAGAATACAAATATATATATAAATATTTAGCCACAAGTGGCAATCATTGGGGTCCAAGCTAAATGTGCGACGCTCCCCAAGTGGCAAAAAGGGTGAATTGAACAAAAACGTGCAGTCGCTTACCCCCCACAGGCGTAAAAAGGGTCATGTCACTTGCGCAAATCCCACCTATTTGGAATCTATGGTCAAGATTTGGTGCCTATGTGACTTGCTGGAGGACAATAAAAGGTGTGATAAAAAAGACTTTTCCTATAACAAGCAAACTATGGTCACCTTGTGCAACAACACACCACTCCCAATGCTCTTGCCATGCTGGGAACACTCCCTGGAAGAACCTCTCTGTAGGCGAGACGTAGATCCAACTCATCACCAGTGATGATCCTGGACATGAAGGTTGGGTAATCTCAGATCTGTTGACGGATATCCCCAAAAACGTTGACTTCGGTGCTACTTTTGCTTGGGAGTCAGGAGCCTGGACTGTGAGGATTGCCTGAATTATTCCAAATAACACATTAATGATATCAGCTATTTCCTTGATGACGATCCTGATGCACAACTTGTTCAACTCCCAGCTTCTGAAGCATTGTAATGGTGTTCATTGCTGATTTGCAGAGTTTGCAAGTTTCAGGTCCATGGTGAAATCACAAATGGGCACGTACCAGTGGTCACAAAATCATGTGTAACACAGGTGTTGGTGTTGATCAATGGAACAGAGTTATTACTCACACCTGCTGCATGTGTACTACTGTGAACAACAGGAACAGTCTCTTAACTTTTTGTTCTTGTAATAATAATAATAATACAAATTAAAATCTGAAACAAATACAATTCAGCAGCTTTTCTGCTTGGACATCTAATTTAAACGGTCATTTTTTATAATGTAGTCAGCATTTCCCCTGCATCCCCTGCAAGAATGATATCAAATACTGTTCATTAGGAAGCATGCAATTTGCCAGCCATCCAGTGGCCCCAAAAGTATTAATATTAATCACTGAGTAACTATTAAATATATAAGCAATTTGATCACACTTGAGAAACAACATTACCTTGCTTAAGAGCATAGTTGCTGCAAAATAATTGAATACTGCACCTGTATTTACTTTCACACGTAGATATGGTGCCCCTATCCTGCATATCCTCCTCTGTGCATTCGATTTACTTAATGCCACAGAAAGGGTAATTTGCTTCTTTGCCTTTTCCAGTTCTCTTTTAAAGGCTGAACATATAACATTGGCTAAATATGCAGTAAGTGAAAGGATTAAATTGTATTTAGCTTCATGGTTATGGAAGAGTTCTATTATGTGTATGGGTTTCCTGTCAACTCCAGTGAATCTTCATCAAAGTTCTATCCTACAACTGAACCAGTGAGAACAGGAGGCACAGGATGTGGAGTGAGTTACAGACCGGAGCATTGAAAATACAAAGACATTTCACAAAACACTAGCTGTGTTTTCATTTTTTTTTTTTTTCTTCAAAATTTTCACGAGGATATAGGAACATTTAAGAAATGCAAAAGAGTGACTCTAATAAACAGTTTTCACACCACTTTGTGAGTCAACCACAAATCATAGAATTTATGGACAGTATTAGCCTATGCTTTATACAAAACCATGATTAAATAGGTTGTATTTATTACACAGCTCAACAGGCCACAGTATGCTGCTTGCCTTTGGGAAGTCAACAGAAGTCTTTTTTATAAACTTACCAGCAAAAAACTTAACCTGAACTATACCATTGGCAACTCAGATGCTTTTCAAATATTACCAATACTATTACAACAATAACATTAATAATAATAATAACGAAAAAAAATAATTTACAAATACGTAACTGGGTAGTTTAAACAAGCTCAATGGCCACTTTCTACTTACAGTATTTTGAAGTTGTTCCTATGAGGCAGTGCTCCCTCTAGCGAACTTCTTGGAATAAAAGTGTGGACGCTGTGAATGCCATTTCCTGGAGAGGTTATGTGTATCAGTATTAAGAATCAAAACGTCATACACGTAGAGCTATTGCACATTAGTTTAATAACTTATTTTCAATTTCTAAAATAATAGGCAATTAATGAACAAATATTTAATTAGTCGTAAAAGTAATAGCTTCATTCATCCTTTAAGAATGCCGAATGGCTACATACACTCTAGCATGGGCCTATGCCAGCATGATAGGCTAAATGTTTTTGTTGGAACATTTTTTTTTTTTTCATGTACGCCTACTCTTAAGCAAAGTATTTTCGCTATTTTTTTCTTACAAATAAAACTCCTACAAATAACTTTTGTCTGCGTATTCTAATTGTTGGCTAGTTCCAGTGTTAGGGATGCCGTGATCTCACCTTGACTCAGACGCGACACAAGTGTTGTTTTGTAATTTATTCATTTGCTCGTGGAATCCACCTGACCTTTTTCCAGAATCATTCTGGGTATCAGGAATTCTGCAGTGTCTCACCTGTCACAGTTGTTTTCATGGAGAATTGTTAAACGCTACTAACCTCCACACGCTGACGTTAATGGAACATATTACATGGAGTGTGAAAGGAGCCGTAAGGAAGTTAAGTGGTGCCTATCGCTTAAACAAACCCGTAGGCTTGTTATACCTTACATGTTCAAGGGTAGTGAGGATTCAGAGTAGATGCTGTCGTAGCATATCTACTGCAATTCTCATTTTGGTGTAGTTTCAGGAATCTAGTGCGAGAAAGGGCGAAGGCTAGAGGAGGAGCTGGTTGCTTGCAGTGTCTATTGGGGCAAACAGCACTCGCGGCGAAAGACACTTCACCCTTTTGAGCAGTAGGCTACCTGCGGATTCCGCTATGAGCTGTGTGTGTAAAAAGGTAAAGATCTCCCACATCTGTTTTTCTCAGTACACGTGCCTATTTGCCTCGACTATTTTGAAATCGCATTCATTTCAATTCTCAGATGTAGTAGAAATTTAAATGGAGAGTGTACCCAAGTCAGTGCAGAATAAATTAACAAAAAGTAGATTTCTCTTTTTCAGTGCCACTTCTTTAAGTTGGCTACATTGAATCACAGGCAGTTGCGTTGGATGCAGGTAACGCTTTCCGAAAGTTTAAGCCTACGTGGACTAGTTGACAACAGGTCTGTAAATTATAGCGCAACAAAATCCTAAACATTCCCAAATAGGTGTTTCAGGTTGGTTGTAATAAACTAAAAGTGCAAATGGTAAACGTTAGGTAATTTGACAAAGCTTGATCAGGCTTGTAAGCTACTTCGAGAGCTTTCACAAAGGAATTTTTAATCAAATCGACTGCTTAATTTGTCGTGCATGTATTTCACCTGATCCGACATTTCTACCTCAGAAATAGCTAGGCCTACTTATCATTGGAAGTGAAATAGAAATAAACTTGAGAAATGTTGCTACTGCCTCGTAGCCGGAAGACCATAACATAGCTAAACCTGACAGGCGTGTGGGGGAGAGGACATCTGCTTGTCTCGGTCAGAGCCATAGGGTCTCGGTCAAACGGTCTGGACGGTGGCCGCCTTCAGCCAAATTCATCAGTGATTCAGGACGCTAGAACTAGACGCTAGTCTTTTTGTGAGGCGAACTATACTTCATATAATTGGGAGAGATTTTTTTAGTTTAGTTCAGGGCACAGTCAACAATCAGACCTTAAAAATCATGTTCATTTGCAGACTATATATTTGAATCAGATGCGATTGCAAATCAATAATGAATAAGTAAATTAATATAATGCATTATTCATCTGAATAATTATTGTTATTACTATTCAATTATTGTGGCAGCCTATTGTGTCACTTGGTTCGCTTATAATCAAAGTTAGGCTATATAAGGTTAAAGGTTCTCCCATCTAATGAAAGGACAGGGACTTAGGTAGGTCCTAATGGAAGACGGGCCAAACAGCATTGATCAGCTGGGGTGAATAGTTTGTCATTCCACTACCTGTGCCTACACACACACACACACACACACACACACACACACACACACACACACACACACACACACACACACACACACACACACACACACACACACACACACACACAAACTAAATAAATGTTCAGAGTAGGATATAATATGACCCCCATTACATCTTCTAATGGCCTCCCTTTAAAATGATTTTATATATAAAATGCACGGGCAGAGGGCCTTCTTTATTTGATTTTGAAGGAATGGTACAGCTTGAAACAGCAACATTTTACTGAGTGAGTATTTAATGCAGCTAAACAATGGCTAGCTTAAAAATGAATGTACACTTTAAAAAAAATAATAATTGGTAAGTAAGGAAACAGGACCAAAGCATTTCATACATTTCTACACAGTGTAGAAACTTCTAATAACACATTTACATATGGGGATACAGTATTTCATGGTAATAAATGGTCAAATACAAAAAGATTGACATCGTTTAGGAAAATTAAGTTGGAGTCTTTCTGATCGATTTTGTCTGGCTTTATTTTTTGTTTGGGATTTTTGATTGGATTATTTTTAAACTTTTTAATAATTATCATTATTAAAGGGTTTATCATTGATTTTACAATTTGATATGATTTCAGATATCAAGCTGTCCTTTGTAATTCAACTGACGTGCACAACTGTAAATGGCTGGGTTGTGTGTTTTTAAATGAAAGTTGCAGGCCTTATTTCTGTGCATCAGTGGAACTGTCATGATCAATAGGGATGTTGTGCCATTTCAGTATTGATCATGGAAACGTGAGATGGAGAATAGAATAAGGTTGGATCATCTTAAGGCTGGTATACAGCTCTGTAGGAATGAGACATCATCTGCCCACCAGCATATTCCACCTGTGACACTGAAGCAGCACACTAATTCATCACATGTGTTTTTTTATTCGTCTTCTCATGTTAAAAGTCATGCTCAAGATTTCAAGATGGTACTTCGGTTCCTGAGCCTTGGATAGATGCTCACTATATGAAATATCGCATAATAGGGCTGTGTTTGTGTCATTGACCTCAAAATACACTCTGCAGTTTTCCTTACTTACTGTGATTAATGAGCAGTGAGATAAAGGCTGACTTTAAGTCATGGGTAACTAGTAAAATTGGTCTCTGATAACTAATGAAGAAAGAACCAATGAACTATATATATAAATGTATTTTTGTCAACACTCCCAGGATATGCAACCTGAATTATTTCTCTTCTAACAGAGTTGAAAGCTCCATTCTGGGCACCTTACCATATTGTATAGGTCTTACACAATTTTGGTATCTCAGTTTGTGGGGAGATGTAACAGAAAGCCATTTATGTCCCTGTAGTTACCATTAGCACCACACTGAGAATACATGGATGTATGGGAGAGCATTTGGTACCTGAGGATCCTCTTTTGTTTTTATATACGGTGATGTTGGTCGTTGTACACTGGTCCTTGAAAGTGCATCATGACAAATGCTTCACATCAGATTTGATACCAATAAGTAATGAAAGTGAAATGTGAAAATGGTTATTTTTGTGTAAATAAATACTGCACTGTGGTTTACTCACACCATATTGTGATTGAAGTGGTCCATGTTATATTTATGTAAGGTTAAAAATATAATTTATATTAAATATATATATATATTTTTATAGATTTTATAAACCCGGCTGATTCTGATCTTATTCTAAAATTAATATTAGATATATAAACAACCTGGTTTCCCAGAAATTTCTTAAAACACAGCAAAACAAAGCTATGCTAGAAATAATGTATGCAACATTTAAACTGACTTAACAGGCTTTATTTCAAGAATCTGTGTGTTTTTATGGAGAGGCATTTTTTGTGTCTGTGTTTGTTAATGTGGAATGTGTGTGCACGTGGATGTGTTGAGTGGGCTGTTTGAGAGAGAGAGAGCTTGAGTTCCCTCCCTCTTCCCCCTCCCCCTCCAGTGAGCCAGCCCTCTCTGTCTCTTTAAGCCCCACCCCTCCAACCCCCCCCCCTCACCAGAGCCAGCTAACAGCAGCTGTTCCATATTCATCAAAGCCTTCAGTCTTAAAGAGCCCTATCCTTACCATGGAGAGAGTCATTTCTCTTTCTCGCTCTCTCATGGTCACTCCATCTCAGTGCTCTCCGTCTCCACTGCCTCTGTCTGTTTCTCTCTATCTTTTGCAACCCCTTTTATTACTTTCCTTGTGTATTTCTCCCTTCTTTCTCTCTCTCTCACTCTCCCTTCCTCTCTCACACACGCACCGGACACACAGAACCATACGTTGGCTCACTCTTACTCACACAGAAACCCACACGCTCACACCCCTCTCAGACACATGCACTCCTACACATTGTCTGACATACCTGTGAAGATCAGGGGGGTGGCAACGTGCTGGAGGTGTTTGGTTTTCCTGGCATTAGCCAGTGAAGGGGCTCCGCGTGTGTTTTGGGGGAGAAAGCAGGTCTGAGTGCCTTTCCTCTTCCTGATTTCCTGGAATGCTAAATCTGGACTGATGGACATTTCAGAACTTTGCATCCCTGATCATCTCAACTATCATAACCAGTAGGTGTATTTCTTGTCCTGTTTATTGTCCTGTTCTTTTGCTTTGTTTATATTGTTTGAAATATATATTCTCACTACATGCTCACTTTCGTTGGGCTTTCTTTATGAAGTGTTTAGTTCTTTATTTATTGTTTTCAGATGTGTGCATTATGATAGTATGAGATTGACGAATTCATAGGAAATGACAGTTTCATCTAGAAACTTTTTCCTGCTTTTGTTGTAGATGACTGGTACTTTTTCTGCATCTTTCCCCAATTTTAAATTCACCCTTGCCGTGATACTCAGATAGTGTTTCACGCAAACGTACTGGAACTATCAGTCTTTGACTTTGGAGGTGTGAAATTGTAGATAAATTAAAGCAGATTTTGCATAGTTGTTGTTTACAGGGCAGGTAAAAGCTGCAAGAGAAAAGTTAGCAAACCAGTTCAGTTTTGGAGCAGGTTGGTCATAATTGTGGCAGTGTTTACATTTTGCATTAAATGCATAGCCACTCAAACCGATATTCCATATCCCTATCTTTCACACTATTTCCTTCTCTCTCTCTCTCTCTCTATTTCTCCCCAGTGTATGTCTGTGTGTTTTAAAGAGAGTCAGAGTGAGACAAAGACAAACAGGAAAAGAAAATATGGAAAAGGTGTCTGTTGCCTTGGAAAGCAGTACACACCTTTCCACACCATTTGACAGAGATAGAATAAATCAGAGCATATGAGATTAAGTATATCTCATGGGGATTGGCAGGGATGAATTACATGCCTCAGTGTTTGTGGGATAAATGAAACCGGGTGATGACCCTGTCAAGCTGGCCAAGCAGCATCCTGGTCCAGGACACAGTGTCCCATCCACAAAAGGGATCCCTATTTGGGGCCATCCCGGGTGAGGAGAGAGAGGCTGAGGTTCTGTGTGGGACAGTGAGATTGTGGTTGAATACTGGCAGGGAATTGAGTTTGCTCAGTTGACAGCATCATTGTATTCATATTCATATTTGTATCCATCATTTATTTATCAGCAGGGTGTGTGTGTGTTTGTGTGTGTGTGTGTGTGTGTGCTTGTTCAGTTGTAGTGTTATTTTCAGTTGTTATTTCAGGACAGAAAGTTTGAAGTAATTTGCGTTATTTTGTTTTAATTTCACATACACATCCGTTTTTATTTCACTCAGTCTTTTTGGATCTCTGATTTATGTGACTAGTAATTCACTAAAAGTAAGTACTGACCAGTGGTCACTTTCAAATGTATGTCCACCTGTTGTATGGATATGCCATGTGTGTAAATCATACACCACCAGTATATTCCAGAATTATTAGACATTTTAAACCAGTCAAATGTGTGTCCATGTTGGATGATAATACTGAAGAGAAAATTATAATGTGAGACTGCTGAAGCTAAATTATTTTTTCCTTTTCAAAGTGCTTTGTGATGAGCATATCTCACATGTGTTGTCCAAGGTAATAAATAATAATCCCTAAAGTAGACAGGAAGAGCTTCATCTAAAAAAGAGATGGTTTTTTAAAGGACTGCCTGAGCGCTCATGTTAACCTTTGGATGCTTGGCTGAGCTGGGCTCATTACTTCCTTAACCAGGCAAACTGTAATCTACTTTGTATTTTGTCATTATCAGGTTTACAATACCTGTAGTACTCGGCTCACTTTTGTACATCTTGATGGTCTCAGTTTTACTGGTGCCACTCACACACATTTTTAAAAATACCTGCTCAAAGATTGATGATTAAATATGTATCTGTAGGATTAGAACTTTACATTCCCACAGATAATCATTTTGACTAAGGGGGCACAAGATTAAAAAAAATCGTAGCGCAAAAGACATTTACTGGAAACATGAAATAGGATTGACAGGCATCAATACACTTCTAATAACAACAACCATTTTATCCAAATACAATACTGCTCTTATAAAGTTTTCTGACATTTCAGATCTAGCTTCCTCCAGATGGAACTGAAACAAAATCCAGTATGCACAAAGGTTTTTTTTTATGAATGCATGATTGTGTGCACTGCAATGGATGTGGTTGGTGAATGGGTAAAACCAGATTACAAACACAAATCCTTTGCAAACTAAACAAATATTATAACGGTGTTACTTATAATGTGAAAGTCATTTTTCAGAGAGTTTAATTACAATATATGCATGAATATTATTCAAAATGTTGTACATTTCTGTTTTTAAACAAACAAATGAAACATTATCATGTAAATACACAGTGAAGTGCTGGGAGTTATTGTCTGTGGTCAGAGACAGGTCGCAACCAATATGACAGATGGACATTCAATTTTAAAAAAATCCGTCAATGTGTCAAAATCAATGCAAACGAATCAATTTTTAGTAAGTCTACTAAATGTACTTAAATAAATCAGTGTGAATGGTTGGGTCTCCTCTGATAGCGTTATACTGTATAGGTACTGCTTGCACAGGTGTTGTGAATTATTGTATTTAGAGATTCTATAGATATTCAAGTCAACATATTTGTATACAGTATGTAAGATATATTTTAAATTTCTAATAATTTTGTAATTTTTTTTCAACATTTATAGCTGCCTGAACCTTGTTTTTTAGCCTTCTGCCTATTTCCATTATAATACCCTTTTAACGTTATGCTTTGACTTATTAATGTTAATGGATTTATTTGTGGCTGCCATAAATAAAGATTTTAAAATACTTTATTAGGTTGTTTTAAAAATCTTAAACTAAACGTGATGTGATATTAATTTGGGCATTTTTGTGTGTAAAAGTAATGTTTATATATGAATGTGTGTGTGTGTGTGTGTGTGTGTGTATGTGTGTGTGTGTGTTTGTGTGTGTGTGTGTGTGTGTGTGTAAAATCTGATAACACAGGTGCAGTAACTAAAACAGTCAACATTTTGTGTCATTATTGAAGTAACTGTGGATATGTAAATATCGGCCATACATATAGAACAATTATTTTTTCATCTGTAAAAATCTATTTAAAGGCATGGCACACTAATGTTAGGAAAAAGTGGAATATTATAAAATGGAAACCAGTGAATAAATGAAATCAGCCTTTGTGTCTTTTAGTAGAGCATGTTCTAGGCATGTTGTTGAAAGTGAAAACGTGGTAAATGCTAGATAATGTTACTGTGTGTATGTGGCTCTTAGCAGGGCAAAGGGACTTGGCAGAGTGTACGTGTTCTAAGTGCTGAAGGAGAATGTGAATATCTGTGTATTTTTTCAGTGGAGCAGGGTGTCATGTTGGTTTAGATGGTAACTGGATGGCTATAATGGAATATGTCTGTCTCTTCATTAACCAAGCTCTCTCTGAGAGGAAGCAGTGGAATGGCTGCCTCAGTGCGTATAGATTGCCCCCAGGGGAAGGCCATTGCCCTGGTTTCTGCTGGTCGGTGGGGCAGTCCTGTTCTCTAGTGTATGTTTACTGCTAGTTGGAGAGGGTTAATGATAACTTAACCCTATTTTTTAATGGGGGTTGACCGACAGCTCTATGTTGTCCTGGGCTCTTTTTCTGCTAGTACACTTGAAAGAGTACATTATTACACCAATCAGTAATTAACCCTCTACAGTTCGATGCCTTTTAGACTTTTCTAAGTTGTCTGACATGCCTTGATGTTTTTGTACATTTCCCTTAACTAAAAACAAATGGAATATCTGATTATATATTCTAGGAGACCTCAGCAATAATATCATGTAAGTAAAAGGAATGTAGTAAAAAAAGGTTTAATTTAAATCAAATGTAAACATAACCTACAAAAAAAAAACACATTACATTAAGATTAAAGTTAGTTGCTTTCTCTTGTCAGTTTTGCAGTGTGTGGGGTTTGGTCTCACTTTCCTCCAAGTTCCTGCCATCAGCACCTTTGTATTTACACCAATAAACTCCTATTTGTAGCATCTTATTCCTTTCTTCAACTGTTATTTTTTACAAGGAAATGATTGTTATTGTCATACATTTCTGTGAGAAACATGCACCCAGTGATGAATTAGATTTCAATTTGTCTGACTCCTTTCCTGGCTTGAAACGGAGAACAATTTCAATGCATATCTGTGCTTTTGCATTTGGCTTGTGTTTGTATGTGTGTGTGTGTGTGTGTGTGTTTGTCCGTGTGTTTTTTTTCCGTTTCCATCTTTGATTCTATTACATTTTGGGAAAACAAGGAAGCGTAATTGCATTAGCATGTCTTAAGTTAAAAGCTCTTTGGTCTTTGACTGAGTGTTTTCAGTACTAGTAGGTTAATCAGATTTTCGCTGTCTTCATGGTGATGGTATCACACGGTAACCAAAGCAATGCTGTGTTCAGAAACTATCCAGATGGGATCAGTTTACAGTAATTTGGTTTTGGAATACATTACCTGCCAAGGCTGTGGGCCACCATCGGCCACCCCATCTCCTACGGCCAGGTCCCTTTGCTCTCCTTCACCTTCAGGCCAGAGCCTCACTATGCACCTCTCTGGATTGGCACATGTACTGCCCTCGTCTTCTCTATCACCTGCTTTCCATGTCTCCCCTCTTGTGCCAAATATCCAAATGGACTGCTGCTAAATTATGATGGGGAACCTTAGGGTGACTGGGATAGGTTGGATGGGGAACCTTGGGGTGACTGAGATGGGTAGGATGGGGAACCTTGGGGTGACTGAGATGGGCTGGATGGGGATCCTTGGGGTGACTGAGATGCGTTGAGAGATTTATGATTTTACCATATCTTTGGTGGGCAAGAAACAAATATTTTAAGCTATGTTTCCCCGTCTCTAAATGCATTTCTTTCTATCAACAGGAAGTCGTTATCCCACACTTTAGGCCGATTACTCAGTCCTTTGGCCTCTCTGGACCCCTCTCATTTCTGGTAAGCTCTGCATAGCAGTTTCATTTCTTTGCAAAATACATGGATATGTTGTTAGGATGTTGTAGTACTAAATGGAATAATTTCTTTGGTTCCATTTTGAACCTCCTAAAGCCCATCCTCAGGACCTCTTTATCATGTGGGCATCTGACCTGACCAGCCTTGCTATTTAGCTCAATTACACAACAATACATATTTTCATGGAAACATATTCTCTCAAACTTTGTCAAATTTGGCCACTGACTTTGTTGACATTGTTCTAAAGTGTGATGAATAAAAAAGTAAGCTTTGACCTGAGTCTAAGCCTGACCATTTTGTTGACTGTTGAATGTGGTTCCAGCACTGAGCCTCAATGGATCTCTTACTCTCCCTCAAAGACAGAGCATAGGCTTCATGTACAGGGGAGCTGATCATTGTCTCCATGCAGTTACCACTGTCAAATAAGTCATAATCATCTTGCATTGCTTATTGTACTAATTAAAACCAGGCTCTAACATTAGGCTCTAAGGTAAGCCCACTGCTCCAGGGATGTGTTGTACAAATCACTTGTATGGGAAAATTACATTTTTCTTTTAATGGCAGAGTAGTTTAAGAGTTACAATCCATCTGTGTTGATGTTGATGAGAGAGCTGATAGTACCAATACTGTGCTGCATTTACTCCAATGATGTTAGACAAACTCAGTTCATTTGGAAGGTAATTCTTAATGTGCTGTACTGCATAGTGCAGTAAGAGAGAGATGACAATAGTGTGACACGCTTGCAACATTATGGTTCCCAAGGAGCTTGTGTACTGACAAAAAAGCATAACCAACTTGTACTGCTAGCTGCTTTGGACTAAATTAATCAGTGTTGGTATATGTATTTGTGGTAGAATCTGTGTTCACTAGTATTCAAAGGAATGCATTTCAAAGAGCTGAGTACAGAAATGTGACCGATTGATGTAAATTCTATGAGATGAGTGTATGTCAGTTGCTCTAAATGTACTGAAATGCATCTCTATAATTCACATCACAGAGGAAAATAATATAGCGCTACTTGTTTGAAAATGCCCAAACCTTCCTTTGGTTTGGTTTCATGCAACACTGTTCAATAGACTGATAAGGAAAACACACTGTAACAAGTAAAGTAGTGTGTGCCCTCAAGAAAAAAAGAAAAATAAATATGTTCAAAGCATTTCAAGCAGGGTGCGTAGCATTCAAAATACAAGAGGAAATAAGCCTAATTATGATGACAACTCATGTGTCTCGTTAGAAACATGCAGAGAAAGCATTCAGGAAACAACCCCAACGATGTTTGTAATCTCCTCCTTAGAGACTGCTCCTGGCACATTATCCCAGTGACCTGCTCATATATATTTGATTAGCTAACACATCCACTCGAATACCAAAGGGATGACATGTGAGAAAGAGCAAATAACTACAAGAGTGTGAGTGGAAGACGTCACAATAGGGTCTTCAAACAAAAGTGTTGCCTCTGTTTTGCCTGCCTGGGCAATGGAAGCATTCCTATCATAAAGGATTACTTGACTTTGTTGTTCTCCTGAATATTTTGTCAGTTTTGTTATTCCTTGACTATAAGTCGCTATACCGTAGTTGCTATACTCTATTTCTCTGTGCGGGTGTATTTGCTTTTCTCACTCCCTCCAGAACTTTCTTTACCAATACACTAAACATGTGCTCCATTGTAATGTTTTCCCTATCCTAAAGGTAACCTTGGCATCATCTCTGCAATGTTACAGTGTGTTTAAAAATAAACTGTGGTCCATTAGGAGGGTGTAGGACTTGGGGGGGGGGGGGGGGGGAGGGGGGGGGGGTGGTTGGTGGAGTGGGTGGGTGGATGGGGGTGGCGGTTGATATTGCCTGCGCCAGGAATGGGCAGTGCATGCTTGGGTCCTTGTGTCCTCCTGACTCCTGCTGGAAGGGTATCACTGACAGGGAGTGTCAGCATTTCTGCTGTCTGTTCCTAGAGCCAAAGGGCCCTTTCTGACTCTCACCCAGGCAGATGAGAATACCCTAGTCCCCACACAATTCATATCCACATTTAAATTCATATACAGACATGCATACTGAGGAAGAATTACATGCTAAATGAATGGACTTTTAGAGATTAGATAACTGCAGTTACATTAATGTAAAGTGTCTTAGATTTACAGTTTATGTTGACATATTTGAAAAGACATGTTTTGAAAAGACATACAGTGCACTGTGAATTTGTTCATTGACTTGAGGTTTAATTATACTAGAAAGGATTTCACACATAGTTTCTGCTGCTTGTAGCTGATAGACCTTATTCTTGATAATTCTGCGTAATAGCGCAGTTATAAACACCTCAATTGCCATGGATTATTTAATCTGTAAGGGTCCATCCATCCAGGAAGTATCCATTATGTTGCCAGTGTATACCTGTGTATACCTATACTCTTTTATGTGCATTTGAATAACTGCCCAACCCAAACACAGCAGTGTTATGATGCTTCTGTGGCGTTCTGATATAAATCCTAAGTAATTGTTACAGTATCTGTTAAATCCACTAATTTACACTTCAGAAAATAAAATAATAATAAAAAAACGCACAGTACATGGTGGGATAGCTACGTTAGCACTTACCAACCCATGTTATTGATATTGAACGTGCAGTCATTTGAAGGTTATGTTTCAGAACAGTAATTGGAAGGCAAAATAACATTAGGTTCGACGCTTAACTCTGTTTATTTATGAAATCAATATGAAAACAGTCCATCACAATAGTAGCTCTGATTTCTCCTGACAGCAGAGCAGAGAGAGAACTCTTTCCAAACCCTAGTAACATACTGCACCCACCCCTACCACGGTAACATACTGTATGGTACTTACAAAGTTCCTTGTACATATACTGGGATGAGTTACCATGAGTTTCCTGAATGTTGCCCAGCACACATCTGAGGATGTGTCAAATATATTTTAAATATATGAATATATCTCACCCTTCCTTCTGCTTTACTCATTTACTAAGGCTGTGTTTCAGAAATGAAATGCTGCTTTGCTCTTAATGTTTCATCTCTTTATCATACATTCTTTTAATGAAATTATACATTGATTGATTAAAACAGTTGTTTCAATACCCATACTCTATAACCCCGCTCAGCCTCTATTCATCTACAGTGGCGACATCATGTATTTACGGCAGAGATGCCATCGGACATGTATTGATAGTACAAGCAAGAGGTATCTGAATACCTAAGACACACATGCATACGTAAGGGATAATGTATAGTACGCCGGTCATTATCGGGAAAATAAGCCCCGACAGGGCGAACAACTCCCCGACCCGAAGCGGATATTGGGAAGGTTAGGTAACAGAACTCTTTAGTGCACACAATGCACGTTACAGGTAACAGAACTCTTTAGTGCTCACAATGCATGTTCCATGTAACAGAACTCTAGGTAACACAACTCTGTAGCACACACAATGCATGTTACAGGTAACATAACTCTTTGGCGCATACAGGATTACTGGAAATGCATGTCCTTTTGGCACCCCATGCCTTTCAATCTGAACTTTACAATTTCCCAATTTTTGGACAAAGCCATTGCTGCAATTTAGGAATTGTTGATTCTATGCGTATTTTATGCATATTCTATATGCATATTTAGGTTTCCTCCGTAAGGACCTATTTAGGTTTCCTCCGGTGAGTCATATCTTGGCAAATCTTTGACAAATCAACACCAAACTTGATATGTCACTGGAAGACACTACAACATGTTCCCATGTGCAAAGGCAACTTCATATCTTAAAAAATGATTGATATAAAGCAAATTGGATACATTGTTAACGCTAAAATAATGCTTTACACATCAACAGGTCAAAAAGTGATACTCTGATTCAATCACAAGTTCATGTGAAGACACTTGAGAATGTTAAGTACACAAATCTGAAAAAAAGTTGGCTGTAAGATGAAAAGTGGATTTTTGGTGAATATTTGAAACATGCATGCTTGGCTAATTTCTAGGGTGATTTTCAGTAGAAGGTCTCTCTCTCTGCTCCTCCGCGCGTGTGTGCTCCAGATTCTCTCTCTCTCTCTCTCTCTCTCTCTCTCACACACACACACACACACACACACACACACACACACACACACACACACACACACACACACACACACACACACACACACACACACACACACACACACACACACACACACACACACACACACACACACACACACACACACACACACACACACACACACACACAGGGACAGGCTCAGGCTCCTTTGACACGCGCAAGCACACACACACAACATTTAAGGAAATGTAGGGATGACCACACCCCTTCTCACTCTTAGCTTGAAGCCATGGCCCTTGAGGATCTTCAAAGTAATGCATTTGAAATGTAATATCCCATTGGCAAGTCTGCAGCATGGATCTTTCTATACAGTGACAAATTGTCACAAAAATACATTTTTCCCTGGTTCGCAATGTCTGGAGGAGGAAACCGCCATCGCTGCTTGCAGCTATATTGTTTCTGTTAGTATTATTCTTGTACCATGGGAGTCAATGGCAGCCCCTAGAACCATATAGTAAGTTTTTGTGAAATTTGGCACACTCATTAAGGACAGTCCCTTCTTCATTCACACCAAGTTTCATGGCTCTCATTACACCACTCTAGCGCCACCAACAGGTCAAAGTTGGACTTTTGTAACACATGCAACTTTTGAACCGTATGACCAATTTTCAAAAATGAGGTACCATTGGATTCCCTCGATCAAGACGAATTAAACCCACTCCATGGTGTCAATTTCCGGTTATATTGATTTTCCGCTATTTCAGGTTTTATCAAAAACCTTTGAAAGCCTACTCCTCCTACAATGTTTGTCAAATATTCTTCAAAATCACCACAGATGATCTTCAGACCTAGCCTCACAAAAGTTACTATTTTGAACTTTGATCCTCACAACCGTTTGTCCGGTACAGCCACTCAAATTCAGCAGAAAAGCCGCCAAACAGATATTTTTGTTAAATTTGGCACACTCATTAAGGACAGCCCCTTCATTATTCTTACCAAGTTTCATGTCTCTCATTTTACCACTCTAGCGCCACCAACGGGTCAAAGCTGGACTTTTGTAACAAACGCAATTTTTGAACCATATGACCGATTTTCAAAAATGAGGTACCATTGGATTCCCTGGCTCAAGACGATTGACCCTATCCTCACAACCGTTTGTACGGTAAAGCCACTAAAATTCAGCAGAAAAGGCGCCAAACAGGAAGTGAAGTCATATGTCAGCAAATATTTGAGTGAAATTGACGCCATAGGGTGTGTTTAATTTGTCTTGATCCAGGGAATCCAATGGTACCTCATTTTTGAAAATCGGTCATACGGTTCAAAAGTTGCGTGTGTTAACACAAGTCCAACTTTGACCCGTTGGTGGTGCTAGAGTGGTCTAATGAGAGACATGAAACTTGGTGTGAATAAAGAAGGGACTGTCTTGAATGAGTGTGCCAAATTTCACAGCCTTCTAGCACAGTATTGCATTTGAAATGTAATATCCCATAGGTAAGTCTGAAGCATGAATCTAATGAGAGACATGAAACTTGGTGTGAATAAAGAAGGGACTGTCCTTAATGTATGTGCCAAATTTCACAGCCTTCTAGCACAGTATTGCATTTGGAATTTAATATCCCATTGGTAAGTCTGCTGCATGAATTTTTCTATACAGTGACAAATTGTCTCAAAAATACATTTTTCCCTGGTTCGCAATGTTTGGAGGAGGAAACCGCCATCACTGCTTGCAGCTATATTATATTTGTATTTTATGTGTGTATTCTATTGCACACATTTAATTTTTTCATTTTTCAGACCCAAGAGCTTAAACATCATAACATAATGATTGCTGTAATGTAATGCTTACTTGCATGTGTTCTAATGCAACCATATAGAGATAGAAGGCAGAATAACAGCAAAGGATTGATCTTCATGTTTTTCTTGGGAAATGCTGAAATAAGGAAATCCATAATTATCGTTGTAAATTCAGACCTTTATAACTATTAGTTAAAAATTTTATTTTAGTACGAGAGTTTTTGGTGAGTGTTTATTTTAAGCTCACTGTAAATCAGGAATTGCATAAAATTCTCTCTTTCTCTTGCTCTTTCTGTGTGTGTGTGTGTGTGTGTGTGTGTGTTTGTTTGTGTGTGTGTGTGTGTGTGTGTGTGTTTGTGTGCGTGCATGTGCAATCGTAGTGCATTTTCTCAAAGACAACATGAACAATCTTTGTGAGTTAAGATTAAAACATTATATTTTATTAAACCAACATTATCATAACAAAAAGCGAGAAAAGAGTGCCTAGGGGGACTATGAATTCATGTATGTTGGCTGGTAATTTGTGGATGTCAGTATAGCATACATTAAGAGTGTGTGTGTAAGAGTGTTGAGGGTATGTGTGTGTGAGAAGGATACACAGAGGGATACATGAGGGCAAGATCGATGTGTGGAGAGGGAGAAGTGCAGCCCCGCCTATGCCATGTGTGCTCAATGAGTCAGTTATCTCCTTAGTGCTGCCTACAGTCCATGCATGGCCACTACACAGACAAAAGGGGGTACAGTGGTCGTAACAGTTACAGAATAATAATAATAAAAAATCTTTCTTTATATTACCAACCCTTTCCAATTACACTTTTCATCAACTTCTTTCTTGTCATACAAGTCCTTTTATATTTCAGTTGTATGCTGGAAAATCAATTATGTTGGTCACCAGTTTACAGGTTCACTGCACCTGTTCCAATGTGCAGCTGTGTGTGTACATGTGTGTTGAGAACCCAGTGGTGTACACACAAACACACTTTGTTTTCTGCAATGCTTTAATTGTGCGGCACAGCCAATAAACCCACAAGTACTCGGCGGTGTGCATCTCCCCATGTGACCCCCTCCTGTGGGAATCCCCTGGGGGAAGGGCATAATTTATGACTGTACAGGGAATACAGCGCTTTTCTCAAAGCAGGTAGAGCACCCCCCATCTCAAAAAGGACAGCTTATGAGACAAAGATTAATGAACTAATTTCATGCATCACTCCTTCACCTCTGTCCCCCTGCTCACCATGCCATCTCCATCTCTCTCTGTCGTTCCCTCTCTCTCTCGCTCTCTCTCTCTCGCTCTCTCTCTCTCACACACACACACACAAGCGTGCATCCACACACACACACACGCACACGCACACGCACAAACACGCATGCACGGCACACACACACACACACAAACACTTACACACAATCACGCACACACACAATCATACATGCACACACACACACACACACACACACACACACAAACACTTACACACAATCACGCACACACACAATCATACATGCACACACACACACACACACACACACACACACACACACACACACACACTATGTCTAAATGTCATGATCAGGTTTCAGTAGAAATAAAACCAAACCAAACACTAGAAATTCTCACATTTTTGTAACCTATACAAACTTAAAGTGTTATGACTTTCAGAGTTAATAATAATTTATGGTGGTTTCACATCAGCAAAGATGAACCAACTTCTGTATGACAACGTATAGAATCCCACATTGAGGGACGTATAATCTCACATTGAGAGACTACATATAGAATCCAACATTAATAGACTACATATAGAATCCCACATTGAGAGAGTACATAAAGAATCCCAAATGGAGGGACTATGTATAGAATCCTACATTGAGAGAGAACATATAGAATCCCAAATTGAGGGACAACGTATAGAAGCAGACTTCATTTGATTTTGTGTTTTTTCTTATTTCTAGTTTCCAGTTGGCTAGTACTTTTTTAAAGGGCAAAGTTTACTTTAAAAAACCCACACTAAATCTGTAACAAACTTTCAAATTTCAAAGTTTTAAAATTATAGCTTACAGTCATATTTCTGTAAAATAGTACTGCAGAAAGGAACCAAATAGGATTACTGTGTGAAGGTTCTTCAAATGAATGTTCTGACAATGCTGAATTAGATAAACTAGAGGAGTAAGACAACATTCTGAAATGGTAGACAGTGGGTACAGAGATGTGCTGTGTCCAGTATCCAGTGTCCAGTGTGCAGTGTCCAGTGTCCAGGGCCCACCTATCCCACTGGCAGTCTGTCTCTCCAACTGTAGGTTGCACCAAGGCCCAGTGCAGTTGTTTTCTGAACTTTTATTTTAGGACCTAGTTTTGAGGACAGTCAACTTCAGAGTTCAGGTTTATGTTCCCAGCTCTCTGGGATACTACTGTTTCTGTAACATCAGAAAATAAACCTTGTTTTTCTATGCTACTTATATCGCCTTCTCAAGTTCTCTGTTCTAGACTGCAACTGAAAAGAGGTTGACAGCAATGACATGAAAAACATAGGCTTTACACTGATTGTTACATATTATCCAGGTCAGGTCTTGCTCGACACATGCCAGTTTGGTTAGCGACAGCAGCTAATTCAATGACTTCCAGAGACCGTCTGATCTTTTAAAGCCATTATACCATCACACATTAATTCCAGAGTTAAAAAGAAAAAATGATTAAAAATCCTCCCTTGTGTGAGCTGTACACGAAATGAACTACTTTTTCCATATGAACTATTCAATTCAAGAGGGAGCTTCACCTCTGGGTTTTCACAGCTATGCATTAACTCCTTAACTGCTGTGTAGTGCTGTGCTGTCATGGCATGGAACACGCATTCTGTATCTGTTCTCAGCCTGGGTTGAATGTTTTACCTCAAATTGGAATCTCAAAGCTAATTAATTCATCCACTCAAAATTGTTGTTACACAAGGTCCTTTGCATGGCCTTTTTCACACTCATTATGTCATCATTTGAGTCGTCACAAACACACCAGACAGTGTCCATTTGACTGTTGGCAGCATGCCCGTGATGGCAAGAGCCTCCGTCTTCTCATCTTTTCCTTCTCCACCTCCTTTACCATTAAAGAGGAAGGAAGGAAGGAAGAGATCTATGGATATGATCAGCATCTTGTCACAGTCGTATCTCATGAGCGGAAAAGTGGGTTCTCATGAAGTTGTTTTAATGCTGCAGTAGTGTAGGCCAAGGGAGAAAAGGAACTAAATGTAATTCTCGACTGGGCCGGGGATCTTAATTGCAGGCCACAGGGCCGGGTGTTTCCCTCCCCTCCCAGCTCGGAGACAACCAAGCACCAGGTCCCCAGCCTGCCCACTTTACAAACTATTGATCCAGCTAAAGGCTATTCTCCATTGGCACATATGGTACATTAGTATGGCAGTTAGCTATATTCTTTTCATAACTAGCTCACTTGCTATGTTTCTTGCTCATTTTCCTTCCTTTCCTCCTCCCCTTGTGTCCTTTTCATGCTTTTCATGTAGTTTTCACTTGTTCCTTTTGAGAAAAAAAAATCCTTCCTAAACCACCCTTATTCCTGTCAATTCCACCATTTTCCTCCTCCGCTATCGTCTCACTCTTTCGTTTGCTTACATAGATTAGATCGTAATTCTCTGTCAGACTTGTATGAGAAAGAGTTTCCTTCTGTCTCTTCTCACTTAAAGATCAGCCTATATGGGGACGAATGAATGAGCAAATCCAAAATTACTAATGGATCCCCATGGATTTCAAGGATTTCTCTTTTATCTCTAAGCCTACTCCACATTATAGGCAGATGTATTCTTTCTGTCTTTCCCCCTTCCGATATCCACACACAGAAACATACACAGGCCCACAGGCATATTCACATACATTACAAGTCCTCACCCATCCACAGACACACATTTTGAAATGGCTAGACTGAGAGCCCTTCCATATTCCCAGGGTGGCTGTTAACCCAAAGCATTGATATGGAAAGGCAGATGGACTATAGACAGGGCTCATCCCACTTCATTTACATGGCTGCTGTTAAATCAGATACTTCCACAGAGATACACACACACTCACACATATATAGAGAGACATAGACACATATTCACATGGACTGTGACACTTTCTGGGTTGGCTGAGGATAGCTAACTTATAACCATTTTAATAAACCATGTTATTATATGGCAACGATAGTACGAGCATTCTGATTGGCTAATGGGTAGTCATGCCAGCCGCGTATTGACGTTCTAGCTGGTCTGGGGTCTGATAAGTATTCTTATTGCACACCCCATCAATCTTAGAAATGAGTGATACCATGTACCAAGTACTAAACATTACATCCTTAAAAATTAGCGATATATCAACAGCCATGAGCATGTATTGATAGAATCAGGACTCCTATTATGAAATTATCTGAGAAACAGGAAACCAGTTGAATGTCGTGGTAACATGACAGTTGATGACAGTTGAAGAATAAAGGCTCAAGAATTTGCGAACATTTTGATATCGGGTAATACTTTATAGGACTTCAGAAGCAGCGAAAATGTGTTATTGAAAGTGATGATGAAGACTTGACTACTATAGTTTGAAAAGCGTGTGTTTAACTGTAAATTAAAGCCATTTAAGCTGAGCCCTGTTGTTCATTTTCTATTGATCATTGTAACTTGAAGTTAGCAAGTCATTGTTTGCTAGGCAACACCTGAAACACTGTGTCGTGAGAAGACTTGAGAGCTGAACAAAACGACATGATTTCTATTTACAATTACCATTTATTTTCAAAATGAAAAGAGCTTAAATGCCATATAATAAACAACTTACTAACCTCGACCGTTCGGTCATGCAGGTATATCAGACTTCGGCCCCGCCGCATCAACCTCGCTATCGCTCGGTCGATACCTTACGGCCTCTGTCTGATATTTACCTGCATGACCTCACTCTCGGCCAGTAAGTAGTTATTAATGACTCTTATGACCATTTGATCGTTAGCATAGAATGGGGAATTATCTAACTACACACATACACACCAGATTGAGCCTTCATGGGCTCTCCAGAAAAGCAGCAGCAGCTGTCAGAAGGAAATTAAGTTATTCCTGTCTGCTTTTTGAGAAGAAGGTATTATCGGCATCCACCCGAACAGACCATAAACCACTTACTCCCAGTGTTGGTAACACATTACAGATGATTTGTTGAATTACTTTGAATTGTTCACTAAAACATCACCTTAACCAAACCCAACCCCTAACCCTAAACTAACCATAAATTGTATATAGCACAGTTTTAACAGATAGTTTGTTTATAATCTGAGCATCTGTAGATAGTCTATAGGGGACCATCCCATTAAAGTGTGTTTATAATCTGAGCATCTGTAGATAGTCTATAGCAGGGGTCTTCAACAGGGGGTCCGTGGAGGTACTGCATGGGGGTCACGAAATATTTGGTTGATAAGACATTTTTTTTTATGTATTTCTAAAAAGAAAAAAAAATTCAACCAATTTTTTTTCCACAAATATCTTTCAGTCCAATCGACACATTCAGCTACCCACAGGAGCTCCCTCAAGCTGGGCACCGGTTCACTCACAGCTACTTTCATGCAAATACGACAGCACAGGCACTAGCAAATCAGATCGTGTTTCTGCTCAAGTCTAAAGAGCACGAAGGTCAAAAATAAAAGATGGCGGACCAAACTCCATAGCTGGTCTTGTTTGTACCTATAAATTGTTAGTTTGACATTTTTTGGGTTAGATTTAAAAAAAAAAAAAATAGAAATAGACACTGTACAAGGTCAAAAAACGTTAATTGTAACTGAAAAATAAGTCTGAGAGGATTTGCGAGGTGGATGAGCCCCCTAGCTAATGTTAGCATGCTACTACCTACAATCTTAACAACTTGCTAGCGGTGTGATTGGTTTGTTGACCTGTCAATCTCACTATAACATCTATGTTGTCAACACAACTCCATGCGCCAGACTCCTCCTCCGTCATCCGTTGGATCGTGTCAGTCAGGAGTTATTGAAAAGAAGATACATCTCACTAATGTGGGAGGATGTGTGCAATCAACAGATGCTTGAGGATTCACTGTCCCTTTTTTATGTATGATGAAATAAAAACATATATCTGTGAATTATTTTAATAAGTTGTTATTAATTGTTAGCTCAGAGTTGTTTGCAAGATGTATGTTTATAAATGGCAGTGGCACGGCCACCCTGTACCTTTCATGTTGTTAGCTTAGTATTGAATTCACAATAACAGGGTAGCTATGTTTATTTGGCACTAGGCCCAGTATATAATAAACAAAATTTTATGCAATTTATATAGTAGGGGCGCCCTGCTCATCTTGCCATCAGTTTGGGGGTCCCTGGCCTGAAAAACGTTGAAGACCCCTGGTCTATAGGGGACCATCCAAATTAAGTGTGTTTATAATCTGAGCATCTGTAGATAGTCTATTGAGGACCATGCATATAAAGTGTGTTTCTTCAGAGTTTATGTTTCTAAAACACTCAACGATTGGGTTTTCTAAATATTAGCTTAAGAGGTTCCCCTTAGACATTTCTTACGTATGTCATACGATGTCTCTGCCCACAGCACCCCACACTTTCTCAATGAAAATCTGTGGTCAGATATGGAACTGCAGTGAGACCTAATAGCCGTTGGGCCAGAAATGTCTGTTAACATCATGCAGAGTACAACACCAGTAGATCATGGCATGAGTACCACACCAGTAGATCATGGCATGTACTATCAAATAAGGACTTTGGTCCCATCCCACAACAACAACTGCATATCATTAGAATTAAAGATTCAACACAGAGGCTACAGTGATTTGTTATTGATATTCCATTAGTCTTTAGTTTTAGAGGAAACCCACTACATGAGGGAGAAGCTCTCTGCCTGTTGCAGACAACAGTACACAGATGCTAAGGTTAACTCACAAGCCATTGGCCGCTAGCAGATCCTAATTGCGTGGTTGTGTATGGAAAGGATAGGCAGGGCTGTGGGCTTAGGCCCTGATGCTGTGTGTCTATGTTCAATGACTTAATTGTAAATGAATGATGGAAGTTTACACCTGCCTTTGGCACTCATTTTAGTGTTTATGTGCTACTGGGGGAGAAGCCTCTGGGGGTGAGGGGCTGTTGAGGCCTGCTAAGAGTTCAGACAGGCCTTAACATTTTCTAAAGGAAGATGACAGTTTTCCAGCTCTGGTGTCTATGTGTGTTAGCTCGGAGGATGAGGAGGTTTCTTACGGACTGTGTGCTGGCTCAATGTATGAGATGACTGGGACTGAGGCTGGATTATTGTTAAATTAGAACTTTGAACAAATGTTGTTGGTGGTCAGGCACTGTGACTCCATTGTATTGTATTGTATTGTATTGTAGCCTACTAGGCCTATGAGCACCCCTGAGCTGAAACACAATGAAAAGAGATGGATACAAATAGGAACATTAAACTTGGTGACCCCACCTATTTCTCCAGTCAGATTATATGTGTAAGGCTATATGATTGTGTGATATGTATATGTGTACATAAGTAATGTTAATAAATCAAACTACAAAGGCTAGGTAAATAAACTAAATCAAATTAATTGAATAAATGATTCTATTTAGTTATGGGAGAAAATTATTGGCAAAGGAATTGTTCTTTCTCTCTTGACTGCCCAGAAAAAAGGTGAGTTGAGAAGCTAGTGGGTCGCCAACTTTGCCCTGAATGAACTGGTTTTAGACCACCACCTCCTTGCTGTCTGGGTAGCAATGTCAGAGCTGGGATGAGAAGGGAAAACCCAGAGTGCTTCGGCAAAGGGTTTATTCCTCAAGGTCACTGGTTTTAACAGGGGGCATTTTTTATTATTTATTTTAAGCTATTTCCAGAGATGGCTGGAACCTAGAGATCTGATGAATATACATGGCAGACGAAAGGGACAGAAACCTTGGAATGAGATTTAATTTGACACATTGACCCTGTCCCCATGGGCGGAGAAAGCTGAGGTGAGAAAATAAGGTTGACCCTATGACCCCTGGACCTGCTGTCACCCATCCCTACAATTAAATCAGATACGGACAGGCAGGGTAGCACACAGAGAGAGGAAGTAGAAATGGTATCGGACTTCCTCTACCTGAATCGTACCTCTTCCAGGGCTATTCTTTTTTTTTTTTTTCCCTTAGAGCTGTTTATGTCCCAGATAATATTTATTTGTTCTCTTTAATTTTTGTCCCCTCTCATTTCTTTGGTATTTTTTTTATTTTGCATATTGTGATTTGTGTTACATAATGACATCCACTGTGGCCTGTGTTGAGTTTTGTGAGGATCTGATCAAATGGGGATCTAACTTGTGTGGCCTGTGATGAGTTTTGTGAGGATCTCATGTAATGAGGATCTAACTTGCTTTACCCTGCTGACTGCTTACCACTCCTGCCAAATATGTATGCCTCATTTTTAACCCTGCCTATGATACATGTTATATGTACATACTAAGTGTCCCCTTATCTACCCACATTTACCCACCACAGAATTGGTTACCTGACTCATAGCTCCACTTACCCTCATTATAGTAACCTTATGAGCTATGTACTCACTATGTTGTTGTACAACCAATACTTTGAATGCTAGCTACTCACTCCATTTTGACTCACTGGCAGTCTTGTGTGTATCCTGACATGCTACATGTATGCTAATACGCATTTTCCTGACTGATTTATTTATTAATTATTTTGCTAGCTTCTCATTCTCGCTGCTCCTCTTCCCTTTCTTCCTACTTCCCATTTCTATGTCTACTGGGCCTGCCTCAGCCAAATGGGAGGCTATCAGCAAACCAACAGACTTAAAGTACACAGTACTTTCTACTTTCCTTTTAAAGCCCTATTTTATAGAAATTAACTGCTATTTGTATCTGTGTTTCGTTGTGATTTGATCCCTACAGTTGCTGGGTGTAATTCATCGACAGCTGTACACATGCCATTATTCACAAGATGAAGGATTATGACCTTGCAATGCCATCTTCTTAGCTGGTTTTAAATCCTTCAGCTTGTCAGTAAATGCACCTTTTTGTAACGTCACAACTAGCTCCAAAGTACTCTAAAGAACTCAGAATGGTACCATGCCAAGCTAAAGAAACCAGAACAATGAACATCTAGCTATAACATAGGAATGTTGGGGAATGATGAGAGACAAAGAACAGCTGACCAACCTTACAAAGGTTGGATTCCCCTTGATACAAAGTGACGCAAACCTTGGTGGCTAGCTATCCAACGAAGATAGTCTGGGTCTCAGCACTAGCAAGCGTGGTCAGAAATCTTGGTCAGATTTGGTCTGAAATCATTTCACTGTACTTATTAACTAACTTTAATGAGGCTCTCAAATGTCTTCAGTAAGGGGGGTCTGTACACTCACAAGAGCTATGTATAACTATGTACTGTTTTGATTGGCTATGGTGTTGCAGTCAATGACACAAACATACCATAATCTGTTTCAATAAAATGTTATTCTATATTATTTAAAACTGAAATTTATATTATATTTTCATCACACACTGACACAATTAGTTTTCTTAATTTACTGCTTTCGTTTTCTGTTGTACAAGTTACTAGCAGTAGTGGACAATGGTGCTTCAAAATGCATCAGGTTTCTGAAACCCAGTTAGTCCTGACAAAAAATCATTTGATTTTGACAGGCCACGCCTGTACAGCTCTGATAGGAATTGACTGAAGTTCTCATTCAATATTGGTACTAGACTTTCTATTTTATAGTGGAAGCATGCATGCACACACCTAAGTGCAAAACACCGCTTTTAAATCACAAGTCTACCACCATGTTCATTTTGCGCTTCAATGCTGACTCAAATAGACATCTCCTGCTCCTCCCTCCTCTACATCTGCCTGTGCTCTTTATGGATGGATTGCAGGTGGTGCTGCCATTTTGCTCTGGCATGTTCCCATGCACATATAAACTATACATGATAAAGCTTCTCAAGCTTTACATTAAGATATCTTTAGATTAAGTTAGACCAATTCAGATTAGGTTACAACTACATAATATTTGAGTTTTTGAGGCATTAGAGGGTTTCTGTCCTTTGTGTGTTCATGTCTGTGCTCTTCTTATTTGATGTTAATGTGAAATATTGTTATATGTGTTAGCAATTGGATGGTGTATGTAAGACTAACAATACAAAATCACCTAGCCAAAAGTAGAGCAGGTAGTATTTATTTTAAGTGTTGATTAATTATTTAATTCATTAATTGCCCTTCTGTACACACACACTCATACTTATAAGTAAGCTGTGAGCACACGTGTGAGAGGCCACTATTAGATTGATTCCTCCATGGTTTTGTTTCTGCTTTGGTGGAATGTCTTCACCCTCTCACACAATGTGTTTAATTTGGATCACTTCAGATCTGTCAGCACCAGACAGAGGAGAGCCCAGCATCTTCTCAATTCTTTCTCTCTCCCTCACACTGCAGCAAATATTGAGATTTGACTCTAAAATTAATGTATGCCTCCTGGTTCTTCGCCCACAGCTGCAGCTTCAAACGTTGTCTTAGTCTCTTTTTAACTGTAGACTCTCCTGTGCTCTTTTCAGGCTGCTGAACAGAATGGCCGCTGATGAGAGGCACCTGCCCTCTAGCTGTGGTTCCTACATTAAAACCGAGCCCTCCAGTCCTTCCTCCCTCATAGACACAGTAAGTCACCACAGCCCAAGTGGCAACTCGGACGCCAGCGGTGGTTATGGCAGTGGTCTGACCAGCCACCCCAATGGCCTGGACTCCCCCCCTATGTTCACGTCAGCTGGCCTGGGCCCCAACGGAGCCTGCCGCAAACGCTACGATGACTGCTCCAGCACCATCATGGAGGACTCATCCATCAAGTGCGAGTATATGCTCAACTCCATCCCAAAGCGTCTCTGCCTGGTGTGTGGTGACATTGCCTCGGGGTACCACTATGGTGTGGCCTCCTGCGAGGCTTGCAAAGCCTTCTTTAAAAGAACGATACAAGGTATTGTTTATATCCCGTGTCATGTTTTGTTTAATATTTTGTGTGTGTTATCGTGTTCTTTCTTAATTTTATTCTCCCTCTATCACTGTATTTTCCCCTATCCCTTTATTGCGGTTCTTTACACCTGTAAGATAACACACACGCACACCTGTGCGCACACATACAAAAATACATTCTCATTTATCAGATGCACAAACACACACTCTCCCTTGACCTACTTCTAAGGGGGTCCCTGCTTCTTGGTCCCCACTGCCCTAACCAGCTGCATTGTTTGCAGACACACACACACACACACACACACACACACACACACACACACACACACACACACACACACACACACACACACACACACACACACACACACACACACACACACACTCACACATACACACACACACACACGCACACACACACACACACACACACAGGAACACAGAGCACTCCCTACTGCCCTAAATCCGTGAGTTGAAGAACAGAATAGGCTTGCTCACTCTTGCTCATGGTTTTGTCCCTGCTACACATTATTAAGGGTGTATTTTTGCATGCTATCCATATTTATTTATTCACCATAGAAAACAAACACTTGTACTAAAACACTCAAATCAGTCTTTTAGAGTCAGTTCCAGTTCCAGTCTATACTATGTACACCTTGCTACATTTTAAAATAACACTTTTAAATAAGGTGGTACAAGAGGAACAAAAGTAAAAAAAAAACATTAAGAAGGAAAACAACAATTGTGGCAAGTAGCAGCTAACAGCTCACAAGAAATGCTAAAATGTACCGTCTCCTCACCTAAATTACAGCCCACACCTCTTAACTTGTCCCATTATGTTGAAGCTTTCCAGACTATTGTCACAGTGAAACATGAGCTATAAACGGTTGCCTGACAATGCTAGATTAGATATTTCTTCTACATTAAATAATAAGGAACAGATGTATTCAAAAGTATGGATTTGGTTTGAACAACAAGTAGTAGTAGGAGTAGTAGCAATTAAAAGCACAGTTCCTTAATTTCCTCATAATGTAAAATCATCAGTGGAGGTCAACTAGGCCACTTCCTAATGTAGCCCGGAAATGCATTGTGATAGATCATTAAGCAAACTTGCCTTAGCTAAGCACATAGAGAGAGGCCTGAGTATTTCTGTGGCGCCAGCAATGACATCATCAGCATGATCGATTCATTTGATCATCAAAAATGCATATAGAATTACAGTATCTGATGAAAGGGTTTCCACATGGACTAGATAAAAGCCCATGCTGAAGATAGCATAGCTAGACGGTTTTTCAGATTGTTGTCACACTTCCATTAGAACAGATCACTGACCACAACTGAACCAAGAATGTGTGAAGGTCTGAGTTGACTCACAGTGATACACATTACCATGAGATGATTTTCATTCATGCATTTCAAATTTTAGAATATAATTGTTGTTTTATTGGTGGTGGACAATGTCTTGGTCTATGAGTATGCATATGATGAGATTGTAGAACAGTTGGACGATTTGATTGATTACTGTCGTATGAATTAAGAGTGATGAGGTTTCAGAGAGGGACAGAAATATGTGGGGATATTTTTACCTCAGGAAAATCAACCTGGTTTAGACTGATTAAACTGTGGATTTAAACATCTATCAAATAGTTAGAAACATTTTTGGTTTGGACAGGATGCAGGTGTCCAAACACCAATGTCTAGGTGTTGATCTTAGGCCCGCCCGGTGGATCAGCTTTAAACAGTCTATGTACCACTTTTTGCGCTCAAACAAAGGCATTAGTCCAAACCCGGCTGTTTGCAGCCACCAGCAGCAGCAGCCTCTGCTGTTGACAAAGGATGGACATCACATATTTAGAGGTCAGCCTTTGTCCTCCTGTTAAACACATTGAACGCTGACTCAAAGGCCACCACAAAAGAGAGCAGAAGAGCCATCTCTTAAGAGGACCAATTGCCTGAATAATTAAGAGATACATGAAGGAAAATAAAAAAATGTGACTATCATTTCATTCTCTCTTTCTCTCTCCTCTCTCTTTCTCTCTCTCTCTCTCTCTCTCTCTCTCTCTCTCTCTCTCTATCTATCCCTCCTGGTTTCTCATCCTCACTTTGCATTGTCAGTTTGAAAACCTCCTTCTATGTCTCACCCTCCCACCCTCATGTGTTCCCTGTCTTTCTTTTTTTCTTTTTCTCAGAGGGCTGCCTGTAATGGACCTAATCTTGTGCCGTTTGTCTGAGCCACAGGAGTTTTGTCAATAACAATCAGCGTTTGGAAAGTGTAATTAAGGCCGAGGCTTTTCATTAGTACAAGAGGAGGGGGGTGTCTCCGGGGATAGCCATGCCAATTAGAAACGCAGGCACGCGTCGCTGGGTAATTTCAGCAGAGGGATGGAAGAAGGGATGAGGAAGAAAAGAATAAAAGAATGACAGAAAGACATAACAAGGACAGCAAGAAGATGAAGAGGAAGGGAGGAAAGCTAAGGACATCCTTCAGATTGAAGAGATCCGTCCATTCCTTTCAATGGAGGGCTGCTATTTTAATGGCATAATAATCAGAGCTGCTTCTCCCTGGATGCAAGAGGTGGTGCAAGCTGACAGAGTGTGTTTTTCTTCTGTGTGAGGATGAAAGTGAAAGACAAGGCAGGGTGACTGCTGAAGTGAGGATGAAATCACATTTAGACAAAAAGCCTTTGAAGAGGAAAACAAGTGAGGAATGAGCTTACAGTTTTTTACAATTGTTAAAACACATTCTTGAAACAGTCACTCATTTTCTCTAAACTCTTAACACAAAACCTCATCTTCAAGCACTATTTACAAAACCTCTAAATTCTCTTGCAAAATTAAACTTTCGCCTCAAAACAGTTTTACCTGTGCTCAAAATCAAACACTGCTGTCAAATCATAAACAAAGTGTTCAAAATTGTATACACTTTCAAGCAGTCAGTAAACAATACACCAAAAAATAGAAAACACACTGTTCAAAACATATAGTTCTCAGGAAGAAGTAAAAAATGTTTTACCTCAAAACAAATTTCATATTTATCTATGATTGACTTTTGATGAATGAAAACATGTTCTCTCATAGTGGCTATACAAATGTTTAAGAAATTACTACTTTGCTTTGCTCTAATTTGTGTTGGTTCTTTCTCCTTCTTGTACCCCTATAGTACTGTACCCTGCATCTCACTACTCACAACTCACTTTTGTTCTTTGTTGATATGAACCTGCAACCAGTCAAAATCTATTGAGCAATCAGTATTGTTACTGTACCAAATAGAAAGCACAATGTTCAGGGCTTGTTTACGTATTGTCCTTATACAGCCTACAATGCACTGTAGGCCTACTACAATATACACTACCACAGTTACTGTATAGGGACACAAATCAAAGGAGTCAACGTGGTGTTTACTTGTCCTCCTCCCCTCACATTGTTTCTTCTATTCATTCTCAGACTTTCTCCTTCCCACCTTCAACAACCTGTTTGCTCCCTAAACTGGCTCATATTGTGTCACATCATTTGATACAAGTTAAATCAATTTTGAGTGGTTGTGTTCAATCAATGACATTTGTTCTCTATTTGTATTTGATTGTTGCCACTCGTGTTCACCATTATGGATGACATGTGAATTAGAGTGCAGAAAGTGTTTTAAGACTGAGAATGTGTTTAGAGTTTTGCTGAAAAGTCTAAGTGAGACCTGCAAATTGTGTTTTACCATGATAAATAGTTTAAGGTATTGACAACAGACTGCCCAATTAGCTACATGAGTTCATGCAACTGAGAACTTTGTTCAGCAAGTGGGTTTTAGTGTTTTAGCAATTGTAAAAAACTGTAATAAGGGTGGCAAGTGAGACACACTATACTAAATAAGTACACAGAAAGGAGTCGCATGGCGCCATCTCTACTCTACCTCTGATCAGCTAGGGTTTTGAGAGGCTGTAATTGTTAGTTGGTTTGAACATATGAGGCATTCGTGATTGGTACACCTTTTAATTCATGTACAAAATGTAACAGAATTGATGTCAGTTGACATAATTCATGTTCTGGTTCATCTAAACAGTCCTTCTAAATAGAGGTCGACCGATATGGGTTTTTCTATAACCGATGCCGATGCCGAGGTCAGGGTTAACCGATAGCCGATATTTGGCCGATTTTTAGGGCCGATATCTAAAAGTTTTCCCGTTAATTTGCATGCTAAAGCGTCACACTAATAATAAGTAGATGCACACAATTTTTTTTAACCTTTTTTAACATTTATTGAACTCTGACTTGAACCTTGAGTCATACTAATGAGTTTTGTTTGGGCGCAAGTATTAACTAAAATATTCATTTAAAGAAAAATTAAATAAATATTTTATAAATAAAATAAATTAACTTGGAAAATATAAAAATAAATTAACTTGGAAAATATAAAAATATTACACACTAATATATTTAGAAAAATGCGTAAAAGAAACAAAACCTTCCCTTATGTGTTGTTTTTGTTTTTAACCTTTTGCTTTTAAAACCAAATTACCATAATCTAGCAGTAGTAATCACACAAATACATAAATAACAATGTAACTGTCATGATGCACAGACTTGCAAGGGCAATGCTAAACCCTTTGTGATTTCTCACATTCTTGACTATTAACGTTATACTACTTTACTGTGGACGTAGGCTATATACAGACATTGGTCTGAATACATTACTTCATCAGGCTAACGATCCATTTTTATTCGCAAACACGTTGATAGAAACACACACAGCTGCGCATGTTCTTGAGGTGAATTTTCTTTGATGTAAATAAGTTGGAAACTCGGCTATTGAGTTCCTGCGCCTGTCGTCATAGTTGCTGGTCGCGTGCCGAAAAACGATGGGCGTAGCCATTTTGGCAGTAATCGCGTCAGTTATCTGGCAGGCACTGACTGGCTGTCATGGCTTCAGTTGACTGTCATTTAGCCGTTGGGAGTGATTAACCTATGTATGAAATTCAAAAAATATAAATTAAGGTTGAAAATGACAGCCACTTAGGTTGGGTACGTTCAAAAACACAAACTAGCAAGTTACAGATGCACTGCAGTAGCTACCCAAGATAATAAACAAACATGCTAACGTGACACTGCCGTACCTGATCAAGCTAATAAACAAGCAATGCTAACGTAACGTGTCTATCAAACTGGGATAATTTAATACTTACCCTTGCAGTGATGATGCCGAAGTTTTTGGATGCAAGACTCCACAGTCGAAGTTGTGTTACGAAGCCGGACTGACACCATTTATAAGCCTACAAGCCTTTGTATGCTCCCCCCATGTATGAGTCCCCAGTGTAAACTGAGGGAGAATTGAGCAGATAGCTGTGTATGTCAGCGTAGCGCAAGTCAGGTAAATATTCTTCGTTGTAGGATGTTATGCTCTTGAAAAGCACCCCAGGAGCGTTATATGGGTCGCTTATATTTAATCTCTGTAATTTTGGCATCATCACTGCAAGGGTAAGTATTAAATTATCCCAGTTTGATAGACAGTGTCACGTTAGCATTGTTTGTTTATTAGCTTGACTAGGTACGGCAATGTCACGTTAGCATGTTTGTTTATTATCTTGGGTAGCTACTGCAGTGCATCTGTAACTTGATAGTTTGTGTTTTTGAACCTACCCAACCTAAGTGGCTGTCATTTTCAACCTTAATTTATATTTTATTTATTATTATTATTATTTATATACGTATATTCGCTCGGTAGGAACTCTTGAAGGCTGGCGCCGGTAGTAATGTTTACTGCCAAAATGGCGTCCGACAACCAAAAGTCACGTGACGCAGGAGCTCAATTGTCTGCGTCACCTAAACCACGCTTCTGAACAAATGTCATACACCGTTCTGAGCTGCTCCATGGCTGCTCTGTGTCTCCAAGCACGGAGCTGTCTGTGAGAGGGGCGGAGTAGCATAACGTAGCGCAACATCATGCTGCCTCCTCCACCCCACGAACAGAGGGCCATTTTTCGACTCCAATACAGGAACATTTAAGCAGAACTCATAACTTTTGGGCCAACATATTACTGTAAGCAAGCAAGCTGCTACTAGATTTCGAGTATAGTCCTTCAAGTTAACAGCAAGGACAAGTAAGCTGTGGCCTTCAATCAGCTGTAGCCTTATGTTACAGCTCTCGACGGTTTAATGCTTTTCGTTTTTTTTTTTTTTCCCCCTTTCACTAAGTGAAGCAACACTTCATAGTTTACTTGTAACATATATAACCTAGTAAATATGTTACCACCATACAACTTTGAAATAGCAGAATTTAAGCCTTACCTTATCTCCCAGGAAGTTTTGGGTTGGGGTCCTTCACATGCGGTCTCAACACGTTCTGCCGGTACCAATAACACGGGGCTGCCCGCGGACATGCCTGACTATAAATCGGCGCTACTAAACACAGATATCGGCCGATGCCGATAGATTAAAAATGACAAATATCGGCCCGATATATCGGTCGACCTCTACTTCTAAACAACCAGACCTTTGTGAACTGAATTATTTCTTTCAAGACACAAGATGCATTTCCATGTGTCACGGAATGAGTTAGTTAACAATAGTATTGAAATAGTTTAATGAGGGGAGTTAGTAGTTAGTTAGCAATAGTATTGTAATAGTTTTATGGGGGAGTTAGTAGTTAGTTAGCAATAGTATTGCAATAGTTTCGGCAAGCAAAATTTGGGGCATGCGCAGTAAGCATTTTTAGAAGATTTAGTACTCCAAGTTCTCCTAATTTACTGAAGTTTGATTGTTGTTGTTGCTTCAGATAAAACCATCTGCCAAATGAGTAAATGTAAATTATTTCCACTTAGCTAGCAGTTCCAGCTGTACAGCTTCCCCTGTATATCAACCTAGATGTTCTAGTAAGCTACAGGGAGGAGAACAAAGAATGGGATTGAACACTTTAAAAAAAGCCTTGAACCTTCAGAGAAATTACCTTTGTTCCATTTGCCCATGCTTTGACTAGTATCTCTTTGAGTTTCCCACTTTTTCCTCATTTCCTCTGCTGGGACACATGGAGAGAGACTGTGGGCCTCATTTATAAAACGTACTTACGCACAGAATTGATCTTAGACTGTGCGTGCGATCAAATCCACATCTAAGTACAGATTTATAAAAACCGTCTTAGACGTAGAAAAGGACGTATCTCTACGTCTGGTTTTAGTTCGTGTAAGTACATTTCCTTGTGGCAATACTGGAGTACTGCAGGAATTTAGAACTCAAAGTGCCGACACGCAGTTTCATCAACGTCAGCACCACCGTCACCATTAGGGCTAATGTTTCGCTCAATAAAATCAATTAAACTATTAGAACAATTCACACATTAATGAGATTCACGTCTAATAGGTATTCCGTTTGAATTTACAAGTGTAAAACATTTCGCTCGATCTATAGCCTATAGAAAGTCTAATAGTGGCTTAGTTTTCATTAGGAGATATGGCTGCATTGGCGTTGTTGGAGGATATTGCCAACTGCGCAATAAGGAGAGAAAGGGTTTCTTCGTGATCGCGCAGACTTTTTGACACAAGATGATGTATGGCTGATAAGCAGGTACCGCTTGCCGAGAGCGTTGTGCCCAAATGGCCTCTCGTCTACAGAGGCGCACCAGATGCAACCAGGCCATACAGGTTCAGGTTTTGGCTGTTGGATTCCTGGCTACAGGAACGTTCCGAGGAGAAATTGGAGACCAGTCGAGCAATCCCCGTCATCATTAAGCAGAATTTAGCCCGATGTTCTTTGCAGTATTATCCCTCTATATGCCCGCATCAATTAGAATTCCATACAGTGCCCAGGAACAGCAAATTGTGAAAGAGGATTTCCTGCGTAAAATAGGGTTGCCAATGTATTCTCATCCAGATTGTGCACACTCAAACAGCCTAGGAAGCCCACTTCAATACAGCACATGCCCGTGTGCGGTCGGTATGGAGCGCACCAAAGCCATGGTGCTGCTGCCGTAGATGCGGCTACTGGTGCTTCGGAGACGTGTCTACTACATTTCACATACTTTGCTTTTTCCATTACGCCACCAGACAGGCTTTCTAACGATGTTTTGGCCCGCATCTGCTGTTCCATCAGCAGAACGTCGATGTCAGCCTCACTTTAATTCTTCTGTTTACATGTTTCTTTCTTGCTTGCCACTGTCACAGAGAGTTTGTGTATTGAGGATGCGCTCTGTTTGTGCATTGATAATATGCTGATTAGATTAAATAGGGGCGTTTTGAGGGCGGAGATTCAGTTGCGCACAATATCACGACCATTTGTGATTTATAACCGAAGGATTGGCGTACACGTGTTTTTTGTGTGTACGTCTGTTTACTGTGGATCTCACTTACGCTCATTTCAGGAAATGTCTTAGACAAAATGTAGGATGGTTTTTACGCAACGTTTTATAAATGAGGCCCTGTGCGATATAAACATTTAGTCTTTCCTTACTTTGCATTTTTATGTGGATAAAGATATGTCCATTAAGTCCCATCATCATTCATCTAAACTTGTCCTCATTCTTAATCTTTGCAGATGTTAAAACATGTTATGTGCCCTTCCAGTCAAATATATATATGAACGTACTTCTAAGTGTAAAATTGCTGGAGAACCCAGCTGAACCCAGCCCACTTTTCTTACTGGTAGATGAGGTAATAGACCTTGACAGTAAGCCTGTAAAAGTCAGTTTAGATTTTGAGGAGGAATACCTGCCATTTTACTGTAATTTACTTACAGAACCTGACTTCTCTAATACACCCCTGGGCCCTGGCACAGGTCCTGAAAACCCATAAAAGAAATTGACATATAAATACTGAGGAAGGGACTGTGTAAGGAAACAACCTTTCTTTTTCCAGTTTCTATTTATGTTTAATAAAATAACCTTTGATACCAGACTAAATTAGTTTAGGAATGTTGAGTTTAATGGAAAAACTGTATGGAAAGGATATCAGGGGGGTGCAGGTTTGATTCAGTAATCCTATGGTCTAAATCATCTGCTGTTCACCATCAGGCCGTCTTTGAAAACACTTTGTGAATATTCACATCGCCCGGCTTGGTATTACCAGCAAGACTGTGTCTCTATCTGTGTGTGTGTATTTTGTATAATGGTTGAGAGTTGTACAAACCTTTCTGAATGTGGTATTTAGTTGTTTTCCACTGATTTATTTGTATTGAGTGTCGATATGCAAAAGGTTCTCGCACTGCATATAGAGTATTCCGTTTTCATGTACCTAGTGTGCATTTACAGCTACTGCCATTGAGATGCTTGTACTGTATGTAGCAAAACTAAAAGATCTTCACTTGATGTCAAACTTATATAGTATATAATATATATATGTATAATATATATTTAAAACTATATAAAGACTATAAGGGAACGAGAGCAGATAAAGACAAGAACTGAGTGGCCCAGTACACAGGGGGCTGGGGAGATATGCCCATCCTTACTATATGTTGATATTATTTTGTATTCCCAGCAATTTACAATGCAAGTATACATTTCATGTTGGTTACTTAGGGATCAAACCAAAGCAATAACAGCTTTATCACACATCATTTGGATTGCTTTGTGCTGCAGTTGCTTGATAAATCAACATGCATGATTAAGATGATTGTATGTTAAAGCCAACAGGAAGAGGTGCTACCACACTTCACCGAAAACAATCTTTTTGGCTTTATTTATCCCCAAAAACCCACAGCAAGAAAGAGGAATTGGCATTCTGATTGAAATCACCCAGATAATGGGAGGGATTTCTAATTATTTAAGACATCTTGGGACGCAACACTTGATCTGTCCAATAATGTTGGCATAATTGCACAGGCTGTTGAGGGGGAAATGCCGGCAGTCTTCCATTTAAATGAGCCAGAAAATACATCTGCATATCTAATTGGTAAAGCAGTAATTTTCTAATATACTATACATATATAATAAAGTATATTTTGTTGTTTTAGCAATGCAGCTAAGAAGGATCTAAGGCACTGTTTCCCTTTTCATGATATGCCGAGCACATGCTTGTTCATGCTAACCAAGCAGTACTACAGCATCAGGAGCAGTGAAGAACATTGTGGTATGGATGTAGAGCATTCATCACATCATTACTTTTGCCTTGTCTCACACATACACACACACACACACATGTGCACGTGCTCTCATACACACACACATGCATACACAAACACACACACACACACACATGCATACACAAACACACACACACACACACACACACATGCATGCACACACACAGATACACATTTCTACTGCCCCTGCTGCTCAGAATTCAGGACCTTATTTACCATTATCCATATACATATGAAGTTCCTGCCCATAGCTAAATTTGACTGCCGGGACCTGGAAATCAAACTTGGTTACAACTACTCACTATACAATGGAAATGGTTGTTGTCTATTTTAATGCTGAATGTTCTACTCCCAAGTATCTCAAGCCCAAATACTGGCTTTGAATAATGCATCAGTAAGATGTGTGTAATACACAACAGGGTGCAAGTGTGCGTATGTTTGTGTGCATAAGAACAGGCTGTGGATGCTGGAGAGTCATGTAACCTGGTGAGGAGCATAGTCTGGGACCTCTGCAGAGGGATGTGGGATCCTCTTGGGGCCCCGTGTTGAATTAATGAAGCTCAGGCAGACTAGCTGAATGGGGAAGGCAGCCCGGCCCCCTGTGTACTGGGCCACTCAGTTCTTCTATGTCTCTCTCTCTCTCTCTCTCTCTGTTCTTGTTCCTTCAGAGTCTTTATTTCTATGGAATGATCCTATTGTCTCAAGTTTGTCAAGTTAGTCACTACATGTGCATACTCACATATTCATTGAAAATATACATTTAGTTTTGATTTCTGACCACCTCTATGTTCTTTACAATTGTCCAAGTCATACATCGCTGCTGAATCTCTTTTCAAAAGACATTTTGACAGATGTGTCTTTTCATATGCTTGATGGGTATATCGCTGTGTATGTTTGTGGAACTGATTTGAACATATACACATTTTGAGCGTGTATATTCAATGTATAATTACAGTGCATGAAATGCCCTGTATTGTTATTCCTAGGCATTTTCTTCTTCTTCTTCTTATTACAGTGCATGAAATGCCCTGTATTGTTATTCCTAGGCTTCTTCTTCTTCTTCTTCTTCTTCTTATTCTTGTTACCTTTTTCTGCGATTAATTCAGCCCGAACCGCTTAACGTAGAAACTTCATTCAAACTTTGTCACGTAGGTCTTGTAAAGGACACTTATGCTATGTATTTTTCACTTTTCTAAACTTTATACTTTTTAAGATATTAAATAAAAACGAATCAAAATTTTCCCATTGACTTACATTGGGCCATTATGACATCATAATAGGGTCTTTAAACTGGCTTGCACCTGTGCTTCACTGACAGCTGCGCCAAATCCAAGGAACCTCTTCTCTGTCCCTCTCAATTTAACTGTAACTAGGAACATTAAGACACCTTCCATTCTCCACTTTTTTTTCTCTCCATCTCTCCATCTTTCTCTCTATCCCTCTCAGTCTACTTTCTCTCACACTCAATCTCTCTTCTTCACTCCATTTGTATCTCCTTTTTTCAATATTTTCACTCTCTTTTTCTCTTTATCCAGAGCCACTCTTGTTCACTCGTCTTTCCTTCTTCCACTCTTCTTTCCTTTCTTCTTCCACTCTTCTTTCATTCTTTCACTTTTCTTTCCTTTCTTCACTCTCCTTTCTTCTTTCCTTCTTTCACTCTTCTTTCCTTTCTTCTTTCCTTCTTTCACGCTTCTTTCTTTTCTTCTTTCCTTCTTCAACTATTCTTTCCTTCTTTCACTCTTCTTTCCTTTCTTCACTCTTCTTTCTTTTCTTCTTTCCTTCTTCCACTCTTCTTTCCTTCTTTCGCTCTTCTTCCCTTTCTTCTTTCCTTTTTTCACTCTTCTTTCTTTTCTTCTTCCTTTCTTAACTTTTGCATTTCATGCACTGGTATTTCCTTCAGGAAATGCATTTTCTAGTTTGTTTTATGTTTTACGGTTTCATGTTTGTCTTGGGTTAGTTTTCATGTAGTGTTTTCTCTGTCATCGGATGTTTTACCTCAATTAAAATGGACACCATTACAGAAGACCCCTTAGTGAAACAGAGGGAATAAACTTACTTATCCTTTTTGTCTCTACAGGTAACATAGAGTATAGCTGTCCTGCCACTAATGAGTGTGAGATCACAAAACGAAGACGCAAATCGTGTCAGGCCTGCCGCTTCATGAAGTGTCTTAAAGTTGGCATGTTGAAGGAAGGTAAGAAATGTCCATACAAAATTAGTTTGTTCAAAAATCTTTTTTTTTTTTTTTTTTTTTTTTTGCATGTGTGTTTGTGTGTGTCTGACAGAATTACCCATAAATGTCTCCTGCCTTGTTTCAAGCCACCATGGGCATATGCCAACCCAAAGAGCAATGTGTGTGGATATGCAGTGCTATTAACACAGGGAGAGAGCAGTCTGTTCACCTGAATGGCAGCATCACGGCCTGAGCCAGCTAGAAGTAAATAATGCAGTGTTTGGCTGAGGGGACACAAATCTGCTGAACCGGTCCTTCTGTGCATGTCACTAATAGAGGTGTAACAGTATTCCAACTGGAAAGGTCTCTGAGCACACACTACAGCCACTCACAGCCCTCCCTGGCTTATTGATCTGCTAAATGTTTTCTGAACATCTGAGCTCCCTTCCTGTGGATGTTTTTTTAAGTCATGCCATCTGGGAATTCAGTGACAATTAAACACGCCTCTAGTGGATTTTCCTTGTTCTCTCTTTCAGTCTGTCCGCCTGCCTCTCTTTATCTATATATCTATCTATCTATCTATCCATCCATCCATCCATGTATCTATTTTTTGCCTCTCCCTCCCTGTGTCCAGGTTGAATGTCTCAAGAGAGACACAGAGCTAGCTGGCTTTTTTCTCTTTCTGGGGCAGCAGCTTCTCCTCTTCTTGTGACCTGCCCATCAAGGCCACTTTTATTCAAGTCACAACTCAAGTCAAGAGGAAACACCCAGTGTGAGCACTAGGAAATATGGTAGAGGACAAGAGTAGGCATTAACAGTATCCATTTAAACCATTCTCTCTCTTTACTTTTAACCCTGATGAGGTTTTGCCTTTTTCTGCCTTTTCTTTTTTCAGTCTTTTTCTTTCTTTCTTTAATTTTTTAATTTGATCTAGTTGCCCAATTTCAGTGTGCTTTATGAACCCCCAGTGGCCCTCCTCCCCTACCCCTAGTCCTTATTCCAGTAAGTGTTTAGGGTGTTAGAAGACTATCAGGAGGTATTTAGACATTATTCACAGAACAATGGCGCAATGTTTTTTGGTCCTGTTTGGAAGTTGGCCATAGTGATTTAGGAATCCTCTCGACTACTTAGTTCTTCCCGACTTATGTGCTAGTTTTAGCGCTGATGTGTTTTGTGAATTAGAGACCAGGGCGCACATTAGCTTTTTGTAGGAGTTTTTTCTAAATTGTCAAGTTAGGAGCCACTTTCAGCCTTAAGACGCTTTGTGAATATGGGCCCAGATCTCATCCACATATGTTGAAATCAGCATTTCTAAACATGTACTGTACACCCAATCCCTTTCTGGAGTGGTGTTGGAAGTCTCCAACATGCTGAGAGCAGAGGCTAATCTATACGAGCATAGCTAGGTAACGAAACCTCCCCTGATGCATGCAGAGCTAGATAGACAGACAGAGAGAGAAGGCGAGCAGAATGAGGGAGTAATCACATTACCAGCTGATGAAAAATTAATGGAAATATATTATCTGGAGGAATAAGAGAACAGAAAAACAGGGAGAGACATTTATAAATGAATCACCAATTTCTTGGCAAATAATGAAGCTGAGGTTTAACAAGGGAGCTTAGAAAAGCAAGGACATATGAGCATGTCTGATTGTCTGACAAGGGTGAATGTCATCTTACCTTTGTTAAGGATAATGTGGTCTAAATAATCATATCATGATGTGATGATTATATTTAACAAAATAATTCACAAGTATGAACATGTTTTCAGTTCCTGTTAACAAATTTGAACAAATGTAGCAAATAACCAATCCTAGCTTGTCAACAAATCCTGTGCATTTGATCAACAGAATTCTGAACGATGCTATTTATTTATTATATTTATAAGTTTTGTTGTCTTGAAAGTATCAGTAACACAGATAATCATTTGAAGGTTTCATACGCAAACAGCTTTAGTCCAACATTTTCAAACACCCACACAACAAATTGATATATTTTGCAAATGACACGACCTGAAGCCAAGCCCATTCTTTGCCTGCCATTTCTCCTCCCTCAGCAAGGTCAGTTGTCTCTCTTCATGCATACGGTATGTAAGTGTAAGATCAATCAGCCCCCTCAAGGAGACACCAGAACAAAATGAAAGAGATGTAATGCTGCTCTGTCCTCTTTCAAATTGAAAGCCTTTCCACTTAACAGACTGGTGTCTGTGTATCTGTGGCCTGAGGATATGTGGCGCATATCTTTTGACTAAACAAATCCATCTCATAGGAGTTGGACAATGAAATAGTCAGCCAGCCATTGAAAAATAAACGCTTTTACAGCAAAAGGGAAGGGAATATGTTTAACATTTTTCATGATACTAATAGTTTTATTCTGTGATGTGCACTGTCACAATGCACTACTAAATTAGTGAATAACATTTAGTTATCCATAATCTAAATAAATGGGTCAGTATGAGAAGAAGAAATGGTAAATCGGGGGCACTGGAATGTCAGAGACAGCTTTTTCTTTCCCCTGATCAACAATTTCAGCCCCTAACCCGTTGTGTAGAAACTGCACACATGGCCAACAGAAACTGATTGAAAATTGATGTAATTACTGAAGGATTCCTGAATACGCTGTATACACATACTTGTGTGTCATTTATCGAACTACCACATTCATACGGGATGCCTTTATGGTGAATACACGGCAATATATGAAATGGTCGTAGTCCTGGTAAAGGTATGACAGCTCACATAGGTCCCATGTTGGCTTCTGACCAGAGACTGCTCATGAACTCTCATTTTTCCCCTGAGTGAACCTGAGTGAAAAGCATGTAAAGCAGGCCTGGTCCTGTGCCCGAGTGCTGAAGGTCATGGGTCTGTCATGCCTCTGGGAGACAGATGCCTCAATGGGTGAAGTGTTTGTTTGGCTCACGCCTCCCCAGGGTCTTGCATGGTCTGCTGCCCAACAGGTGAGAGGATTAGAGCGAGCGCAAACACATGTTTTCCACCCAGGCTGAGGGCGAGGCTGCGGTCTCCCTTCATGTGGTGGGGAGTGCTGTATGTCATGTCTACCGAGAGGCACACAGGGAGCCAGTGCATTGAGGGAACCCACAAGAGGAGACACTCTGGAACACAGAGAAGTGCAAACGCATGCACACATACTTGCTTTTTACTCACAGTGGCTGTCCACATGCACTTACACAGAGGAATGAAAAGCCAGGACAGATAGATTTCCCTCTTGTTAAAAGAAGTCAGATGTACTGTATACGTCAGCCATAGGTAGGTGCCTGGGGCAGTGGTTTACGAGTTATGTTACAAGGAGCCCTGAGTGAGGAGGCCTCTGTCTGGCCCTTGAAGGTTCAGTCAGGTCTAGGTGGGCCACATCTTCCTATGGTAATATCAGCAGTTACCATAATCAATCTATCCAAGCCCCTGAGAGAGAGGAAGAATGCTGCAACACAATTCTGGCATGACAGCCTGACAGCAGAGGCACTGTGAAATAGTGTCATGGGGGTTAGAAGCGGCATCCATGAAAGGCAGTTTTTGGCAGAGGAATGGTAGCAGGGCTGGGGGTGTCTCTGATTTTTCCCCCAGCTAAAATAGGGTCCCTCTAAGCCACCCTTGTCAGTGCCAACCATCCAAGCCATGCTGACAGCACCCCCCACCCCACACGGGTACAGGCGTTTTGAACAGGTGAGCGTCCCAAAATAAGCATCCCCAAACCTCAAACTGTCATGTCAGGGAGGGGGACCAGCGTGGTTAGAGGGCCCAATAGTCCCTCACAAAAACAGTGTGAGCTGGCCCTTTTGTTGGGTCACATTCAGTGGTGGGGTGGGGGTATTTGTTGGTTTTAGAGAGAGAGAGAGGAAGTTCAGCTACCCCCTAGACCTCAGGGCCCTTGCTAATCAGGGTGCAAATGCCAGCCACTCTGACCCTGGCCACCATGCCTACCCTCCTCAAGCTGCTTTGAAGAACTGTTACCCGAGACGCTGTCTGCAGACACAAGGATCTACTGTTTGGCACATACACCCAACACACACACACACACACACACACACACACACACACACACACACACACACACACACACACACACACACACACACACACACACACACACACACACCACACACACACCCACACTCACACACACACACACACACACACACACACACACACACACACACACACACACACACACACACACACACACACACACACACACACACACACACACCACACACACACCCACACTCACACACACACACACACACACACACAAACTCACACACACACACACACACACACACACACTCACACACACACACACACACACACACACACACACACACACACACACACACACACACACACACACACACACACACACACACACACACACACACACACACACACACACACACACAAACAGAGCAGTCCTTCTCTTAAATTGTTGTTTGACTTAAAGGTGCCCTTCAGTTTCTCTCCCATGGTCATACACATGCGAATACTCACACAAAGATGACATCCATAAGAAACAAGAACAAGACAGAATCAGAGTTTCAGTAAATCCTCATCAAACTCTTACATTTACCAGATGAGAGTGCTCTTGGACTCACACAAGAAGAATTGACATATTTCATTTTTTTTCAATTAGGTTTAAAAAAAAAAATCTACTATAGGAATTAATTAATATCTTTTGTTTGATTTCGGGGATTTGAAAAATATGGATTCTCTTTTGTTTTCTGTGGTAGAGTGCCCAACACACTTTTAATTCCTTTGAGGATATTTTAATTATGCTATGTTCTAATTAAAGTAGACATCCTTATAATTTTTTATTTCATGTTGCCTTCATACAATGCTTCACTCCATCTTAGGGATACTGTCAGTAATATTGGAACAGGGCTTTCAGACTCTGGGGTCGTCCCCGTTGTTGAGTGCATCAGTAGGACAGGGAGAAGCATTAGAATGTGACAACATCACAATTAGCACAGTCTGGAATGTTCCATCTGAACCCTGGTGTCATGCGGTGCTAACAAATACAGACTTCGGAGAACTCATCAATATTTCTACTCTACTGGTATTTTTGTCACAAAAGGTTCCAAGTTGTTTTATTTTGTTTTAACTAACTAGACATTAATTTAAACAATGCCAGCCTTTACTCATTGGATTTTCATACTTTAAAAGACCCACAGACATTCACATTTATTTATGTATTTCTATTACTTTCTCTAGATTAGAGGATGGGAAGTGGACATATTCCTTTGTCCCTTTCACCATTCTGTGATAATGTTCAAACCATGTTCTAAATTTGCCATATAAACAAGATTCATTTCCAGATTAATCTTTTTTAACAATTTGCATGTTTTTATATCAATCTTGTATCTTGCCAATTATTAGTGCAGAAATAGAAAATGACAAATTACAGTTTGAGATTAGATTTTTACTGCAACTTAGTAGCAGTCCAAATTATCTCAGTGTGTTTGCAAGAGAGAGAGAGCCTTTGGGACTGGGACATAATTAGGTTAGTGGGTTGTCAGTGTCAGGAAATTGAAAGACAATCCTAATCAGATTCATGTTCCTAGGGAATCAAATAATTTATATAAGGAGAAGAAATTTCCCTGTTCAGCTGTTGTAATGATAATATGGTGTGCTGTCGTACAGCAAAGAGAGTTTGATATTTGTTGTTTGAGTGGCTGTTATTACTGTAAGCTTGTGAGATAAATGTTCACTTCATTGAAAGGTATAATTTACACTTGAATGGAGAATGGAAGACGGGACAGTTTACGCATTAAAAAAAAAAATATGTAGCCTAATTGACAACAACCATGTTTGAAATTTGGTTCTTGTCAAGACGTGACATGTGAAATCATTTAACATATGAATTTTCCATTTCAAACCTTTCAGGGTGTCATTTATGTATCTCCCCTGATCGAGCTTGGCCATAACATTTATTTTTCTCAGGCACTGTCATATTTCAATAAAGCCTACAGTTTTTGAGGAAATGCTGACATAGTTTGGCACTTTGATGTTTGTTTTTAGAGGCAACTACTTTGGGTATCATCTCTATTTGCCTTTCTCCAGATAGGACAGTGAAGAGAAAGAAATGATTAAAGTAAGATCTGGAAATGACCATTGTTTGGATTCAAACCAAGGTCCTAATTGCCACTTAGACCTACGCATGGTTTGGATGATTTAAACATGGACATTATTGATCAGACCTCAAGGTTTTTGCCTTCCTGTTCGGAGGTGATTAGACTGTAGGGGAGCATTGAGAATAGTTGGTCAAATGAGGCTTGTGATAAACAGCAGATGCCCTGAGCTGTGCTGCCATATACTCCTACGGCTCTGAAGCAGACACTAAATCAGCCCAGTCCATAGTGATGAGATGCTGGCGCACACTGCTGAAGTCACTTAAATAAAAGGAGGCTTTATTGTCCTTGTCCTGTGTGGGTCAGGGTGGGGGTATGGGTGGGGTATGGGTGGGGGGATGGGACACTAAACCCAGACCTCTCATTTGCATTCCAGTCACCTCTGCTAAAAGCTGTGTAATTACAACACACACACACACACACACACACACACACACACACACACACACACACACACACACACACACACACACACACACACACACACACACACACACACAAACACACACATACACACACAAACACACACACGTGCACACACTGATTACGTCTTGACTCTGTAAGTGAAAGATTTTATTTCGCCACCTAGAGATGAAATGGTTTACTGACACTAGCTTTACTTAGAGCATTTTGGCTCTGTATTGTGTGTGTGTGTGTGTGTGTGTGTGCGTGTTGTGGGTGTCATGTGCCAAGTGTCTGAAAGAGATGAATAATGTTCAGTTAGTGAAGAAGTGTGTAGAAGTCATCCATTTGACATTGATGAAGTAATGGATTAGATTGCCATTTTCTGTTTTTCGCCTACCTCTTTCCAAGTGGGTTTTATATGTGGGTAAATTAATTAATGTGACCATTTCTGTCCACAGAGAGTGTGTACATTGGTGTATCTCTCTCTCTCTCTCTCTGCCTCTGTGTGTGTGTGTGTGTGTGTGTGTGTTTCGGTATCTTACACATTGATCCTCTCTCCTGTAGGTGTCCGTCTGGACAGGGTGAGAGGGGGTCGACAGAAGTACAAGAGAAGGTTAGATGCGGAGAGCAGTGCCTATTTGGGCCTCACAGTCCCTCCCCCTGCAAAGAAACCATGTGAGCATTAACAGGAGAACAGTGTTGGGTAGAACACATGTCCATTCACACACACATGCACACAGGAGAACAGTGTTAGGTAGAACACATGTCCATCTAGATACATACACACAGGAGAACAGTGTTGGGTAGAACACATGTCCATCTACACAAACATACACACAGGAGAACAGTGTTGGGTAGAACACATGTCCATCTAGATACATACACACAGGAGAACAGTGTTGGGTAGAACACATGTCCATCTAGATACATACACACAGGAGAACAGTGTTGGGTAGAACACATGTCCATCTACACAAACATACACACAGGAGAACAGTGTTGGGTAGAACACATGTCCATCTACACAAACATACACACAGGAGAACAGTGTTGGGTAGAACACATGTCCATCTACACAAACATACACACAGGAGAACAGTGTTGGGTAGAACACATGTCCATCTACACAAACATACACACAGGAGAACAGTGTTGGGTAGAACACATGTCCATCTACACAAACATACACACAGGGGAACAGTGTTGGGTAGAACACATGTCCATCTAGATACATACGCACAGGAGAACAGCGTTGGGTAAAACACATGATTGTCCTGCAGTTTTTCCCCCCTTTTCCCATACGGGAGTCTCAGAGCAGAATATGGGACAGGTACTGCCTCCCTCTGCACACTCTTCACTCATTGCATATCATCAGAAATGACTGATTTTATAATCCAATCCAAAACTTTTTTTATGAATTGTGTGAGAGATTAGATTACCAAGATACTGATGCAAACTGATGCTATTTTGTTTAACTTTTAAATGTTATAATTCAAGCTATTTTGTTTTCACTGTATATTTACAGTAGAGGTAACACTTAAAAAAATGGCCTATAAACTACATTACAAAAAATGAACTATAAACAATACCAGGTACATGTCTTTGTCACGAAAGCCTGAAAGCATCTACTAAATAAATGACTATAAAAGGTGCATTAAATACATTTGAAATTGATCCAAAAATCTGAACTTCATTGCTGAAACTGATGAACATTCAAATATTTTGTTGGCTAACCCTCATTCCGACTCAACTTTTCTTTTCCATTCAGTAACGAAGATTGTGTCCCACCTGCTGGTGGCAGAGCCAGAGAAGATCTATGCCATGCCAGACCCCACCATGCCAGAGAGTGACATCAAAGCTCTAACTACCCTTTGTGATCTAGCCGACCGGGAACTGGTGGTCATCATTGGTTGGGCCAAACACATCCCAGGTAAGTAACTTACACACACACGCACACACACACACATGCATGTTCGCACGCACGCATGCACACACGCACAAATGCCCGCACGCACACACACACACACACACACACACAAACACACACACACACACACACACACACACACACACTCACAAATACACACACACACACACACACACACACACACACACCTCACACGCACTCACAAACATACAAACACACAAACACACACACACACACACACACACAAACACACACACACACAGACACACACACACACACACACACACACACACACACACACACACACACACAAACACTCACAAACAACAATTCCTTCAGTCAGAAGATGTGCAAACAGACCAGTAAATCTAAAATGAGCAGTAGTAGTATTGCACTATCAATAATTAGTAAAGGGACAGAGATAGGTTTGGCAAATACTGGTATGATCAAACTTATCCTTCAAAGAACCGCATGCTAGCAAATTACCTATCTATGTGAATGTCCAGGTAGCGCATTTGTAGGCAGAGGAATACCCATAGCAAATGCCAAATGCACTCTCCGCCTCTTCTCTGTTACTTGTGCTGGTGGCATTTGCTCAGAATTGTTCCAAGGGCAAATCAGCACGCCACACTGAAAGGGAAAGGATGGATTGTCAAATGTACTAAATCATGTTATAGTGGAATGACACAAATTGGTCTTGTTTCACGTTAAAACATGATTTTACTACATTGATCTAATTAAAGCAGCAATACAACTGAATCAAGTAAGACAAGTGTAAAACAACAAAGTCAGTTCACAACCGTGAAGGCAAATGATCACATGGAGTCCCTGGAGCCTTTCTTCCACCACTTCCTTGTTAAATGGTTTCCCATCAGCTTTTGCATGATTATTGAAATAATCAAGCTTTGCTATTAGTGTCAGCAAGAAGTTTCAGATGAGTTTGTTAGTTGTTCTCAGATAAAATACAGAACAAATACAAAAAAATTAAACCGCTTTAAAGAGCCCAGGGCCTGAACCCCCTTAAAGCAAGCACAATGGCAACAGGCAAGGAAGAATTACCTGTTGACAGGAAGAGACCTTGAATAGAACCTTGGCACATAAGGGGTGCCCATCTTCTTCAAGCTGTAGAGAGGTAGGGATATTAAAAGAAGGGGGGGTGGGGGGGGGGGGGGGGGGGCGGGTTGAGGGCAGAAGGGGAGGGGAGGCAATCAGAAACATGGCAGATTCATTCATACACGTATCAGGATGAGCATGCTAGCATACATGTGGTAAATGTACACGATACAAACAAATATAGCATGGTATATATCTGATACGACCCTCTAACCTAATTTGCTACACCCTCAACTGAACGAAATCATTCAATCACGGGTGCCATTGAAAGGAATCATGAAACCGCTGATCCACACCAAAAGTAATGGAAAGTGTAGCGATCAGGAAATATACATGCTAATAAGATATCATCAAACAGAGAGACAACACAGGGCAGAAATTCTACACCAATAAAAAAAAAAGACTCAGACTATTTGTGTAGGTATGACAAACAAATCCAGTAGTCTAGCAGGCATCGGCACGTAGGGAAGTGGATGAAAAAGACATGGCAAGACATAAAAGGCAAACAGAAGTAAAGGTTACTTTCAATGTGGTACAGATCAATGATTGTAAATGTTGTCAGTTTTTGGAGCCAGAGTCTGTGCGGTACAGACAAAAGTCAAAGTCAGGTACACCTGCTCACCTGGCAGACTGGCTTCATTGAACTTGCAGTAATGGCATGTTAAAATGGAAGCATCAGGATATACATTTACTTTGCTTGTCACATTCTCCAAATCTCTTTATTAGGTTACTTCTATCCAAAGTGCAGAAATAAGTTCAGCTGGAGGTATTGGATAAATACAGATGTGTCTAAGAAGGATATTTGTCACATTACCTTGAATTGGAAATGTGCTTACGTTGATGTTACTAACATTCATAAGGGCACTGCAATGTGAGTTAATCATTCATTATTTGAGACACATGACACTTTAAACTAATTAGCTTACTTATAGAATCTCCAACGTTATTGGTAGCGTATGTGTTCACTGACAGACAAATGGCTTTTGTGCAAATTTCGACTGCTGGCTGCCATGTCATCTGTTCTCATATTTTACATAAAGGTTCATATATTAACATTGTGATCTTTACTGAGTCTAACCTATGTTACAGTGGTAGACATGATCAGATGAATATGGCAGGCCTAACTCTTTACTCTGATTCTGACTCTTTAAAGGAGATGCCTGAGGCTTCTGAACTAAAACTTAAGATATGTGAAATCTTGGCGAGGTGTATCTTGAGGTTTATTTGTTGTTGTCTCTGGTAGTGGCATGTGTTCTAACACATCATGAGTATGGAGGGTCTGGGACGCCAGACATTACTGTTGAGCCTTCTGGAATTGTCGTGGGCCTAATTCAATGAAACACTGATGAAGGAAAGTGCCCACTTGACAACCCCAGTAAAATTCTCTGGAAGGCAGCTCTTGTTGTTGTTTTTATTGTATCCTGTTGCTCAGGTTCTGTGGGTGGAAGTCATATTGTTCTGTTTAGCACTTGTGGGCTACATACAGTGTACATTGTTGTTGTATCCTGCTGGGCAGGATCTGTGGTTGGTCAGTTGTTATATTGGTTAGATTAGGTTGCTGGCTATGAGTATTTGCATTTGACAGTGAGACGATTAACCGCGGTAGGAAGTTCCAAAACTAGGAAGGAATTTAACATATTTTCTTGTGAATAACCATTCATCACTTAAGCGTGAAGTGTAAATCTGTCGACATTGTAGTGACTTATGCTCACACCGGTGTGGAGTGCTCCAGCAATGTGAATTAATATGAGTCTCAGAGTTTGAGACACATCCTTATTCTGCATGCACTCTCTGCAGTAGCAAAGGCTGTCAATCACTTAATTCCCAGAGTGTAAACCACGCCTCCATACAATATAGTAGAGTAACGTTTAGAAAATTGGAGGGAGAAAATTAAAAATTGTGCAGATATCAGCATAGGGAAAACTAACTGTGCCAATTACACACTGTAGATGAAAAGACAGTATAGGCATGGGACATGGAAAATAGGCTATTTTGTCATTGAAACACAAGGGGATGGGCAGAGTTACACACTGTACTGCAGGCATCCAGCAAGGGCACTAGACCTGCGGTTGCTTCACTTTTTAGACTAACACTGTCTATTTATTTACAAATGAGCAAAAGTGGAGTTCGGAATATTGCTTCTGGAAGTTTTTCCTATTCACACATCTAACAAGCAATCTGGATCACACCTGCTTTTACACCTAATGACACCTGTTTTTACACCAGCTTTTACACTTGATTACACCTGATAACACCTGATTACACCTGGTTACACCTGATAACACCTGATTACTGATTACACCTGATTACACCTGATAACACCTAATTACACCTGATTACACCTGATAACACCTGATTACACCTGATAACACCTGATTACACCTGACTTCACCTGATTACACCTGGCTTCACCTGATAACACCTGTTTTTACACCTTGTTATTACACCTGACTATGACTGCTTTTACACCTGATTACACCTGTTTTTACACCTGACTTCACCAGTTTTTACACCTGATTATACCTGTATTTACACCAGCTTTTACTCCTGCTTTTAAACCTGATTGCACCTGCTTTTGCACCTGCTTTAACACCTGACTACACCGGCTCTTACACATGCTTTTACACATGATTTCAACTGCTTTTACAAATATTCATCGCCAAAGAGGTGTACGTTGTCCCCAGCTGTTTTCATACAAACAGAAAACATAATCAGAAACTCCTGGCGCTCCTCCTCACATAATTTTGCCCAAATCTCCCCCCCCACGACTCTCCCACCAATGCACATGCATAAGTCAGAAGAGCTCAGCGCGCAGAAGGCAGAATGCAGAATGCAGAATGCAACCATACCAATGTATGGTCTGTTCTTACTATATACCAGGCCATGATTTTAGGCACACGATGCCACAAGATTATGCCTGAAATCCATTCCAAAGTAAAAGACTATTTACCACAATCCACATTCAAATTATCACTGTATCTTAAGATACCCTTTATTATTCATTTAAACATCCTGCATGGGTTAAATCATTCAAAAGTGGATAAATAACTAACAGTTGGTTAGTTGCTCAGTCTAAACACTGTAAATGCACCACACTGTAAATGGCATTACAGTGACCCAACCCTACAGACATGTCCCCCATTGCCCCACCCCCACCCATCCCCCTTCAGGGCTGCAGCACACTGAGCAGTCCAGTCCTGGCTCTCACCTGACTGACAGAACAGCACTGATTACATTTTGATAGATTTTTAGCCAGTGGGCAATGAAATTAAAAAGATTAACAGTTCATTATGTAGTGGGGGAACATTGATTAGGACATTGACAAAAAGCCAGTGACCAGAGTCAGAGGGTAACAGTTTATATGTCAAGAAAATTGGCACTCAAGATCCTCAATTGATTTCTCATTGCCCCTTTTCTGGAACAACATTTTAAAAGACACTTTGTGAAAGGGTGGCCATTTGCTGTGAAGAGGTTGCTTCCTCCTCTAATTGGTGATTGAGAGACATGCACATTAGTGGCAGCGGCACTATAGTATGTCTTTATCTGCCCTTTCATTTAGCCTGCTGAGTGGAGCTCCAAGAAAAGCACTATTTACTTGTTGGACAAAAACCTCAGTTGCCAATTAGCACCAGCACTAACAACGGTCCCTAATGCTTTGCTGCTGTTTCTGCACTATTACAGCTTAAGGGTTGTTGGATGTTTACACCACTGTAATAGGTGTCAGTGATCCACAAATGGATAAAGAGTTTAAATGCACCGCTATTACCAATTCTGTAATAGCGCCTATCCAAGGTTATTGAGTTAGTTCACACACAATACATCTCAAATCAGGCTGCTAGCCCATTGGCTATTCATTTTTTATGACTGTAAACAGTCCACTCCAGAACAAACCTACTTCCCACTCCAGTACCTGTCTGCACTCTGTGCTGATATTTATAGCCTATCCCACTGAGGTCTGCGGTGGAGCAAGTTAGGACAAAGGATGATGTTCCCAAGCCTGATTGGTCTGCCTGGCACGTTCAGAAGATTTGTTTGTTTTTCTGTTTCATAACATATTTCATTGTGACTGAAAAGAAGAACACAGCAGCTGAGGACAAATAAGACACAGTCTTTAAACACATGACTGCTGACTTATTTGCAGACCTTGAAGGAGAGGTTTTGCTGTAGAGATGAGAGGTGCAGAATTACTACAGATGAAGATGCCCATTCCCAAACTGGGTACGGTTGGGAAATAGAAAAACTTTTTAGACTGTTGGGCTTTGAAAATGTCAGACTGCAAAAAGTCAATTACAGGCATTAAAGGCAGTAATTCAGAGACAAATTTCATAATTTTGAATGCATTCATGTCAGTGTAAACCAGTGCGTGGCACTTGGCATCTCAAAGTGCTTGGGACATTGACACTGCTGGACAATCTGAAACCTGTATGACACAGAATGCCATCTGAGATGAGCCACAAAAACAGCTCAGGGTTGTTGGGAAATAGTGTTTGCTCAAAACAACAATCAAATCAAGTATGTGTGCTACCAAATCCATCCATGGACTACAAATGTGATGCATAACCCTATAATATCAGAGGTGGCTCAGAACTTCTAAAGGACAAACAACACATTCTGGGCAGACCACTTTAGCCCATTGCCCAACAAAAATCCCTTTAATCCATCCAAATACATCCTGATCTTGTTTGATGAACCTGGCAGATGAAGTTCGCAGCTATCTCATCAGTTGCTTAAGTCTGAGGAACAACAGAGGACACATTTAAATGGCTTAACTATACCAATTTATTCTACGCATTATGTTCAGCAAGCTCACCCGGCAGGAGTGGACAATATTATAGTCAACTCACACAAGAGTACGAAGGATAGGGAAAAAAGAAAGAATCACACTAGACACAGGCAAATCCAGGAGAAATGCACAAAGCAGACCAAAGACCTTAACTTCATAGTCATGGATTTGCCTTTCACTGGATTGACAAAGAAACAGGTTGGATATTTGAAATGTAAACTGGCTCCAGTAATATTTTTTTTTTTTGTAGTTGCAGCTGAGGCACGGGGACCTGGGCATAGGAATAAACTGAAATCTATTCGACTTTTAGAATCCTGCAAGAAAACTCCTCATTAGCTGCAATATTCAGATGACTGTGCTCTCCTGGTCCACAAAGTTGTTCAAGTGATATGCCCCTGACCTCCACTGGGTGTACTCCAATACAGGGAGTTCAACAGTTTAACTAGTTCACAGTTTGCATTTTGCAACTAACTGTCCAACTGTGTGCATTTTCATTTCATGGAGCATGAAGTGCCCATCTGAAAGACTGCTGCTACATCTTCCCTGCCTTTTATTTATTCCTTGCCAGCCCTGTTTAGGGTTTCTGGATAAGGGCCACCAGATCTGTTTCCATTGCTGCTTAGATGAGACAGATGTCCCATCACGCCACCTGATTTCTTGTTCAGAAATACCGTTACAATGTGCTTATATGTAATGGGCTCAAAAGCCAAGACCTGACTTTTAAGCCTCTCCTTTATGATTCAGTTGAAATATAATATTCATCTTTGGTTGGGTTTGGCTTTTACCTTATAACAACCTTATAACATACTGACAAAACTATAGTACTCTTTCATGTCGACTAATTGATAACTTATAACATACTGTCTTCTCGTCTGAGAACTGTCTATCCTCCAAATCCACCATGTCTGTGTGACACACAGCTAAACCTTTAAGCCACATACACAAACTCATGTGTGTGTATCTTGTGTTGTTCTGTTTCTGTGTGTATGGAGGCGAGATGGAGAGTTAAATGCACAAGAGCGTGAGGGTCATGGAGTCAGCTACTCCGAAATAGTGCTTTATCAAACCTCAAAATGTTTACCCTCCACAGCACCAGTCACCCGTATTTATATATAAATAAATACCTGGAAAATAAAAAAAGCAATCCCTTATTCTCCCAACTGACTGATATTTGACTTAGATTTTTAGTTTGGATATCTAATAATTAAACATTAAGAGTTAGCTATTCGTATTAAGACTTCTCTGTTCAGTTTAAACAGTTTGAATAAGAATTCATGTCCCAAAGCCAAATAATACAGTTTGTACCCTGATATGTATTGATTACATTTTCCGGATGCTGTCATATGAGTTGACACACACACACACAAACGAACAAACAAACAAACAAACAAACAAACCAACAAATGCAAATAAAGAGAGAGTAAGGGAAGAGGTCCTGCCCTGAAAAAATTGTAAATTGACTTAACTTAATTGTAAAGTCATTCCACATTAATGAAATGTGTTAATTCCCCACAACATTTGTCTTTCAGTTTACAAAATGTATGTAGGTCAGTTATAAACCAACTAATTCCAATGAAATTGTTTACATAAAGTTTACATGAAATCATTGCAACAGATTTTTGTATTTGATCATATAACTTCAACATTCTAGTTTTATGCAGGTCTGATAAGCGGGTGCATGATGAAATAGATAGATAGACGACAGAGAGAGAGAAAGGGAAAATGGAGATATATTTGATATATTAACATTGAGAGAAAATGCGGTATATATTTGAGATATACTTCATACATTAATATTGAGAGTCACATGACTGTATAAATAATACATTAACACTTTTTTCTTCCCTTTCATTTTCTATTCATTACATAGATTTTGTTTACTTGAGGGTATGTCTTTTTATTTTATTATTATAATAGTATATTTTTTTCCCTTGATCATCTTTTTTTACCTGTACTTTTTACATATATTAAATTCTTTCTTCTTCTTCTTCTTCTTCTTCTTCTTCTTCTTCTTCTTCTTCTTCTTCTTCTTCTTCTTCTTCTTCTTCTTCTTCTTCTTCTTCTTATAATTATTATTGTGTTTATTATTATAAGCTTTATGTTATGCTTTGGCAATATAGTTGCTTACAGTCATGCCAGTATATTTTATTAAATTGAATTGAAAATTGAGAGAGAGAATTCACTGTTGCAGCAGCAATTCACAATAATGACGAAATGACACAAAAAAACATAAGTGAGAAAAACACACACAATTTAGGTTTAAATCAAAATGTCTGTTGTGGTTGGCAGGCATTAATTGATTGCAAAGGAGGTGAAGGAGCCTCTGATTGAGGATACTCTGTGGTCTGACCAGTTTGTTGTGTAAGGGGTGTGTATAGTTGTCCATTATGTCTCCTTCATCCTTCTCTCCAAAACCAACTCGAGCGGCTCCAGAGCAGTCAGCATAGACCCAGCTTTTGTTATCAGTTTGTTTGTCACTGGTACACTGCAAAAAATGCTTTTCTAACCTAGTGTTATTACTCTTATATTGAGATGAAAAATCTAGTTGGTCTTGTTTCTAGTTAAATTGTACTTACCTAGTGCTTTCTTGGTAAGGTTATTTTTACCTATTTCAAGCAAATATTACTTATTTTAAGAAATCTTAACAAGCCAAATTTGCTTAACGCACTGGCAGCCAAATGTGCTTGTTTTAAGCAAAATCCTGCTTAAATATGTAATTATTTGTCTTAAATCTAGAGGGGCATTTTTTGCAGTGTACTAGATGAATTTAGTGCAATGTCGATGCCTCTATAAACGACACGTTCTAAATGTCAAGCAGCAACATGCAGAAGCATTCATTACTTTAAGGAAAGAACATACTAGCCGTGTTTCTATTAAGGGGCTAAACCCAGGTGAACTAGTGCATGCCGTGACTCGGTTGATAGAAATAAAATCTAAAAATAAAATAAGTTGCTCAGCTACGAGTATGCATCAATTACAACCTGTGACAAGTCTGTTACTACTGTTGAAAAAGTCAACTTGCCCAGGGTGTGTTACATGATGCAGGCAGGCTATAGACATTGTGCATGTAATGATACACTGGTGGCTCACACCTCAATATATTTATACAATTTATATAAATCACAGATGGCTCCAATGAAAACAACATGGAGGCTATGGATGGTTAATATCCCTAATGTATTGCATGGAAGGATTGCAGCTATGTTAGTCCAGGTAATGCTGTCCCTGCCATGTTATGGATAACCTTGTGTTAGCGATTTACATTGAAATGTTCTCTTAATCAATTATTGCTTAGTTATTTAGTTTAGTTATTTAGTTAATTAGTACTGTTCAAGACATGGTGTGCTAATGTTAACTTGTAAACTGGGGCTAGCTTGCTATCTAACGTAAACTATTCCTATAGCTGACTGCAAGGCTATCGACCCTCAAACGAAGATGTTTTTTGTTCTCACGCTTGAAGCCCAAGAACATTAGCCCCGATTGGCCCGAAGATAGCCCTAGCTTGCACTGGCCCGATAGTGGAATCACGGTTATTGGAACCACTGAGATCTTGATCGTTATCAATACCTGATATGCTCATGGTGGGAATAAAGTATTTCAAAGCAAAACATGAAGACAAAGCACATGTCCTACATTTTATTGGTATCTTAAAGCCATAAATA